>NW_020837971.1:23997947-24335150 GCF_003676395.1 Aethalodelphis obliquidens
TTCTTTCTTTCTTTCTTTCTTTCTTTCTTTCTTTCTTTCTCACTTTTATTCTAAGTCAAGTGTCTGACAGGGTCTTGGTGCCACAGATGGGTGCCAGGCCTGAGCCTCTGAGGTGGGAGAGCTGAGTACAGGACATTGAACCACCAGAGACCTCCTGGTCCTGCATAATATCAATCAGCAAGAGATCTCCAAGAGATCTCCATCTCAACACTAAGATCCAGCTCCACTCAACAACCAACAAGCTCCAGTGCTGGACACCCCATGGCAAACAACTACCAAGACAGGAACACAACCCCACCTATTATCAAAGAGGCTGCCAAAAACCATGATAAGTTCACAGATACTCCAAAATACACCACTGGATGTGGTCTTACCCACCAGAAAGACAAGATTCAGCCTCATCTATCAGGCACCAGTCCCCTCCAGCAGGAAGCCTACACAACCCACTGAACCAACCTTACCCACTGGGGGCAGACACCAAAAACAACAGGAACTATGAACCAGCAGCCTTCAAAAAGGAGACCCCAAACACAGTAAGTCAAGCAAAATGAGAAGACAGAGAAATACACAGCAGATGAAGGAAAAAAGTAAAAAGTCACCAGACCAAACAAATGAAGAGGAAATAGGCAGTCTACCTGAAAATGAATTCAGAGTATTGATAGAAAACATGATCCAAAATCTTGGAAATAGAATGGAGAAAATACAAGAAAAGTTTAACAAGGACCTAGAAGAAATAAAGAGCAAACAAATAATGATGGATGAACAACACAATAAATGAAATGAAAAATTCTCTAGAAGGAATCAATATCACAATAACTGAGGAAGAAGAACAGATAAGTGTCCTGGAAGGTTAAATAGTGGAAATACCTACCACACAGCAGAATTAAGAAAAAAGAATGGAAAGATTGAGGACAGTCTCAGAGACCACTGGGACAACATTAAATGCACCAACATTTGAATTATAGCGGTGCCAGAATAAGAAGAGAAAAAGAAAGTGACTCAAAATATTTGAAGTGATTTTACTTGAAAACTTCCCTAATATGGGAGAGGAAAGAGTCAATCAAGTCCAGGAAGCACAGAGAGTCCCATACAGGATAAATCCAGGATACACGTTGAAACACGTATTAATCAAACTATCAAATATTAAATACAAAGAAAAAAATATTAAAAGCAGCAAGGGAAAAACAACAAATAACATACAAGGGAATCCCTATAAGGTTAACAGCTGATCTTTCAGCAGAAACTCTGCAAGCCAGAAGGGAGTGGCAGGACATATTTAAAGGGATGAATGGGAAAAAACTTCAACCAAACAACTCTAGCCAGCAAGGATCTCATTCAGATTTGACAGAGAAATTAAAACCTTTACAGATAAGCAAAAGCTAAGAGAATTCAGTGCCACCAACCAGCTTTACAACAAATGCTAAAGGAACTTCTCTGGACAGGAAACACAAGAGAAGGAAAAGACCTACAATAACAAACACAAAATAATTAAGAAAATGGTAATAGAAACATACATATCAATAATTACCTTAAATGGAAATGGATTAAATGCTCCAACCAATGGACATAGACTGGCTGAATGGATACAAAAACAAGACCTGTGTATATGCTGTCTACAAGAGACCCACATTAAACCTAGGGACACATAGAGACTGAAAGTGAGGGGATGAAAAAGATATCACATGCAAATGGAAATCAAAAGAAAGATGGAGTAACAATACTCATATCAGAAAAAATAGACTTTAAAATAAAAACTATTTTACAAGAGACAAAGAAGGACACTACCTAATGATCAAGGGATCAATCCAAGCAAAAAATATAACAATTGTAAATACTTATGCACCCAACATAGGAGCACCTCAGTACATAAGACAAATGCTAACAGCCATAAAAGGGGAAATTGACCTTAACACAATCATGGTAGGGGACTTTAACACCCCACCTTCACCAATGGACAAATAAAACAAAATGAAAATAAATAAGGAAACACAAGCTTTAAATGGCACATTAAACAAGATGGACTTAATTGATATTTATAGGACATTCTAACAAAAAACAAGAGAATACAAGAATACACTTTCTTAAGTGCTCATGGATAATCTCCAGGATAGAACACATCTTGGGTCACAAATCAATGCTTGGAAAATTTAAGAAAATTGAAATCATATCAAATATCTTTTCTGGCCACAACGTTGTGAGAATAGATATCAGTTACAGAAAAATAAAACTAAAAAATACAAACACATGGATGCTAAACAATACACTACCAAATATCCAAGAGATCACTGAAGAAATCAAAGAGGAAATTTAAAAATACCTAGAAAAAACATGACAATGAAAACACAACAATCTAAAAGTTATGTGGCAAAAGTAGTTCTAAGAAGGAAGTTTATAGCAATGCAATCCGATTGTTTTGCTATAAACTCAAGAAACAAGAAAAATCTCAAATAAACAACATAATCTTACACCTAAAACAATGAGAGAAAGAAACAAGAAAAAGAAAACAAGAAAGAAAAATCTCAAAAAACAAACTAATCTTACACATAAAGCAATTAGAGAAAGAAAAACCATAAAAACTCAAAGTTAGCAAGGAAAGAAATCATAAAAATCTGATAAGAAATAAATGAAAAAGAAATGAAGGAAACGATAGCAAAGATCAATAAAACTAAAAGCTGGTTCTTAGAGAAGATAAAAAAAAATGTTAAATCATTAGCCAGACTCATCAAGAAAATAAGGGAAAAGACTCAAATCAACAGAAGTAGAAATGAAAAAAGAGAAGTAACAACTGACACTGCAGAAATACAAAGGATCATGAAAGATTACTATAAGCAACTATATATGAGTAAAATAGACAACCTGGAAGAAATGAACAAATTCTTAGAAAAGTAAAACCTTCCAAGACTGAACCAGGGAGAAATAGAAAATATGAACAGACCAATCACAAGCACTGAAATTAAATTGTGTTTAAAAATTTTTCAACAAACGCCCAGGATCAGATGGCTTCACAGGCAAATTCTTTGAAACATTTAGAGAAGAGCTAACACCTATCCTTCTCAAACTCTTCCAAAATATAACAGAGGGAGGAACACTCCCAAACTCATTCTACAAGGTCACCATCATGCTTATACAAAACCAGACAAAGATGTCACAAAAAACAAAACTACCGGCCAATATCACTGATTAACATAGATGCAAAAATCCTCAACAAAATAGTAGCAGACAGAATCCAACAGCACATTAAAAGGATCGTACACCATGATCAAGTGGGGTTTATCCCAGGAATGCAAGGATTTTTCAATATATGCAAACCAATCAATGTGATATACTATATTAATACACTGAAGGATAAAAACCATATGATCATCTCAATAGACACAGAAAAAGTCTTCAAAATAATTCAACACGCATTTATGATAAAGACCCTCCAAAACGTAGGCACAGAGGGAACTTACCTAAACATAATAAAGGCGATATATGACAAACCCACAGCTAACATCACTCTCAGGGTTGAAAAAGTGAAACCACTTCCACTAAGATCTGGACAAGACAAGGCTTCCCACTCTCACTGCTATAATTCAACATAGTTTTGGAAGTTTTAGCCCTGAAAATCAGAGAAGAGAAGAAATAAAAGGAATCCAAACTGGAAAAGAAGAAGTAAAACTGTCACTGTTTGCAGATGACATGATACAATACATAGAGAATCCTAAAGATGCTACCAGAAAACTACTAGAGCTCATCAATGAATTTGGTAAAGTAACAGGATACAAAATTAATGCACAGAAATCTCTTGCATTCCTACACACTAATGATGAAATATCTGAAAGAGAAATTAAGGAAACACTTCCATTTACCATTGCAACAAAAAGAATAATATACCTAAGAATAAACCTACCTAAGGAGACAAAAGACCTGTATGCAAAAAACTATAAGACACTGATGATAGAAATTAAACATGATACAAACAGATGGAGAGATATACCATGTTCTTGGATTGGAAGAATCAACGTTGTGAAAATGACTCTACTACACAAAGTAATCTACACATTCAATGTAATCCCTATTAAATTACCGATGGCATTTTTCACAGAACTAGAACAAAAATTTCACAGTTTGTATGGAAGCACAAAAAACACCGAATAGCCAAAGCAATCTTGAGAAAGAAAAATGGAGCTGAAAGAATCAGGCTCCCTGACTTCACACTACACTACAAAGCTACAGTAAACAAGACAGTATGGTACTGGCACAAAAACAGAAAGATAGATCAATGGAACAGGATAGAAAGCCCAGAGATAAACCCACGCACATATGGTCACCTTATCTTTGACAAAGGAGGCAAGAATATAAAGTGGAGAAAAGATAGTCTCTTCAATAAGTGGTGTTGGGAAAACTGGACAGCTACATGTAAAAGAATGAAATTAGAACACTCCCTAACACCATACACAAAAATAAACTCAAAATGGATTATAGACCTAAATGGAAGTCCAGATACTAGAAAACTCTTAGAGGAAAACATAGGCAGAATACCCTATGACATAAATCACAGCAAAATCCTTTTTGACCCACCTCCTAGTTTAAGGAAAATGAAACCAAAAATAAACAAGTGGTACCTAATGAAGCTTAAAAGCTTTTGCACAGCAAAGGAAACCATAAACAAGACGAAAGGACAGCCTTCAGAACGGGAGAAAATATTTGCAAATGAAGCAACTGACAAAGGATTAATCTCCAAAATATACAAGAAGCTCATACAGCTCAATATACAAAAAACAAACAACCCAATCCAAAAATGGGCAGAAGACCTAAATAGACATTTCTCCAAAGAAGATGTACAGATGGCCAACAAACACATGAAAGGATGCTCAACATCACTAATCATTAGAGAAATGCAAATCAAAACTACAATGAGGTATCACCTCACACTGGTCAGAATGACCATCATCAAAAAACCTACAAACAGTAAATGCTGGAGAGGGTGTGGAGAAAAGGGTATCCTCTTGCACTGTTGTTGGGAATTTAAATTGATACAGCCACTATAGAGAACAGTATGGAGGTTCCTCAAAAAACTAAAAATATAACTACTATATGACCTAGCAATCCCACTACCGGGCATATAACCTGAGAAAACCTTAACTCAAAAAGAGTCATGTACCACAATATTCATTGCAGCTCTGTTTTCAACAGCCAGGGCATGGAAGCCATCTAAGTGTACATCAAAACATAAATGGATAAAGAAGATGTAGCACATATATACAATGGAATATTACTCAGCCATAAAAAGAAATGAAATTGAGTTATCTGAAGCAGAGTGGATGGACCTAGAGTCTGTCATACAGAATGAAGTAAGTCAGAAAGAGAAAAACAAATACCGTATGCTAACACATATATATGGAAGCTAGGAAAAAAAAAAAAAGGTTCACAAGAACCTAGGGGCAGGACAGGAATAAAAATTCAGACGTAGAGAATGGACTTGAGGGCACGGGAGGGGGGATTGTAAGCTGGGATGAAGTGAGATAGTGACATTGGCATATATACACTACCAAATGTAAAATAGATAGCTAGTGGGAAGAAGCTGCATAGCACAGGGAGATCAGCTCAGTGTTTTGTGACCACCTAGAGGGGTGGGATGTGGAGGGTGGGTAGGAGGCTCAAGAGGGAGTGGATATGGGGACATATGTATACATATAGCTGATTCACTTTGTTACATATCAGCAACTAACACAACATTGTAAAACAATTATAGTCCAATAAAGATGTTTAAAAAAAGAAGAAAATATATACTGAAGAAAAATAAAAACTGCAATCATACGACATAAGGCAAAAATGTTAAAATTCAGATATAATTTCTGTGTATGTATTTATGCATGTATGTGTGTATGTATGTGTAAATATACATACACGTGTGTAAACAACCTATGATATATCATATATAACCTTTTAATAGGAATGGAGACATTCTCCACATGCTCTTATGTTTATCACTATTATCCTTTCCTCAGTCATTTACTCATTCATAGTTCTTATAACTATATTGTATAGAGATGTCTGCTTCTGGGCTGATGGAGTATACTTAATTTTCCCTATTTCTGCCTCCAATTTCAGCTTAAAAACCCTGGACATTATGATTAAACAATCAGAAAAAAATTCTGTAATGTCAGATAATAGGTCAGACTGACAAAGGACCCCAGGACCTGTGGAACAACATCATGGTGAATTCCCTGTGTTTGATTTTTGGCTTATACCTCCCTATTTGGTACCAGGGATACCAGAAACCGGGAAAATTCAGTGAGCACAAACATAAACAGTCCAGATTAAACCTACTCTCTCTAGTCACAGTATAAGGAAATAGACACCTCACAAGACAGACAACTTTCAGAAAATAATCACTCTACTCCAGCCCAACACACACAAAAAACTGCAGTCCCCTTACCACCTCACTAGAACAGACTGAGTGGAGAACCTAGACTTCCACACTTACCAGGCAAGAATGAGGCACTGTAACCACACTTAATGGATGGTATTAGAGCAGACCCACTCGGGATCAGGGATTCTCATCTCACTGATAAGTAAGAAGACACCATACCTGTGTGTCAATGGTAATTATGTGGGAAGCCTGCCCCACTAGCCCCACTCAGTGATTATGAGGTACTTCTACCCCTCCTCAATGGAGTGGTGTTAGAGGAGACCTAGAGGGGCTTCATGGCTTTCACCATCACTCAGAAGTAATAAGGCTAACTCTTTCCACAGGGTTAGTAGAGGCATAGTAGGGAGGCATAATGCATCATCCTTATAACTCCTTGCCGGGGTGGTATCACCAGAGATGTAGTAGGGATCTTAAAGTGGAGCTCAAGAGGAGAAATGAGCTTCCCACCTCTGCCCACTGGAATAAGGATCCTCTCCTCCCCCAAATTTTAGTGGCAGCCAAGTTGGAAACCTGGCCTTGTCTCACATGTAAGTAAAAAGGCAGCATCCTGCCCTTCTCCCACCGGAGTTGTGACAGAAGAGTCCTGTTAAAAATACAAGATTTAAATAAGATCCAATCTTATAATATAATAACCAAATATTCAGATTTCAATAGAAAATCACATGACATAGAAAAGAACAGGAAAATCTCATTGTGAAAAAGAAAAAAAATCAACAAATGTCAAGACTGAAATGAC
The DNA here is from genome assembly GCF_003676395.1 of Aethalodelphis obliquidens. NCBI lineage: Eukaryota > Metazoa > Chordata > Mammalia > Artiodactyla > Delphinidae > Aethalodelphis > Aethalodelphis obliquidens. The sequence goes on from NW_020837971.1 coordinate 24,005,102, forward strand.
ACAAATGTTAGAATTATCTGACATGAATTTTTTTTTTTTTTTTGCGGTACGCGGGCCTCTCACTGTTGTGGCCTCTCCCATTGCAGAGCACAGCCTCCGGATGCGCAGGCTCAGCGGCCATGGCTCACAGGCCCAGCTGCCTCGTGGCATGTGGGATCTTCCTGGACCGGGACATGAACCCAAGTCCCCTACATTGGCAGGCGGACTCTCAACCACTGTGCCACCAGGGAAGCCCACAAATTTTAAAGGAATAAAAGTGCTTCAACAAGCAGTGACAAACATTTTTGAAACAAATGAAAACAGAAAGATTCAGCAAAGAAATAGAATCTATCATCAAAGAAATAGAAAATATAAAGAAGAACCAAATGGAAATTTTATAACTAGAAAATGCAGCGACCAAAATGAAAAACTCATTGAATGGGCCCCATAGCAGAACAGAGTGGACAAAGTATAGAGTTAGTGAACTTGAGGACAAAAACAACAGAATTCACCCAATCACCCAACTGAGAAAACATATACTTAAGAAAATCATGAGGAACTTGTGGCAGTATAACAAAATATCTAACATTCATGTCCTTAGAATTCTGGATGGAGAAGATAAAGATAGTGCACTAAAAATATTTCAAGAAATTATGGCTAAAAATTAGCACATTTATTCTAAGATATAAACTTGCAGAGTCAAGAAACTGAGTGAACAATAAACATGGTAAACCCTAACAAACATTCCATAACAAATCATAATCAAATTTTGAAAACTAAAGACAAAGAAAAAAGTCATGAAAGCATCCAGAAAGAAACAAAGCATTAGGTGTAGGGAAAAACAATTCATATGACAATGGATTTGTCATCACAAACCATGAAGACCAGAATGTAGTGGCACAAAATTTTTCAGTGCTGAGAGAAAAGAACTATAGAACCAGAATTCTATATCTATGAAAAAGGAAAGCTAAGGAATTTGTCTCTAAAAGAGCTACCCTAAAATAATGGCTGCAGGAAGTTTTCTAATATGAAAAGAAATGATCAAAGAAGGAATCTTAGGACATTATGAAGAATGAAAAAATAATGGATTTTTTAAAATGGATAAATATAATATCCTTCTCTTGAGTTTTCTAAATTATATTTGAGGTCAAAGCAAAAATTATAACACTGCCTGATGTAGTTCTCAATGTTTGCAGTGGAAATATTTACACAAATCATATTATAAATAGGGAGATTAAAAGAATGTAAAGGGTAGAACAACATTGCAAACCAACTATACTTCAATTTAAAAAAAAAAGAAAAAAGCATGTAAAGGGAAGTGAGTTTTCTGCATTTCATTTAAACTGGAAAAAATTTGACACCAGTAGATTGTGATGTTATACACGTATATGTACTATAATACCTAGAGAAACCACTAAGAAAACTATGCAATGAGGTAAATCCAAAAACATTATACCTAAATCAAAATGGAATTTGAAAAAATGTTCAAGTAACTCAGAGGAAGCTAGGATAAAGAAAACAAATAAAAATCAGGGAGAACAAACAGAAAACAAAAAATAAAAAGATTTACTTACACCTTTTATATAGAAATCAGATTAAATGTAAATGGTCTATATACACCATCTAAAAGACAGACATTGGCAGAGTGGATTAAAAAAACATCACCCAAATATATGCTATTAGCAAAAAGTCTCATTTCAAATATAATGATGCAGTGTATAGTGATACTTTGAAAGTAATATGATGGGAAAAATTATACAACACACTCATTAATGAACACAAAGCAGGAGTGGTTATATTAATATCAGATAAAGGAGATGTCAGAGCAAGGAAAATTTTCAAGGAGAGAGGGGAAAATTACATACTAAAATAATAAATCAACCAAGAATACATATCTGTCCTAATGTGTATGTACCAAACAATAGCTCGCAAAATGTATGAAGCAAAAGCTGATAGAACTGAAAGGAGAAATAGACACATCTCCAATTATAGTCAATAACCTCAAGACTCCTGTAAGCAATTCATGGAACAGGTAAACAGAAATTCACTAAGGATATAGAAGAACTCAATGACACTTGATCAGTCAACAGGATCTCACTGACACTTAGAGAACACTCTTCCTGACAAGAGCAGAATACACACTCTTCTCAAATGCTAACAGAATATATAATGAGATAGACCACGTCCTGGGCCTTATAACAAGGCTCAACTAATTTTCCATATTGAAATCATACACAATGTGTTTTCTGAACACAAGAAAGCAAACTAGATATCAACAACAGAAAGAAGAGAGGAAATCTAAACACCCAGAAGTTAAAAGTAAGCTTCAAAAGAATCCATGATTAAAACCAGAAAATCAGTAGAGAAAAAAAACAACAACAATAAAAAGGCAGTTCTTTAAGAAAATTAATAAATTTGACAAAAATCTAGTAAGGAAAAAAGTAGAAGATGCAAACTACTAATATCAGTAATGAAACAGTGGATATCACTACACACCCTGCAGATGTCAAAAGAATAACAAGGGAATACTATGAACAACTCTAAATACATATATTTTACAATTTAGGAAGAAACAAAAAGCAGAAACTACCACAACAAACTCAGTTTGAGATAAGTACTTTGAATAGCCCTATTGGAATTAAGGTAAATTGTTAAAAAGATTTCCAAAGAAGAAAACTCCAGGACTTGATGACATCACTGGAGAATTCTCCAAAATATTTGCATAATAACACCAATTTTACACAGTCACTCCCAGAAAATACAAAAGAGGAGGGACCAATTCTCAATTCCTTCTAACAAAGTCAATACTGCTAGCATACACCAAATTCCAACATACAAAGTATAAAAGGAAAATATGACACACCAGTATCACTCATGAATATAGATGCAAAAATTCTTTAAAAAATATTGGCAAATAGAATTAAGCTATAATATGTGCACACAAAAATTATACACTATGACTATTTCAAGGATGTAGGCTTGTTCAATATTTGAAAATCAATGTAGACCACTATATTAATAAGCTAAAGAGAAAAATCATATGATCAAGTGCAAAAAAAAGCATTTCACAAATTTCACAGCCATTTATGATTAAAAAAAACTGTCATAAAATAAAGAATCCCAGGGAATTTCCCACAATTTTGTTCATATCAGTTTTATTTGTAATGGTGAAAAACTGGAAACAACCCAAATGTCCTCCAGTAGGTGAATGGCTAAACTGTGGTATTCATACCATCGAATATTACACAGCAGTAAAAAGGGACAAACTATTGATACCTGCAACGACTTAGATGGGTCCCAAGGGCATTATTCCGAGTTTAAAAGCCAATCTCAAAAATTTACATGCTATATGATTCCCTTTTTATAACCTACTTGAGATGACAAAATTATAGAGATGGAAAACAGATCAGTGGTTACCAGGGATAAGGGATGGCAGCAGTGTGTGTGGGGTAGAGTGTGGGTGTTGACTATAAAGGGTTAGCGAGAAGGAAATGTTTATTGGGATGGAATAGTTTTATACCTTGTGTGTCGTGGCTGTTACATGTGATAAAATGACGTAGAACAATACACGTACATTTATATTCATGTCAGTTTCCTGGTTTTGATATTATCCCATGTATATTTAAGTAGAAATCACTGGGAAATATTGGGCAAAAAGTGCACATAATCTCTCTGTACTACCTTTGCAACTTTCTGTGTATCAGTAATTATTTTAAAACAAAATGTTTAAAAACCCTATTTTTCAATTTTCTGTGTCTTTAAAAATTCTTCTATGACATAATTTGCAATGTTTGTAATACCTTAAATTACCATGAGCGTTTCCTACTTTCTCAAACCTCTCCATCATTGTTGAGTATTAAAGGTGATTCAAATTGTTCCCAACTTAAATAGGTGTTGGTGAACAGAACATCCTTGTATTTAATTTTTTTGCTGATATCCAGAATTGCTTATGAGGCAAAGATTTCACAAGATTAAGTTACACTTTGAAAGTACCTGTATATTTCAGAGCTTTGAATGAAATGTTGCCAAATGGTTTTCATTGAAGTTGCTCCAATACAGGGTCTCATGGATAATATGATACAGTGCCCAAGTGAAAGCCTCCATTGGGTATCTTTAATTACATTGGGTCTGTGCTCATTTAATTAATTAAAACTACTTGGTTCTTATTTGTACAGGCTTTAAAATATTATTGCACAAGAGACAGTACTTTGCTGTAGACAAATAATAAATCAGGATAAGAAGATAAAAAAATCACCAGAATTCCATGCAACATAGAGATGTGACCAAAGTTTAAGAGCATTAATTTCCATTGTATGAATTTTGTGTATATATGCTTATTTTTACAAAAATATAGTCATACCAAATATTTGGTTTTTATCACAAAAATGTGATAACTATTCTAGGGATTCTAGCAGCTAAAATGTGTGATTATATCCTTGTGTTTTGATTTTCTCTTGTGGATTTTGAAATTATGATAAACATAATTGAGCTACAATTTCCTGCACTTTGAAATCTCTTTGATGTTTACTTGTCTCTCCATATTTCATCAAATCACTTGTTTCAGCTAGGTGGATCTAACAAATGGCTCTCAGGGATCCAGAATGTTAGAAATTTGATTCTTCAGCATAACACCTGGGTACTATTTAATTTTGTTTTTGAAAGCAAAATAATATCACAGTAGTGCAACTATTTAGTTTTGTCTTGATTACAGAGAATCACAGAAGCCGTCAAGGTTACAGTGTTCCTATTCTTCACTTAAGAAAATCTACACCTATTTGCTGAAAAACTTGTATGCCACACAAATGCTCTCATAGAAAAGTTCATAGCAAAATAGTAAATACTTAACAGTGAGATATAGAAAGTAACTATATTAGCAAAGTCTTTCTGTATTCTGGAAGAGGAGATTGTAATAACACCCTAGAAAACTCTGTATACTTTAGAGAACTTTGAAATTTCCTAATCAAGTCTATGGCAGCACATCTAATGTAATCAGTCAAACTCCTTGTTTGAGAGATAGATGAGAGAGAGAGAGAGAGAATGATGTGCTACTTTTCCAGATGGCAGGCATGTGCGATGTCAGTGTAGGTGCTTTGCAGAGCACTCAGTGTACAAAGGACCTCTTTCAATCAAATTTAGTAGCAACTAGAAAAATCAACAACTAAAACTGTAAACATTATTTAGAGAGAAAAAAAGATTATTCCACTGGAATTACAGTATTAAACACATTGTGGATACAAGCTGAAATACAAAATGCAACTGGTAAATTCCTAAGAAATGATAAAAACTCTCTTAGTCTAGTGTCCAGGCAGGTAAGGGATATTGCCAAGGACGACTGCCCATGAAACATTAATGACTGTATTAGTTCATTAGGGCTGCCATACACCGCCCTGGCTGTCCCATCAGGATCCCGGAGAAGTCCAGGCTTGGGCTGCCTGGGGTGGAATGTCATTTGGGTGCATTTGAGCCAAGGACTTTGGGTTGGAAACTCTCCCCATGAACCTTAAATGAGACACATGCTGATCATCCTCTACTTCTGGCAGGGGTGTTTCACCTCTAAGTAACAAAGACAGGGACTGAGTGCTTTGAATGAAAAGGTAGAGATGGATGGATAAGAAACAGGTATCACCTATGTCACAGATAAAATGCACAGACATCCCAGGTGAATGTGCTGTACAGTGTCTGAACAAAAGTTCAGAAACCTCCATCTAAAAGCCTCCTTTTGCAAATCTAAAATCGAGTAAAAGAATTATGAAGGGTAAGTATCTTGAGAAAATCTTATTTTAAATCACAAAACCTCCTGAAACACTCTGACATTTTTTACAGTTAGAAAATATTCCATTTCTAAATGACCAAGCAGGTAAGGTTTTTGGGAGGTGCATTCACAGACTGAGACACAGGCAACACATCCAAGTGTTTGTGATTGAATTTTTAATATTTCTGTATGAGAAGAAATGTCGGCAAATGCAAATGTCTTTGATTTTCACAGTCTGGCCCTGAGAATGCTTGGGTCTACATACAATTAATCTTTCTTCTTCTGTTTTGGAATCATAAATAGGAAAGAAGTTTGTATTTCCTTACTGGGAAAAGGAACACACACTCAGGGAATTAGAGAGGACACAGGTAGAATTCTGCGTGACAGGGGCCCAAAAAGATTAATATTGATAGTATTGGAATTTCCACTTTTTCTTCTAACATTTCAGTTGCTGTTTTGGGAGCCTTTTTCAGTCATGTAGAAGCACGTAAGGCTGACATACGAAGCAGGTAAGTGCATGATTAAGTGCATGACGTGGAGAGGATGTGGGCGAGAGGCTTCCGCCCATACCCCCTAGTTGTCCACTCACAGAGCCCGTGGGGGGTCCGTGAGCCTGTGGGGCCCGTGAGCCATGGCCGCCGAGCCTGCGCGTCCGGAGCCTGTGCTCCGCAACGGGAGAGGCCACAACAGTGAGAGGCCCGCGTACCGCAAAAAAAAAAAAAAAAAAAAAAAGAATGAGCTGCAAGTTGTTTACAAGGTGCCCAGGTAGCCTGAAGACGAGTCCCTTGACCCTTGACCCATCTCAGAAGAGTGGCAAGGCTGCAGATGTTTTGTTGCAGGATGGTGTTTATTTATTTATTTATTTATTGGATGCGCCTCGTGGCATGCAGGGGATTTTAGTTCCCCGACCAGGGATTGAACCCATGCCTCCTGCAGTGGAAGCACAGCGTCCTAACCATTGGACTACCAGGGAAATCCCCAGGATGGTGTTTAGATATGGTTAAATTTTTTTTTTTTAAAGAGAACCTTAGTTAAACAGTCTGACACACCCATTTTCTAACCTACAGTTCATAAACTTAACAAAGGCACACAGGAGCATCGGGAAAGGTGACAGTCAGTAACATCAGTTCTGCCTCTGACATGAGCCTGTCCTGAGATGGCTGCTCCCCAACCATGATCTCTCACAGCCTCAGCCAGACCTTTCCACCCCGATTTTGTGCCCCTCTTCCCATTCTTTCATTCCAGCTTGGCTTTATAATTAGTGATTTAGGAAGTTCTATTTTATACAGTATTTCTGGATGGCTGCGCTCTATTTGCTAATTTATCCTAGTTAATAAATACTATTTGTACTCTATCAGCAGTAATAAATATAAAACAAAATTGATATAGAAAAGTACTTATTGAAGAGCTAGGTAACCTAACAATATATCAGAAGTAACCAAACTGTCAAAACACGGGCTAACACTTAAGTAAATTTTAGCACATATTCTCAAGAATAGCCATTAGCCAACCAGTGTTTGCAAATGATTTGCAAAAGGAGTTCTATTATGATAAGAGAAAAAGAGAGATGCAATGAAAGATACAATGAAATGCAGCTATGTAAAATATGCACAGAAAAGACAAAATGAAATAAAAAAATTTATTAGTGATATTAATAATATTGAAATTTTGTCAATATTTTACATTTTAATTTTATTTCCTAAGTGTTTTATTTCAAAGTTTTGCTTTTTAAAACTTGAAAGATAAAGTAACATTTAATTAGAAAACGTTTCAAAAATCAAAAACAAAAGAACTTGTCCAAGCATCAGACTGTTAATTGTAAGCACAAGAGTCAGTTTCCATCGCTGCCTAGTCAAAACGGCATCTCTTCTTTAAGAGGTATGTTCAATAACACAGTATATATGATTCTAAACATACTATGGTTTTCCTTTTTAACAGGAGTCTCATATAATAGAATTTATCAAAATTCCAGGACACAAGCTGTAGCAATACCAAAACCAGCAAGTATCCATATGTGAAATCCCAAGTTTTTTACACCTTTGTGACCTTGGTAGAGGTAAGAAGTCAGCCCAAAGCAATATTTTGGGAAGCCTCTAGGAAAATAAATACTCCACCTCATTCTCCTGCCCTTTCTCTGATTTCCTACAAAACTCACCATTGGCTGAACCCGCTGGAAGCTAGAGCACTAAGGAGCGGTGAGCACAATGCATACAATTAACACAATACAGACTGCAGAGAGGAGGGAGTTGGTCTACAGGAACAAATGGAGAAGTCCCAGCAAAATGACTAATCCTTCTTCGAAACACTTGGGACAAATATGCTTCCCAGCTTTATGTTAATATTGCATTCCAAATTCGATTGACCCATCTAGTCATGTACTTTGCTGAAAACCCACAGGACAGCCTTCCCTAAACTTATTCTGCAAAGAATATGACTCAGAGGAACAGGGAATGTGTGCCCCCTACCTGTAACCAAACCCATGAAGGTGGAGAAGGAATGGCTGAACCATGGAAGCTTAATCTCCTTTCCCAGACATGCTGAACATACAATATTTCCCCTCTAAGGATAAGGGGCAAGGAACCTTAAACTGACTTAACTGCCGGGTTACAATGAGGACACACAAACCCCTGCATGGTAGAGGAGTGAGTCCTTGTGAATATCAAGTCCTCTGTGGGTGATGTTTATGCACTGTTGTTGGTTCCTAACCTTGGAGCTTCCCGGGTGAGATCTGAAACTGGCCCTCTTACATGCAGAACAAGGAGAGACCTAAGAAAGAGGCAGCCTCTCCAGACTGGGAGGTGGCTGGCTTCGTAAACAGGGAACTTAAGTGTGAGTAGATCTCAGTTCCCACCTGCCAGAATCTTAAAGTTTACATAGAGGACTTAACTTGGTTCAGTCACATATACTGTCCAGATGGTCTCAACATCACATTACTCCCTCAAGGCTGTATCCTTGAAACAGCTCTAACTGTGGGGACAGTAGGAAGACATACATTCCAAGTACAGAGGAGGGATGAGGAGCCTCCGATCGCCAGGGTCCAACAGTCACGTCCTCTTGATGACCCCCTTCAACAATCCTGCAAGTGTCCACTCCCCCATCCTCTTTCACTTGATGATTTTAGCTCTCATCAATGACCCTTGCCTTGAACGAATTCTCCTTAAGAATGGAAAACTTCTACTATCCCAATGCTATGAGCTGAATTGCCTACATTTGTTAGCTGTCATTCTTTTTGTTTGTTTGTTTTTTTGTTTTTTATGTGGTACGTTGGCCTCTCACTTCTGTGGCCTCTCCCGTTGTGGAGCACAGGCTCCAGGGCATGCAGGCTCAGCGGCCATGGCTCACAGGCCCAGCCGCTCTGCGGCACGTGGGATCTTCCCGGACTGGGGCACGAACCCGTGTCCCTTGCATTGGCAGGCAGACTCTCAACCACTGCGCCACCAGGGAAGCCCCTGTTAGCTGTCATTCTTAATAGCTGGTACTACTTGGATTCCATGGATAAAGCCCTTTTTTTTTTTCCTTTTAATTACCAACTTTTAGATTAAAGTATAAAATAATAGTCATCTCAAATAGTAACAAACCATTATTTTTTCTACTCTTTAAACAGCATTAATATTTGAGTACTTCTGTGGGCAAAATGTTAATAAAACCCTTTCCCCTGATGCATGAGGATTTGAACTTTTCTTAGGTCTGTATCCTTGAAAACAGATAAAGAAGGTAAGTTATTGAGTGACATTGCTTATAGTAAAAATTACCTTTCATTGGCAAACCACATCTGGCCTCAGTGAATAGTAAATATATGATAGGAAGCTGTATCTGTTGCTTCCCTTGGTGTGGTCACTCTTGGGACTGAATCCTTCTGGAGAGACCATGGGATCTATGTTTTTAGAGGTGTTGCAAGAGATATCAGCTTCCCTCAGAAATAAGGCCCTTAAGATAGTGCAGGTTCCACACCTGTCATGTGCATCTGTCTCCCTGCACCTGAGCTGTCTGATATATGGCTGCAGAATCCCAGTCAAGACCAACGCCCAGGGTACCCTACGGGCAAGCGCTTATATCAGTCTCATATCCCACTAGCAGACTGGTCCCATGTGTGGCCTGTTATAATCTGGTGAGTCTGGTTATAGAGTTTAGCCTAAGACGGTCCTTTCTGGGCACTGCAGAACTTCCCTGTGTTCATCCCCCATCCAGACTAGAGTTGGATTTCTCTGACAAGCTCTGGTTCCTCTCAGTGGAGAAATATGATTAGAATAAAAAGGCAGCCTTAAGGATTATTATTGCTTTCCTATTCATTGCTGTTGGGTGTCATGGATTCTAGGTCTTTTCTGTAAGTGCAAACTGTATAATTTTAGAAAATCCTGAATTTGTAATAAAAATTCCAACTAGGTTGGGGAGATTTGGCATAAGTTTTTAGTGTTATATTTGTAGCTCTTCTCTCTATACTATAACAGTAACACAATCACTAATTTGCTTTACCATACACTATAAAAATAATATCAAAATAATGATACCAATAGTTCTAATAATAATGAGACTACAGTATATACAGTGTAATTTAATGTTACTGTTCTTTGGCCCCTTAGTGTATATCCTACTAACATGTCATAAATGTAGTTTATGTTTTAGATCACCAGAAACAATTATTTCCTCCCTATAGTTATTAAAATATTTTGATGTAAAAATGTTCTTTTCTAAAGTTATGTTCATTTTTTTATTTACATATAATTTAATTTTTTAAACAGCTAAAATATTTTTGTAGTACAGTAGCAAAACTATTTAAAAATGTATGCTCAAAGAAGCCTCAAGCTCATTCCTTCTGCTGCTTATAATTAAGAATTTTATTAGTTTACTTATATTCTTTTAATATTTCATTTTATATAATAAACACATATTGTTACATATATATTTCATTTATATATATTTTAAATTCTTCTTCTTTCTTATAAAAAATATGTTTTATTGCTACTCTGATTTTAAATATTTTCCATATAGTAATGTTTCTTAATTTGGATACAGCAATGATCTGAGCATAGAACAGGGCATTGTAAACAGTGCTGTTATATCATTAATTGATATAGGATTGTATGGGATGGAGTCTTTAAAGAAATTCTGTAGATCCAATATTGGGGTTATAAGAGAGGATCACAAAAGTATTAATCAAATATAGTATAATTTGATTAAATAATTAAAATATGTATACATGCATATATATATATATATATATACACACATATATATTTTAAAGCTATTTCCTCACCCCTATACTTAATCTTTCTAAATTGAAATCTGTGATGACAGGATAGAGTCCATCTTACACACTGTTAGGCATGACCAGTGTCTAACACATTCCCCAATACAAAGAACTGATTTAATATAAAATTGTGGAATGAATGAATGAGGTTTCCATGAAAGAGTAGATTTTAAGCAAAATTTATAAAATGCAGAAAAAAGCAAACAAGCAGAAGGGAGAAGTTTCTGCATTCCAGTTCAGGTCATAAATAGACTAAAGTACACAGTGATTCTCTGCTTTTCCAGCACCAAAAGTTCAACTTTTTTTCAAACATAGAGTGTGGGCCAGTCTTTTGGGAATATATCACTTCAAACCAGTTTCACAAGAGCGAGTAATGTAGAGTAATTAAGTAGACTGACTCTGAAATCAGATGGACAGCCATTTGATTCTCAGCTGTTGCTATGTGGTGATAAACCCTGAGTAATTATTTAATTTGTTTTACTTTTTTATATTTCAGTGGGGATAATAATATTTAAGAATTATGGAGCATAGATAATATGTAATAATATTTACATAGATGTTATGCAAATTTTTTATATAAACAATTTATATATTTGTATATGTTATGTAAATGTTATATAAATATCAGTGTTACACGGTGTCTGCTACATTCTTCTTAGAAGAAGAGCTGAGTCGAATATATTACTGAGGGATTATGGAATTCGAGGGCTTGGTCTATGTATTATGTTAATGATGGAATCAAGGAAGAAAAGACTTTACAATGGTCCAGTTAAAGTTTGTTAATGCTCCTGAGAGCATAGTTATCCATGGGGACCCCCAGAAGTGAGCTGATGAAGGCAGAGATGGAGGACTTGGACACAACATTTTGCCTGCTCTGGGTCACTTATATAATTTGAATGATTTATTTAATGAAAAAAAGAACCTGGAATAATAGAATTCCTTGGGGGAGTGAAGAATGGTCTCCATGGATATGTTTGTGTTATCTCAACCTAATACAAAATAAGCCAGGGTCCCTGCAGACCCATTTTCTGCAAGTCCTCAAGACACCCCTCATTCCACTCCCTGACTCCATTTATATGCTTTTGTCTCTCAGATTTTCCCCCGTTATGTTTGTTGACAGAACCTCTTTCCTTTGATCAGAATTTTGGAATGGTTACATTTCTCATTCATAAATGTCTTGCCTTGTAAAGGAAAGCCGTAACTTCACAAAGTGAGTCCATTAGTGATAGCACCTTTGTGATGTAGTGAGATGCTGTCAACAAAGACAAGTACTAGTTCTTGTTGTGGAAGGTACAGGTATTGAATTTAAATTTCAAGGAATATGATTGCTTGGAATTAGGTTCAGTTGTTGTCATTTGTAATAGAGTAAACCCCTGACATTTGCAGACTTAGTATTCCAAGTTTTGTCTATTCATAAATCAATATGCAATGCCATTTGTAATTTTGCTGAGGCATGAAGTTGAATCTTGCACACTGCAAATGCTGGCATTAACTCTTGAAGTGATAAAAGCTTTGTTTCTTTGTGATAATGATACCTAAAAGTGACCTTGGCTTTGTGGTCTTAGGAAATATGGGCATCCTTGCAGCTCTCATAGTGAATTGCACAAGACATTCAATTAACCTCTTCTATAATTCTTAATAATAATTCTTCTATAAATCTTAGTAGTTCTTATGAATGAAAGAACAATGGATTGTCCACTAAAAAAAATAGCTTACTGTTTAGCTTTAGGACATTCAGTTGTTTCTGGGAGGCAGCAAGTCTTTGGGGAGGGAGCCAGAGTTTACACATGAAGAGACTTACAGACCATGCAAGGGAATTTGTAATTCTTCCTGTAGGCAAAGCAGTGCTCAGATGACTGAGGATAATTAACGCCAGAGTTCCATGTCCTTCGATGAATTATCACTTTGTCATCTACTGCCCCTATTTTCCTCCTACCTTATACATGTTCTCATATGTCAAGTAAGTCATTTTTTGTTTTACAGTAGAGTTCTGACTCCATAATATCTTAGCCTCGTTGTCTGAAATTACAAAATTTCAGCCTGTAAATGTCAGATCTAATCATCTACATGCCAGTTGTCTAGATACTTCTTTTTGTTAAAAAAAATCTGTGAAAATTCTGGAACTTCACTTATTTCCCAAGTGATAAAATTTTCTTTTACTCTGGAGAGCACCTTCTTTTCATGCTTCTGTTCAAAGGGTTTTTGTAAACCTTTATGACTTTGGGCACTATAGTAAAATCTAATTCAGTGCCACATGAGAAAATTCACCATTATTTCAAAGGTTTGATTACCTTTTGGAAGCCAGTTTTGCTGACTCTCTCTCTCTTGTTATTATGTCTCTGCCCTCATCAACTGGAGTGTCTTTGTGTAAAATAGAAATGACCACCGTGAGAAGGCTGTGAGGATTAAATGAGGATTTAGAACAGAAATTGTTAGATAGAGCTCAGGAAGTTTTAGATTTCTTTTGATAATCCACAAAACTACCACCCTGGACTATACTATAAAACACTGTGTGTAGGGATGGTATCTTTCTCATCCTTGAGTACTACAGTACCCAGCACAGTACCTATTACAGGGGTGTCCGACAAATGTGTGTCATGCCCAGGATATGTATCCAATGCAAATGTGTTTGGATGATCTGGCTATTATCTTCCATGAGAGGCATTCTATAAATTCTAGCCCCACTACAGATGTCTTCATTCAAATGCAATCTCCCATAAAATGTTATTTTCCAAGCCAAAGTATGAAGATTTTCCCAGAAATAGACTTTTGATGAGCTGTTGAGATTCACATAAAGTGTAATGATAAAATTTTGTTTGTTTGAATTGTAACTCTTGATAGTAAAATCACTACCATTATATACTGGTCCATTCAAAACACCGTGGCTAATTAGGTTCACACACCTGACAGATGGTTTCTCTCTCCCAAATTGATTAAATGCAATTTAATTACCGACAGAGTTCACAGCTAATCTAGGAAACAAATATGAAATTGATTCATCTGATGAAAGCACAGCTATAACTTGGCATCTGAATATAGATTGCATGTGGTATACTTTTTCTAAGTACAAAATACTTATGTAAGAAGAAAATTATCAACTGATTCATCAGCACTTGTAATGTCTCAATAATTAATTGTATATTTACATGGGAAGATGTCAAAATTCATATTCTAAGTGAACTCTGCTGGTTTCAACCAATTATTAGTTTAATGGGTGTTTAGATTAAAATACCAGTTCAGCTGCTTACTTGATATGAAACATCAGGCAAGTTATTTGAATATCCCAGTTTAATCACAGGTAAAATGGGACTAATAATAATTCATTTTGCAGTGATTGTTAAGAAGATTTGGTGAGACAAAGCACATAAGGAGCTTAAGTCTCTAAGCAGAACACATTAGAAATAGGTTATCAATTATTTCTTTTTTACTTAATTATTATTCATATGATTAGGATAATATTTATGAACAGGTTTACTGACAAGAAGTAAAATCATTAATGAACAAACAAAGCTTATTGATTAATCCTGAAATACATATGGTGAATAAAAATTACAATGAAACATATTCATGGCCTCAAGAACATAAAATTTTAGTGGAAAATAAAGAAAAATCAGGCATTTATGAAAATATTGATGGTGAGAAAAGTTCAGAATGTAGAAGTACATACTAAGGAGATCAAGTTGAGAGCCAGTTGACCTGGGAGCACCAGGAATGTCTACCTCGAGGAGATGACACCTGAGATGCATTTTGAAAGGAAGGAAATAATTAGGTCCCGAAACAGGATATGGGAAAGGCCATCCCAGTGAGAAGAAGGGGTGTGTTTGAAGGCACAGGTGCGTGAGGGTTTCAGGCTTTTCATGAACAGAATGTAGGTTAATGTTGCCTGAGTATTAGGTAGTCAGGTGAGATACGGTGAAGAATTTCCATCCTATGGGAGCTACAACTGAAGCACTGGGAGAAATAAAACCCAAACATCACTGGCTGGTGTAGACAGACAGTAGCTAGGATTGGGGTGCTTGGAGCTCCTAGGTCACTTGAGTTAAGACAAGACTTAGCATGATACCACTTAGAACATTTGGGTCAATATAAGTGAGATGATTTGACTTGAGGACCTAGGATTTGGAGAATGGAATGTTCCACAACAGAAGGTGTGACAGAAACTGACCTGGGCTTCCTCACCTGTCAATTTGCTCTCCAGCCTGGGCCACATTCAGGCTGAGAACAGACCCATGGTTCAAGGAAGCCGTGCAAAACAAGGGCCTTCCAGAAAACACAGGTCTTGAGTCTGTGGGTAGCTGCTCTCTGTAAACTCTTCTTCCACTGGGGAGTTGGAAGACAGCTCACTCAGTTCACAGGTGGAGGTGGCTGGGCTAGTACCCTCACATAACTGTCGTCCATTTCAACTGTAACTGTGGTCTATTTTGGTCGTCTCTGGGGCCCCCTTGAATTTAAGGATTGGTAGATATCATGATCAGGAAGAGTAAGCTTAATCACTTTAGGGCCCTACTTGATCAATGCATATCCCTTCTTGAGAACTAAGCAACAAGAACACTGAAAATAGAATGCTAAAGGCAAACCTTGAAGCCATCATTCCTAGGTTTCCTGTAGAAGATGGTCTAGTTCAGAATGAAAAGGGTGTAACAGCAGGCCTTGGTAGGTGACATTCCCCTCAGATGACACCCCAGCTCTGCATAGCATTATAAAAGGGGACTGAAAGTTAGACTTAGTGCATGCTTGTGTATGACATTTTTTCCTCAGAGCATGTGGTTGAGGAGATGCATGCCTCACCCCAGGGAGTGCTCTGAATCATCACCTTTGTTCCTGGGTCTCAAGTGACTCCTGGGAGCAATATCTTAAGCCCAATACTGGAAAGGATGATGAAAGAAACATCAATCATAATAGAAATGAGGAGGAAGATGGTGCCAGTGGCAGAACCAAGCAAGGAGTGATGTGAAGATAATTCCTACTGACACTGGACTCAGTAGGGGACTTTCCTATAATCACTGTACCTTCTGAAGAGATGTGACCTTATATTGGCCACTCCACACAGCTAACTGCACTTCCATTCAAACCTAAATATATGTGACTTTTGATAATGCATATCTCTGGCAAGTAATTTTGGTTTAAAAACTCAACACTCATTAAGCCTAGTTATCACTGTTCCTGCCATATACTCAATGATAAAACACGAAAAAACAAAGTGGTCAGAGAAAGCCTCTTGAGTGAGTGGGGCCTGAGGAAGACCTCAGAGGTCAGAGACCTGAGTCTACAGGGAGAAGTGTAGAAATTCTCCAGGTAAGAGAGTGAAGGGTCAGTGTGCGTGTGTGAGTTTGGGTGTGTGTCATATGGGACTCAGTGGATGTGAACATAAGCTAAGTGTCCAAATGAACAGCAGTATCTGTTCAGGAGGAATCAATGTGCAGTCAGTTGAGCTGAAGGCAAAGCATAGCTCCAGTCAATGACTGGCAAATCCTTACCTGGAAACATCTCCATGGGTAAACTGAGTTAAAGCCAAACTTGAAAATGTGGCTGTAGAATATAGTCATTAAGAACATTGGCTTCAAATTCTGACTCTACCATATGCTAGCAGGGTGACTTACAGAAAGTCACTAATTTTGACCAAAGTTCAGTTTCCTCATCTGTAAAACAATCTTAAAAATAATCTTCTGTCTTATATGATTCAAGAGGAAATTAAATGAGGTAATAAGTTTAATGGTTTTAGCCTTATCTCTGATACAAAGTAAAATCTCAATGACTTCTAGATAGCAGTAAAAGTAGCAGTAAAGCGTCTTCTTCACCTTGTGCCATATTTGGACTTTAGGATTTACTTTTCCAACTTCCTTTTCATTCCTCTTGCCTAAACAGTGCCTGCCACCCGCCATCATTCATGTTATGTTTCCATGACAATGTCACCCTGAACTACTCACAACTGCTTAAATCTTCAGGTCTCCTTTCACCAATTATTCCATTTTCTCTCCTTGTAACTCTGTTTTCTAAACTTTTCTTCTGTTATCTTGTTTATTCCAACATTTTTTTTTCAAGGACTACCTCAAGTGTCTTTGGAACCTTTCTTGATACATCAGGAAGAAATATTTGTTCTACATATTAGCTGGGACCTTAAATGGTATCCTGACCAACTAACTACCACCAAGGCAATTAATCACCTTGATCACCACATTGAAACTTGTGGGTCATTGGCATATAGACGAGTTCCCCATTGACAGAGACCTTCATTGTACTGGCCAGCAATTATGACATCTTCATCTACTACCTAACCAGAAACACGGTTCTAAGAGACAAGCATCATTTTATTTTAGACAAGATTAAAAGACTGTTCGGCATGTCTCAAGCAAACTTCGTAGATAATTATATTTTCTAAGGGCACAGCTACATATCTTTAGTAGCAGAAACTATTTTCCCAAGAAGCAATGTGTTTTTAGCAGACATCGTCATTCACCAATTTGCTCATTCTATGGTCTATTAATTTCTTTGCTCAAGAAATATTCAGTTAATCATATGTGAAAACTAGTATAGTCGTTAGGATGCTAATATGAATACAATGTAGTCATTCATATCAAATAGCCAAACAACTGGTAGCAGAAATATAAAATTACCCAGACAATTGCATATAGTGTGTAAGGACTATGAAAGAGATATGCCCAGTGTATTTGAGAGTAAATGGATAGGTTGTTTTTTTTTTAAACATCTTTATTGGAGTATAATTGCTTTACAATGGTGTGTTAGTCTCTGCTTTATAACAAAGTGAATCAGCTATACATATACATATACCCCCATATCTCTTCCCTCTTGCATGTCCCTCTCTCCCACCCTCCCTATCCCACCCCTCTAGGTGGTCACAGAGCACTGAGCTGATCTCCCTGTGCTATGCAGCTGCTTTCCACTAGCTATCTATTTTACATTTGGTAGTGTATACATGTCCATGCCACTCTCTCACTTTGCTCCAGCTTACCCTTCTCCCTCCCTGTGTCCACAAGTCCATTCACTAGTAGGACTGCATCTCTATTCCTGTCTTGCTCCTAGGTTCTTCATGACTATTCTTTTTTGTTATTTTGTGGGTTTTTTTAGATTCCATATATATGTGTTAGCATATGGTATTTGTTTTTCTCCTTCTGACTTACTTCAGTCTGTATGACAGACTCTAGGTCCAGTCACCTCACTACAAATAACTCAATTTTGTTTTGTTTTATGGCTGAGTAATAGACAATTGTATATATGTGCCACATATTCTTCATCCATTCATCTGTCGATGGACACTTAGGTTGCTTCCATGTCCTGGCTACGGTAAATAGAGCTTCAATGAACATTGTGTTAAATGACCCTTTTTGAATTATGGTTTTCTCAGAGTATATGCCCAGTAGTGGGATGGCTGGGTCGTATGGTAGTTCTATTTTTAGTTTTTAAGGAACCTCCATACTGATCTCCCCAGTGACTGTATTAATTTATATTCCCACCAACAGTGCAAGAGGGGTCCCTTTTCTCCATACTCTCTCCAGCATTTATTGTTTCTAGACTTTTTGATGATGGCCATTCTGACCAGTGTGAGATGATATCACATTGTAGTTTTGATTTGCATTTCTCTACTGATTAATGATGATGAGCATTCTTTCATGTGTTTGTTGCCTCTCTATATATCTTCTATGGAGAAATGTCTATTTAGGTCTTCTGCCAATTTTTGGATTGTGTTGTTTGTTTTTTTGATATTGAGCTGCATGAGCTGCTTGTAAATTTTGGAGATTAATCCTTTGTCAGTTGCTTCATGTGCAAATATTTTCTCCCATTCTGAGGGTTGTCTTTTCATCTTGTTTATGGTTTCCTTTGCTGTGCAAAAGCTTCTAAGTTTCATTAGGTCCCATTTGTTTATTTTTGTTTTTATTTCCATTTCTCTAGGAGGTGAGTCAAAAGGATTTTGCTGTAATTGATGTCATAGAGTGTTCTGTCTATGTTTTCCTCTAAGAGGTTGATAATATCTAGCCTTCCATTTAGGTCTTTAATCCATTTTCAGTTTATTTTTGTGTATGGTGTTAGAGAGTGTTCTAATTTCATTCTTTTACATGTAGCTGTCCAGTTTTCCCAGCACCAGTTACAGAAGAGGCTGGTTTTTCTCTATTGTATATTCTTGCCTCCTTTATTAAAGATAAGGTGACCATATGTGCATGGGTTTATCTCTGGGCTTTCTATATTTCTGTTTTTGTGCCAGTACCATACTATCTTGATTACTGTAGCTTCATAGTATATTCTGAAGTCAGGAACATGAATCCTCCAGCTCTGTTTTTCTTACTCAAGATTGCTTTTTCTCTTCTGGGTCTTTTGTGTTTCTATACAAATTGTGAAATTTTTTGTTCTAGTTCTGTGAAAAATGTCACTAGTAGTTTGACAGGGATTGCATTGAATCTGTAGATTGCTTTGGGTAGTATAGTCATTTTCACAATGTTGATTCTTCCCATCCAAGAACATGGTATATCTATCCATTTATTTGTATCATCTTTAATTTTTTTCATCAGTGTTTTATAATTTTCTGGATACAGGTCTTTTGTCTCCTTAGGTAGGTTTATTCTTAGGTATTTTATTCTTTTTGTTGCAATGGAAATGGGAGTGTTTTCTTAATTTCATTTTCAGATTTTTCATCATTACTATAAAGGAATGCAAGAGATTTCTGTTCATTAATTTTGTATCCTGCTACTTTACCAAATTCATTGATTAGCTCTAGTAGTTTTCTGGGAGCATCTTTAGGATTCTCTATGTATAGTATCATGTCATCTTCAAACAGTGACAGCTTTACTTCTTCTTTTCCAATTTGGATTCTTTTTATTTCTTTTTCTTCTCTGAATGCTGTGGCTAAAACTTCCAAATCTATGTTGAATAATAGTGGTGAGAGTGGGCAACCTTGTCTTGGTACTGATCTTAGTGGAAATGGTTTCAGTTTTTCACCATTGAGGATGATGTTGGCTGTGGGTTTTTCATATATGGCCCTTATTAGCTTGAGGTAAGTTCCCTCTATGCCTACTTTCTGCAGGTTTTTTTTTTTTTTTTTTTTTTTTTTTGGTACACAGGCCTCTCACTGTTGTGGCCTCTCTCATTGCGCAGCACAGACTCCGGACATGCAGGCTCAGAGGCCATGGCTCACGGGCCTAGCCACTCTGCGACATGTGGGATCTTCCTGGACTGGGGCATGAACCTGTGTCCCCTGCATTGGCAGGTGGACTCTCAACCACTGCACCACCAGGGAAACCATCTGCAGGGTTTTTATCATAAATGGGTGTTGAATTTTGTTGAAAGCTTTCTCTGCATCTATTGAGATGATCATATGGTTCTTCTCCTTCAATTTGTTAATATGGTGTATCACATTGATTGATTTGTGTATATTGAAGAATCATTGCATTCCTGGGATAAACCCCACTTGATCATGGAGGATGATCCTTTTAATGTGCTGTTGAATTCTGTTTGCTCGTATTTTGTTGAGGATTTTGCCATCTATATTCATCAATGATATTGGCCTGTAGTTTTCTTTCTTTGTGACATCATTTTCTGGTTTTGGTATCAGGGTGATGGTGGCCTTGTAGATTGAGTTTGGACATATTCCTCCCTCTGCTATATTTTGGAAGAGTTTGAGAAGATACGTGTTAGCTCTTCTCTAAATGTCTGATAGAATTTACCTGTGAAGCCATCTGGTCTTGGGCTTTTGTTGGTTGGAAGAATTTTCATCACAGTTTCAATTTCAGTGCTTGTGATTGGTCTGTTCATACTTTCTATATCTTCCTGGTTCAGTCTCAGAAGGTTGTACATTTCTAATAATGTGTCCATTTCTTCCAGGTTGTCCATTTTATTGCAATAGAGTTGCTTGTAGTAATCTCTCATGATTCTTTGTATTTCTGCAGGGTCAGTTGTTACTTCTCCTTCTTCATTTGTAATTCTATTGATTTGAGTCTTCTCCCTTTTTCTCTTGATGACTCTGGCTAATGGTTTATTGATTTTGTTTATCTTCTCAAAGAACCAGCTTTTAGCTTTATTGATCTTTGCTATGATTTCTTTCCTTTCTTTTTCATTTATTTCTGATCTGATCTTTATGATTTCTTTCCTTCTGCTAACTTTGTTTTTTGTTGTTGTTGTTGTTCTTCTTCTTCTTCTTCCTGTAATAGCTTTACGTGTAAGATTAGGTTTTTTATTCGAGATGCTTCTTTTCTCTTAAGGTAGGATTGTATTGCTATAAATTTCCCTCTTAGAACTGCTCTTGTTGCATCCCATAAGTTTTGGTTCATTGTGTTTTCATTGTCATTTTTTTCTAGGTATTTTTTAAATTTCCTCTTTGATTTCTTCAGTGATCTCTTGGTTATTAAGTAGTGTATTGTTTAGCCTCCATGTGTTTGTATTTTTTACAGTTTTTTTCCTGTAATTGATATCTAGTCTCATAGTGTTGTGGTCAGAAAATATACTTGATATGATTTCAATTTTCTTAAATTTACCAAGGTTTGATCTGTGATTTAAGATACGATCCATCCAGTAGACTGTTCCATGAGCACTTGAGAAGAAACTGTATTCTGTTGTTTTTGGATGGAATGTCCTATAAATATCAACTAAGTCCATCTTGTTTAATGTATCATTTAAAGCTTGTGTTTCCTTATTTATTTTCAGTTTGGATGATCTTTCCATTGGTTAAAGTGGGTTGTTAAAGTCCCCTACAATGATTGTGTTACTGTCAATTTCCTCTTTTATGGCTGTTAGTACTTGCCTTATGTATTGAGGTGCTCCTATGTTGGGTGTATAAATATTTACAATTGTTATATCTTTTTCTTGTATTGATCCCTTAATCATTATATAGTGTCCTTCTTTGTCTCTTGTAATAGTCTTTGTTTTAAAGTCTATTTTGTCTAATATGAGAATTGCTACCTCAGCTTTCTTTTGATTTCCATTTGCATGGAATATCTTTTTCCATCCCCTCACTTTCAGTCTGTATGTGTCCCTAGGTCCCAAGTGGGTCTCTTGTAGACAACATATATACCATTCTTGTTTTTGTATCCATTCAGCCAGTCTATGTTCTTTGGTTAGAGCATTTTAACTATTTACATTTAAGGTAATTATTGATATGTATGTTCCTATTACCATTTTCTTAATTGTTTGGGTTTGTTATTGTAGATCTTTTTCTTATCTTGTGTTTCCTGCCTAGAGAAGTTCCTTTAGTATTTGTTGTAAAGCTGGTTTGACAGTGCTGAATTCTCTTAGCTTTTGCTTGTCTGTAAAGGTTTTAATTTCTCCATCCAATCTGAATGAAATCCTTGCTGGGTAGAGTAATCTTGGCTGTAGAATTTTCTCCTTCATCACTTTAAAAATGTCCTGCCACTCCCTTCTGGCTTGCAGAGTTCCTGCTGAAAGATCAGCTGTTAACCCTATGGGGATTCCCTTGTGTGTTATGTGTTGTTTTTCCCTTGCTGCTTTTAATATTTTTTTCTTTGTATTTTATATTTGATAGTTTGATTAATATGTGTCTTGGTGTGTTTTGCCTTGGATTTATCCTTATGGCACTCTCTGTGCTTCCTGGACTTGATTAACTATTTCTTTTCCCATATTAGGGAAGTTTTCAACTATAATCTCTTCAGATATTTTCTCAGTCCCTTTATTTTTCTCTTCTTCTCCTGGGACCCCTATAATTTGAATGTTGGTGCATTTAATGTTGTCCCAGAAGTCTCTGAAACTGTCCTCAATTCTTTTCATTATTTTTTCTTTATTCTGCTCTGCAGTAGTTATTTCCACTATTTTATCTTCCAGATCATTTATCCGTTCTCCTGCCTCAGTTATTCTGCTATTGATCCCTTCTAGACAATTTTTAATTTCAGTTATTGTGTTGTTCATTATTGTTTTTTTGCTCTTTAGGTCTTCTAGGTCCTTGTTAAACAATGTATAGGTTTTTAAACAATATTCCAAGAGAAGGTCATGTTTGAACCTAGAATGAGTATAAATCAACCAACTAAATGAGTGGAAAAATGTGTTCAATGCAGAGTAAACACCATGTACAATATAAGAAGGGAACATAGACTATTAAAGTAATTATAAATAGAGCAACATAGATGGAACCCAAATTTTAGGAGGAAGCAGAAAGAGATAACCTTTGAAATCTGCATGGGGATAAAATCCCTCCCTCTGCCTTTCTCCCAGTCCCTCTCTGGTGGCCCAGACTCTAACATCAGGACATAGAAAGGTGGCAGATGGGTAATCACTGCTGGTAAGGAGACAGCAGTGCATACAGTTAATTTGGAGATCATGAGCATGTAGGTGGCTCTGGTAGACTTAGCAGTGTTTTGAGAATATTCAAAGTGGGTAGCAAAGTGAGTCTGAACACTGGGAAAGCAGGAATACTTAAGAGGCATTTTGTAGAAAAGTTGTCCACAGGGAGACTGGCGAGAAGTAGGAAGAGCCAGAGGAGAACCAGCAGGATGTGATTCTCAGGGGTCTTATGTCACTGTTTTACAATGTGACATTCATTAAATTTATAAAGCTATTTTATAAGAACTTTATTGAGAACAAAATTCTAGTAGGGTCCTAAATGCACATTTTGACTCTAAATTCACAAAGTCCATGTCAGATATGCTGTCTTACAATAAGCAAGAGGTTCTGTAAGCCAATATCTTTACAAGAGAAAGCTTGAGATTTGACCTTTCAAGTCTAAATGAAGGCAGGCAATTGAGTTCAATAAGAAAAACTTGTTCTGTGCAAACTTCTGATATTCTAACAAACTTCCATTAGGGGCCAAATTCATAATTTATTACTGCTTTAAAATTCTGTCTTAAAATATAGGTATAAATACACACACACACACAAACACACCCCTTAAAATTTTGATGTAAATGCACCTCTTGTTACCTCCCAATAGAAAATGAGGTTGAGTATTTCTTTTGAATTATTCAATTTCTCAAAGAAATTCTTCTACAATTTGCTGTTTAAATGAACTATGACCTCCTTTTGTTATTTCATAAATTACCTAATCATGCATCTGGCAGAATAAGGACAAATAGTGACATATAACTGCAGCAGCAGCTGGGAATCTCACTCCTGTTGACCATGGGCAATCAATTCAACAGTGAAAAATTAATTGAAAATATCTGTACTTGTAACACTAGCTTTACAAATATTATTTTATTAGGTTTTTTCTTATTTTTAAAAATAAATTTAAAATTAAAAACTATTCTGCTATCTTTCTTAACCTATGTTGCAAGATAATGGTACTGCTAAAATAAAAATACTTTCTAAATGAGGAAAATGTTTTAGTTCTTGCATTATTTTCTAATGTAAAAAAAACTTAATTCAGACTTAAATTGCCTTTGAAAAACTACTTCTTTTCAGACTGCTAAGGAGTAGTTTTTTCATCCATGTCTTCAGCGACCTATCAAATCAGTATTTTGTTAATGGATTCAAAATAATGAATTCTTACCATTTATGCACCAGATATTGCCTTGGCACAAGTAAGTTCTGTAATAATGGTTCACATCACCATTTGAATTATTTGGTATCTATATCATGATGTCCACAATGCATGGATCCACTGCCCACTGTCATTTCAGAATTAAAAAAAGAAATAATGCTTTTATATGTATGAACTCCTCATAGATGATAAAGTAATTACTTATGCTTCTTTTCATGTGGGCTTGTACATTTAGAACAGATTTTTTTGAATTTGTTTTGCAAGTAAAGAAAATGAGTCTTGGAAAAAATTAAATCCCTGATACATGTCAGGATGGCATAACAGGACTTCATAATGAATTAAAAATAAAAGTAGAGAGCTCAAAGTAGATGGACTGGTGATTTATAACCAGAAAAAGAATGGAATGTGACGGTTGAGTTTGTTCTTCATCACCACTTAAGTTACATTTCTTCCTAGATGTGGAAGACTTGATGTGCTCTTTTGATTTTCTTATTTGTCAGGGGATAATAACACCTTTACCCAGTGAGTAAGAATTTCATAAGGTAAAATAATAGAGTGAATGAAAAATGCTCAGTACAATGTATATTAGATAGAGGATGCAAAATATATATATTTGGTTCCATGTCTTATTTTTGTTTCACCACGATAATGAGTGTGAAGGATGCAGGTGCTGAACAAGGAAAAAGATATGACCATCAGGGGGCAGTAGCACACAGTAAGGTTTATTGAGGGGATGCTTTGACAAGTTTGTACCCTGAGAAGGTCCTTAACATCAGGAGAAGGGGAGGAGGGGGAGGGAACTTCCAGAGGAGAGGGGAGTCCAAGAGGGCCTTCCATGTCCAGGCAGTGTCACTCAGCAAGCAGCCCAGCGAGAGTCTCTGGGTTGGAGGGCAGCGGGGGCTTAGAGTCCTTGGGTTTATCCCATCTATGGCCAGTACATATTGAGTGCAGTGTCATGGGGTATGAAAAGCAAGTGGGCTCTAACAAGCTGAAAATCTGATTATTTTGACTGCATTTTAAACAATTGGATGTGTAAAAATTTGAGTTTGGTGCCAGCGGGCTTTTGAGCTAATAGGTAGCAGCCCACTGTGAAAAAGTACACAAATATTTGGAGCCCATCTTTGGCTCATTTATGTAACAACCACTATCAAAAGAAAAATAAAATAAAGTAGCAACAGCTTTTGTCTTCCCTGCTGTAAAGTTTGCAGTTTAATTTATATGCATATATACACCTGGTTATGTATATGTGTATATATTGTTTTCTTCTACAATGATTTATTTGCTTTACAGCAGAAACAATACAATAATATGGCTGAATAAAACAAATAATACAAAATGAGAATGAGAGTAAATATAAATTAGAAGAGAAGTTCAGAGACAAAAGCTAAGAGCTCACAATATCATTATTGCTATTTGTAAAAATAAAGCTTTTTATAAAAAATCATTAAAAGTGAATACCATCACTTAAAATGTTTTGGTAATGGAAATATTTGGTTAATTCAATCTCTGACTCACAACTGAAGAGACTGAGAGTAAAACCTCATCCCCAAAACTCCAGAACTAGTGACGGATAATTTAAGACAGTGAACAGGAGTGATGCCACTCAGGCCCCCCTAGTCCAGGCAACATTGCACCCTCTTCCCTTCCCCACGCCCCATGATAGGTTTCATCTGAAGATGATCATGGGAAATAGAACACAAAATCAATTATGATATGATGTCCCTAACACAGGGTCTACTACATAGAAAGCACTAAATAACTAATTAGTGTTAACATTTTTAACATTCTAGTTTGAAAGTTTTTAACTAACCTAAAAAAAGAAATCATTTTAGAAAAAATAAAAATTGAAAAGAAGACCAAGGACCAAAGAGATTTTTTTTTTTTTTTTTTTAGTGAGGGAAGTTTTTGTACATGGTATTATACCTTTTTTGGTTATTTAATGTTTTAAGAGAATATCAGGGCTCCATTCATATATTTAAAATTTCAGAGTCTAAGAAGGAGTATGTCTTTTTCACTGGCTACAAGGCTTTTTGTCTCTATGTGAATAATGATTCAGTGACATGTGTCCAAAAAAATTACTTCTTTTGAAAAGTTGGCTTAAAATTCTTCAGATTTAAAAATACCTAATTCTGATATTACTCACTATTTGTGCCTGTGCTTCCAAAATGTCAAGATTCTCTAAACTTAAATACCATTTTTCTAAAAAAGTTCTGAAAGGTCGTTCATTTCCTGTACTCTTCATGCTACGTTTTGGCATGCGACTTCTCGCTGTGAGTACCTCAGAGACGAACTCGGCCAAGCATGACTTTTCAATAATTTCAAGGTATCCTCACTTACTTTAAGGTGTCTCTGCTTGTATTCCCTCTTGTTGAATAAAAATGATATCAGTGTGGGCATAATATTGATTTTCTCAAAAATAATCTGGTTCCTTCACTGGGAAATATGTCAGTCTGCCTGCAGTTTCATAGTTTATCCACTTAGGATTCTTCCAAATTGTTTTCACAGTGGAAGTTTATAGTGCAGTGCAATATAATCAAATAAATAAAATATAATATAATAAAAATAAAATATAAATAAATATAATATATAATAATATATAATATAAATTAATATATAATAATATTATAATATATATTAATATATTATATAATTATTAATTATATATTATATAATTATTAATTATATATTTATATATAATATAATAATATTAATATAAATAATATAAATATAAATAAAATGTAATAAAATTTTATTTCTGAAATGTCTGTGAAATTCTGAACAAAGTCAGTGGGTACAAGGAGGATTTTGAGCTGTGGTATAGAAGATAAAATATCTTTTCTAAATTCTTACCTTTGGGTAATCACTCTTTGCAAGGATCTACAAGAGGGTCAGAATAGTAAAACAAAATAATAATAATGGCTGCCCCCAAATA
The DNA here is from genome assembly GCF_003676395.1 of Aethalodelphis obliquidens. Taxonomy (NCBI): domain Eukaryota; kingdom Metazoa; phylum Chordata; class Mammalia; order Artiodactyla; family Delphinidae; genus Aethalodelphis; species Aethalodelphis obliquidens. The sequence continues at coordinate 24,032,445 of NW_020837971.1, forward strand.
TAACAAATTTAGCTTAAGAGCTTTGAAGAAGCAGAAGTAAAGGACATTTTTAATGGCTGTCAAAGTATGACTTGCTTCTTATTATTGCATAATGTTTTGCCCTGTAAACAGTGTGGCTGTCCTACTATTTCTAAAACACCAATCACTTGCTTGGTCCTTTATGCAAATAGGGGAGGTTTCAATGAGCCCATGAAAATGGTGTTTCTTGGCTGATTCTAAGTTTCTCATGTTAATTTTCATGTTACTTGAGACTGTATTTATGCTAATAATATTCTAATCTAATAACCATATGTTTACAGAGTAACAAGAATTAATGCAACATAGTTAATAGCATAATATAATACTCTAGAGAATTGCTGACACAATGTAAAATAACAGCTTATGATAATTTTCCCAAACTTATTTTGACTACATTAAGGATCCAGATGCTGACATGAGCAAAACTAACTTATGCTCTATCTCCAAGGTCATATTATTTATCATTTTCCTCTTTATGTCTCAGTGTCTTCTTGAAAACTGTGATAATAACCACCACTGCAGTGAGTCAGGGAGATGCCGGGTTTAAAATTGTTCTGAGAATATGCATGGCACACATGCAAATTCATTAGAGCGTAACGTCGATCTTCCTTTATGAAAATTCCACAGAATTGCTCAGTGAAAGCACTGAAGCACAAAAATCATAAAACTTTTCCTCTTGTTATCCCCTTAATCATGATGTGAACCAAGTCCCATGAAGAGTAATTTCTCATAAAGTGACGGAGTCAGACATACCAGTAAGTTGTGAAAGTTCTAAGTGAAGACCAAGGCATGGTCCTTCTACTCCAGGAGTCTGTAAGCTTGTGGGGAACCCCAGGGTAAGTAATCCCGATATCAGAAAATTGTTTTGTCAGATACCAAATCAAGCAAAGGAGCAGCATATGAAGGGCTCAGAAAATTGTCTGAAGAATAAGGGAAGGGGTGTTGATGACCTGGTATTTGATTTATGTTCTAAAAGATAAAGCCTGGAGTTGACGTGAAGGAAAGAAGATGTTCTAAGCTGTAAGAGACACTCTTGTTCTGGAGGTGTGCATGAGCACCGTGGTGAGGTAGATGGAGAATATTCTGAGTAAAGGCAGCTAGTGTTGGGTTATGATGGGTTCAAGACGTACTGTACACGTGATTAGAAGCCACATGAGAGTTTTCTAAGCTTGGGAATGATACAAAGGCCCATAGAAGGGACCCCAGAAAGAAAGCAGGTGGTAAATTAGGAACTTGTTGCCACAATTTGGTACATGATAAACTAAGGCAAGGCAAGTACAAAGTAATGGGTGCACTAGACTGATATTTACAACTATGCATCACTCCAAAGAGAATAAAGGCATAATTTAACATAGAACTAGAAGATTAATTTGTTTTAAATATTATAACTTAAAAATGAAATTGCAATTAGGCATACAATGGAAATTACATGTAGAATTGTAGCAAATGTCTACAGATTCTTCAGAACTCTAACTACCTTGTGAAAAAAATTGTTACGCTTCACCAGGATGCTGTGTGCTTGTGTGTGTGTGTGTGTGTGTGTGTGTGTGTGTGTGTGTGTGTGAAACTAAGTTCTGAACAGCAGCCTTATGAAGGAACCCTCCTGAGAACTTATGCTCATTGCACCACAAAAACTACAAATAAAATGTAGTGCAGACATAAACATTTTACAATTTGGGAACTCTTTTCCATGGCAACATCTGGGCAGTTTAACTGAGTATTTCATGGCCAGGATACATTGAGTTTCCTACGAGGTCACTAGACACAGATTTACAAACTGCAAATTTTTAGGTCTCTAGACAAAAACCTGTCTTACACAGGGAAAGAAAAAGTAAGAAGACATGTTAGCTGCAACTGGTTCCATTTGGAGACCAACGAGTTGTTGATGATATCTGTGATTTTGTATCATTTTTCTGCTTTTTGCACCCAGAGTATCCCAATGACTCTTTGGCAATTGGTTGTAACTATCCCCCCTGACCCCAAGATTCCCTGTTTATTCTCTCAATTATTTTAGAACATGGATATTCCATTCCTGCCTATGACACGTATCCTTCTTTGAAAGAGCTCTGCATTCATTCTCAAGGCAGCACATAACAATATAGTATTTACTTATCACCTGATTGAAACTAGGGCTGGTGAGTTCACTCCTGGCTCTGATCCATGTGCTGAACGGTACGACTTCTGCCTGCTCTCCACCTCAGCAACCCCCACTAAGGTTACAGCTGCTGGAGCCTGGCGCAAGCTTCCCTGGACCCATGGGAGGATGAGTAGGAAAGGAGCGTGGAGTCTTGTTCTTTGCTTCTCCTCCACCAGTTCCTCAGGGCAGTCAGAGCGGTGTTCAGCCCCCACACCAGAGGAAAGGTGAAGAAATCTGATGGGTGTTGTGTGGTGCTTCTCCAACCCCCATCCTCTATCTGACTCTGATCTTCCTGCTCTGTCTCTGGTTTCAGCGGTGTCAGGATTGAACAGTTCTGGGGGTGGGGTTCACTCACCACACTCTGTGAGTCTTGTTTTAAGGATGCATCATGTTGTTTCTGTCCTTGGGCACCTCTGACTCTTCTGCTACTGCCACCCTCAGAGAGCTTACAACAGTCCCACTTTACCAATATCAGAATCACATTTTTAATTATGGTATAAATCACATAATATCATTTTAGACCGGGAGACCCATTTTACACGTAAGGAGATGGTGCAAGAAAGGGTGAACTCAGCAGGCTTGCGTTGCTTAAACCAAACATGTTCAAAAGAAAGGCTTGTCCTTGGCACTGACCCTTGTCTGATTCCCATGAAAGAACAGTGTGATGAGAGAAATTTATCCTAACAATGGGATTTATGATGAACACCTCTTTTTGCTCCAGGAGCCTGAGCTGTGAATAGCTGATCAGTCATGGAGATGCTACCTACAGCAGCACTGGGGGTGATTGGCTGCTGATGAAAACACTGAGCACCTGGGCTCAGGTGAGAATCCCTGGTTGGTGAACTTGCATGTGTAGACACACATTATTGCTGGGAGAATTCATCACACTGTGTGCAGCTTCACTGGGGAGGGACATCTTGTTGCTCACACCTGGCTTCTCCTGGACATCACCTTTTCCCTTTGCTGATTTTAATTCATAATCTTCCAGTGTCATAAACTATAACTCCAAGTATAACAGCTCTTTCTGAGTCCTGTGAATCCTTCTAGTAAATTATGGAATCTGAGGGTGTTCTCATGGACCTCTCACCTTAAGGAAAACTTCCAGCCAGTTGGGTTTCTGCTCACCTGAAAGCATCTGGTCTCAGAACAATAGCATGAACTCTTAGCTCAGCGAATGTGCCCGCTTGGGGACAATATACTGAAGACTGATGGCACTGTCATCAAAGATGTGGAACAGGCACTGATGTAACTGCAGTCCATGCTGCTGTGTCCTCTAAGGCTAGAACACTTGAGTCTAGAAATTGGAAGATAGAAGCAGAAACAGCCCCTCTCATCATAAGTATCTTTGCCATAGTGTATAAATATTGATTCCATCCTTAGTATCTACTGGATAGGAGATCCTTTTTTACTATTAGGAGAATATTTCCAAGGGGAAACTCTGATGTTTCCACTGAGCTTCAGCTATGACTCCCACCTAATCATTTTGAGCTCTCCAAGGTGATAGACTAGTAGGCAAAGATAGAAAAAAACATCTGGCAGGAGTAATTGACCAGGATTATTATCAGGGGCTTGTTAAATAGTAGGTGTTCACTGGTGGTAATGGGAATAAACAATTGCCATAACCCAAGCCTGGCAAGGGCTCAGACTCCTCAGGGAAGGTCTGGGTGGCCCCATCAGAAAAGAAACCTAAACCAACGGAAACGGTGACGAAAGATGAAGAAAATCTAGAATGAATGGTGGAAGAGGTAAATAATTAATATTATCAGTTGCAGTAAAGGGGAGTGTAGATTATATGTCTGAACACTTGATATTCAGTGCTTTTAAGAGACTGCAGCTGGTCAGTATCTGAAGTCTAATCAATAGAGTGGACATGCATGAGATCATGAGGATCTCGATGATGCAAGAGGTGAACTGGGCCAGACAACTCTACCACTTCATCTCATCCTTTCCGTCTCACCTCAGGTGGCAGTCATGGCTGTGGTAGACCCTCCAGGCAGGCATCACCTTGTTTCCTGCTTGAGGGTGTTTCTCTCTTATCCATATCACTGAAGTTTAGAGTATTCAGTACCCACAGGAAAAAATGAGATCACCAGCCAAAATAAGAGGGTAGTGCCTTTAAAACAGAGTTGACTGACTATAGGACATAATAACCATGACTGTATGCAAGTGAATTATAATGAAGGAAAGAAGGGATAAATTGGTGGAAGATGTAGATGAGGGAATGACTGTAATGATAGAACTTAGAGCAAAGCTGGTGCAGAATGGAAACAAGGCATGAGGGGCATAAGGGGCAGAGCAAAAGTGGGCTACTGATGAGTAGTGGTTCCCTTCTTCTCCTTCCTTCTTCTCCCTGCTTCTCTCCGTCCTTGACTTTCTCCCTCCTGCCTCTCTCCCTACTCTTTCTTCTTTACTTCTTTCCTTTTGAAAACAAAATGTAAAACCCATCTTTGCTGTAGATTCTCTGTCATTAGAGAGTAATTATTATCTTAAAATGCTCTAAACCCTCATCTCCTGCCATCATTAAGGAGTGACTAGATATTCTGTGTAGGTGAGACTGCTAGTTTGGAAAGTTCTGTCCAGAGGTTTTATGTAACATTAGATGTTATGTTAAATATTTTCATCTGAGATTAATTATTTTATGAGTTATACTGCCAAAGTGATTTGCAATTCATAGTTTCCATGAACACAAAGGCATGAGTCTGCTTGGGCTGCCATAAAAAGCTACCACAGGCTGGGTGGCTTAAACAACAGAAATTTATTTTCACAATGTTCTGGAGAATACAAATCCAAGATCAAGGTACATTTAAAGTTGGTTTCTGGTGAGAACTCTGTTCTTAGCTTTCAGTCTTTCTTGCTGTGTCCTCACATGACCTTTCCTTGGTGCATACAGGGAGAAAAAAACTCTGTGATGTCCCATCCTGTTCCTACAAGGACACCAGTTCTATTAGATTAGGACCCCACCATTGTGACCTGATTTAACCTCAGTTTCCTCCCTAAAGGTCTCATCTCCAAACACCATCCCAGTGAGATTAAGGCTTCAACATATGAAATTTAGGGAGACACAATTCACTCTATAACAATAACTTCTAAGTCTTTGTCATTGTTTATTTTCCTCCACTGTGATATGTATACGATTAGCCCAGAAGTATATTCATACTTTGACACAAAAGATTAAAAAATGTGTTTGGTACATCTGGGGAAAACCTTGCTGTAACCCTACCTCTAGCACATAACGCTCATTCACAAAATTTTAATTTAGTGTGATTATTACTTAGTTTTAAGGGCCCAGATAAACTTCTTCTCTTCAGTAGATATATCTTTTATTCTAGCATGTAATGTTTTTAATGTAAAACCATAAATGAATGTGTTCACCAATTTTTCAACTTATTTTGAGCAACCATATTTTGGCAGTCACTCTGCTTGATGGAGCAGTGAATTCAAAGCTGAATAATATGCTCTAGTTGATTTCACTCTAGTGATGAAGGGGTAAAGTGCAATACAGTATAAGTTCTATAATATAGGTATTCACAAGGTGCAATTCCACTGATTATATGTCATTTTATCACCTTGCTATTATTTCAAGAATGTACATTTTAATAAGCATCTAGGCAGCTTCCCTGGAGGGGGTGTATTCTTGTTAACATAGAGAACAGAGGAAATGTGTGGATTGAAACATTTTCTCCTGTGCAGGCCTTACACAAAGCTCAAAGGAAAACATTTTGACTAAGATTTAAATAAGCTCAAACAATTAACTTTTACCCCAGCATTCCTCATGCTTCATCATCCAAGCCACTGCATCCCTTGAGAGGAGAGCTGGGACCTCTCTGTTACAGGCTATCAGAGACGTGATGAAGTCTCCCCTATCCCTGTCTTTATGCACCATGTGAAATCTTCATAAGCACCATCCTCATCTGTTTCATTCACTGTTCTAGCCTCAGCACTTAGCAGTGTTTAGTAGATAGACGCTGATGAATACATGTTTATTGAATACAGTAATGAATGAATGGACAAACAAGTTAATTGTTCCTTGGCTTACAACATTCCGTTTTAAACTCTAAAACCTTCCAAAAGGAAATGTGGAATACCTCAGCATAAACAGTCAGCTTTAGGGTCATCATTCCATGTCCAGTCTAAAACCAAAATTAAAGAAGTCATTAATGAAAGCTAAGGGCATATTACACAGAAAACATTCTAATATAAAATAGAGTTGACTTTATCACTAGGTAGAAATTCAGGATTCCAGAGGGCTAAAACAGTGCTTAACACTGGGGAAAATGGGGAATGATGATCAGCTAAAACAGATTTCTCTACAAATATCTCTTAATATTATATCTCTTAATATTATTATGTGTTTCTCTGCCTTATTTCACTTAGTATGATAATCTCCAGATCCATCCATGTTACTGCAAAGGGCATTATTCCATTCTTTTTTATGACTGAATAATATTCCATTGTGTATATGTACCACATCTTCTTTATCCATTCCTCTGTCACTGGACATTTAGGTTGCTTCCATGTCTTGGCTATTGTAAATAATGCTGCTATGAACACTGAGGTGCATGTATCTTTTCTAATTAGAATTTTCTCCAGATATATGCTCAGGAGTGAGATTGGTGGATCATATAGTAATTCTATTTTTAGTTTTTTAAGGAACCTCCATATTATTCTCCATAGTGGCTGCACCAACTTATATCCCAACCATCAGTGTAGGAGTGTTCCTTTTGCTCCACACCTTCTCCAGCTTGTTTTTTATTTTTCTGGCCCCACCACACAGCATGTGGGATCTTAGTTCCCAGACCAGGGATCAAACCCATGCCCCCTGCATTGGAAGTGTGGAGTCTTAACCACCAGACTGCCAGGGAAGTCCCTCCAGAATTTATTATTTGCAGACTTTGATGATGACCATTCTAACTGCTCTGAGGTGATATGTCATTGTGGTTTTGATTTGCATTTCTTTAATAATTAGAGACATTGAGAATCTTTTCATGTGCTTATTGGCCATCTGTATGTCTGGAGAAATGAATATTTAGGTCTTCTGCCCATTTTTTGATTGAGTTGTGCTTTTGTTTGTCATATTGAACTGTATAAGCTCTTTGTATATTTTGGAAATTAATCTCTAGTCAATCACATGATCTGCAAATGTTTTCTCCCATTCTGAAGGTTGTCTTTTTGGGTTTTTTTATGGTCTCCTTTGTTGTGCAAAAGCTTATAAGTTTGATTAGGTCTCATTTGTTTATTTTTGCTTTTATTTCTATTGCCATAGGAGACTGATCTAAGGAAGTATTTCTATAATTTGTGCCAGAGAATGTTTTGTCTATGTTCTCTTTTAGGAGTTTTATGATGTCATTTCTTATATTGAAGTCTTTAAGCCATTTTGAGTTTATTTTTGTGTATGGTGTGAGGGAGTGTTCTAACTTCATTGATTTACATGCAGCTGTCCAGCTTTCTCAACACTACTTGCTGAAGAGACTGTCTTTTCTCTATTGTATTTTCTGGCCTCCTTTGCCAAAATATTAATTGACCATAGGTGTGTGGGTTTATTTCTGTGCTCTCTATTCTGTCCCATTGATCCATATGTCTGATTTTGTGCCAATACCACACCATTTTTTCACTGTAGTTTTGTAGTATTGTCAAGTCTGGGAGGGTTATGCCTCTTCCTTTGTTCTTTTTCCACAGGATTGCTTTGACAATTCTGGGTCTTTTCTGTTTTTTTATAAATTTTAGGATTATTTATTCTAGTTCTGTGAAAAATGTCATGGGTAATTTGATAGGGACCACATTAAATCTGTAGATTGCTTTGGGTAGTATGGCCATTTTAACTACATTCATTTTTACAATCCAAGAACATGGTATGTCTTTCCATTTCTGTAAATCATCTACAATTTCCTTTATCAATGTTTTATAGTGCTCAGTGTATAAGTCTTTCACCTCCTTGGTCAGGTTTATCCCTAGGTATCTTATTTTTTTGACACAATTTTAAAAGTAATTTTTAAACTTTCACTTTCTGATATTTCGTTGTTAGCATAAAGATTGCAACAGATTTCTGTATGTTAATCTTCTACCCTGCTACCTTGTTGAATTTGTGTATCAGTTATAATAGTTTTTGTGTGGAATCTCTAGGGTTTTCTATCATGCCATCTACATATAATAATAGTTTTATGTATTCCCTTTCTATTTGGATATATTTTCTTTCTTTTTCTTGTCTGATTGCTGTGGCTAGGACTTCTAATACTATGTTGAATAAGAGAAGTGAGAGTAGTCATACTTGTCGTTTTCCAGATTTTAGTGGGAAGGCTTTCAGCTTTTCACCATTGAGTATTATGTTGGCTGTGATTTTCTCATAAATTGTTTTTATTATGTTGAGATATGTTCCCTCTATACCCACTTTGGTGAGAGTTTTTATAAAGAATGGATGTTGCATTTTATCAAATGTCTTTTCTGCATCATTGAGATGATGATGTGGTTTTCTTTTGTTGATGTGGTGTATCACATTGATTGATTTGCCTATGTTGAACCATCCTTGTGACCCTGGGATGAATCCAACTTGATCATTGTGTGTGATCCTTTTTATGTGTTGTTGGATTTGGTTTGCTAATATCTTGTTGAGGATTTTTGCATCTATATTTGTCAGATATTTTGGCCTGTAATCTAACTTTACACTTAAATGTACTAGAAAAAACAAAGACCACAGTTAGTAGAAGGAAGGAAATAATAATGATCACAGCAGAAATAAATGAAATTTAATTGAGATTAAAGAGACAAAAGAAAGATAAATGAAACTAACATCTGGGTTTTTTTAAAGATAAATTGATAAAACCTTTATCTAGATTTGCCAAGAAACAAAACCAGGATGCTCAAATAAATAAAATTGAAAATGAAAGAGAGAACAATTAAATGTCAAGAACTTGGACAACCAATTGTTAATCAATTTAACCAAAAGGATAAATTCCTAGGAATATAAAATCTTTCAAGACTGAATCATGAAGAAATAGAAAATCTTAATAGACTGATTACTAAATAGTACGGAGATTGAATCAGTAATCAAAACATTCCAAAAAACAAAAGCCCAGGACCAAACAGCTTTATTGGAGAAATCTACCAAACATTCAAAGATTTAATATGTATCCTTCTCAAACTCTTCCAAAAATTTGAAGAGGAGGGAATGCTTTCAAACTCCTGTTATGAGGCCAGCATTACTTTGATACCAAAACCAGACAAAGACATCACAAAAAAAGAAAATTACAGGCCAATATTCCTAATGAACATAGATGCAAAAGTTCTCAACAAAATAGTATCAAGCTGAATTTAACAATAGCCTAAAAGTACCATACACCATAATCAAGTGCTATTTCTTCTGAGGATGCAAGGATAGTTCAACATCCACAAGTCAATCAACATGATACATCATATTAACAAAATGAAAGATAAAAATTATATGATCACCTCAATAGATGCAGATAAATCACTTGACATCCATTTACAATAAAAACTCTCAACAAAATAGGAATAGAGGCAATGCACCTCAACATTATCAAGGCCTTGTATGACAAACCCACATCTAATATTATATTCAACAGTAAAATTCTGATACTTTTCTTCTAAGATCAAGAACAAGACAAGTTTGCCCACTCTCCCCACTTTTATTCAACTGAAAGTCCTATCCACAGCAGTTATGCAACAACAATAAATGAAATGCAACCAAATTGGAAAGAAAATTTAAACTGTCACTGTTAAGTACTTTTTTTATTATAAAATTTTTAAATACCTTTCCCTTTGTTGAGTCTAAACAATTCGCCAACCTGTCTAGTGTGGGTGGAGAAGTCATGCCCAGAACAGTGTATAGGGCAACAATCCTGGGATAAAGGGTGACAGGTGCTTGTCTTGGGCTTTGGAAATGGCTCTGGTGGTAAAGAGATTATGCACAGGGAGAAAAAGTATATAAGTAAATATATCAAGTATAATGGGAGCCAGGTTACAAAAGGCAGTTAAAAGTATAAAAATGAATAAGGCTAGGATTAACCATGGGGCAGTGGATTAGAATGCCAAGGTCAAAGTGTGATCTCAAGGTTGCTAACATTTATATAGAAGACACATTTGGAAATAGATATAGATAGTGTGGGTACATGAATTTTTTTCCAGCTCTGTCTCATGAGAGGAACCAGAAACAGTACCACCCCAAGAGCCAAGAATCAATGATCCTTGACACCAGAGCAGGAACAGAGGAAGTACAAGATGAACCTGGAACATTTTGCTGTGTCAGAATGTGAGGAAGTGTTTTAAAAATAATGAAAATTGTCAAAAGTGCATAGGAGTTAGCTTGAAGGATTTCCTACTGGCCAAGTCTGGAAAATACTGAGCTTCAAAATAAATAATGATATTAATGAATTGTGACACATTGAGTAAAATAGGAATCTATGAGTCCATGTTGATATAAATCAATACATAAGGAAGAGAGGTGAGTTCTGTCTTACAGTAAAGTACCTACTAATAAATATAAATGGGATGACAGAAATAGAAAACCATCATTTGGCTACTATCATAAGGATAATGGATTCAGACAAAGAATTGGCATCAACTGCTAAAATTAGTGGCTCAAAATTTGATGTGGAATAGGATATTTATATAGTGTTAAAATATATTCTATTTAATTTTATTTAATTATTAATAAGTAAAATGTAATTATTAATTAACTTACCAATGCAGAAAAGCCCAGAATCACTGTAACAAAGTGAAAAATTGAATATCACTGGTAACAGAACAATTCAGCATCATGTTCTCCTGATGCAATTAGAACAAACTATTATTTCTATGGAACTTCTGCCCAAAACTGCCATAATTATCAAAGTATCCAAGTAATGGAAAACAAAGAGAAAAGGACTGAGGAATTATTTCAGATTGAAGCAAACTAAAGAGATATAACAGCTAAATAAAATATATGATCACACATCGGATTGTGAATCTATATAAAAAAAAAGCAGTTTGTGAAATTTAAATAATGGGGCCCGTGGATTAGATAGTAATATTAATTTCTTAATTTTAATTTTGTACTGTAGTTATGTAGGAGAGTGTTTTTTTAATTTAAGAAATAAATGTAAGCATTAAGGGTGAAGTGGCAACATATTTGCATCTTACTTTCAAATTGTTCAGAAAAAAATAATGTGTGTGTGTTTGTGTAAAGAGAGAAACAGAGAGAGGGAATTTGAAAACATACACAAAATTAGAAGGAATAATATAATAAGTCAGTGCCCTTCACCCATATTCAATGAAAGCAATATTTTGCCACATATGTTCATTCCTTCATTGATCCAATCTATATTTCTGAATTTTTTTACAGAAATTCTCAGGCATTTCATCATTTCATATAAGGATACACACAAGCATAGAATCTTGTAAGATGAATATAGAAAAGTTTCATTACCGTAAAAATCTCCCTTGAGCTATGTCTTTGTAGACACAGGCCCCTCCCCATCCCAATTCCTCTGCATGTGAAAGACTGTCTCATTACTGTGGTTCAATAGTAAGCCTTAACATTGGGACGGATGATTCCTCCCACTTTGTTGTCCTTTTTCAAAATTGTTTTGGCTATTCTAGGGATTTCCCTGTGCATTTAAATTTTAGAATGAACTTGTATGTCTATAAGAAAGTTTGTTGAGATTTTTGCAGGAATTGCATTCAATTTAAGGAGCATTGGCATCTTTCCAATGTGTATCTTCAAATTCATGAATACAGTATGTCTTTCCATATATGTAGGTCTTCTTTCTTTTCTTTTTCATTTTATAATTTTTAACATGCAGATCTTGGACATGTTTTCTTAAATTTATACCTAAGTATTTCATTTTTGTTAAAGCAATTGTAAACGGTACTGTGTTTTTAAAATTTCTGCTGACGCATGTTCATTGTTAGCATATAGAAATGCAATTGATTTTTGTGTTGAATGTTCATCTCATGACCTTATTGAACTCATTTCTTAGTTCCAGGAGTTTTATTTTGTTAATTTGGGATATTCTATGTAGACATTCTGACCATCACCTGCAACTAGAGATGATTTTATTTCTTCTCTTCCAGACTATATGGCATTTATTTTTCTTGGTTTATTGCAGTGGCTAGTATTTCAGTACTATATTGAATGGGGTAGAGAAGGCAAATATAACTGCCTTGTTTCTGATCTTTGAGTGGAGGTGTTCAGTCTTAACCAGAAAGTAGGGTGTTATCTATAAGATTTTTGAAATAGAATTTTAATGAGATTGAGGATGTTTCCCTCTATTCCTAATTGTTAAAGTAATCAAACAAGAAGCCATTAGACTGAGGTGGCTTGAGCGCCTTGACAAGCAAACTCAAACCTATGCTACAGTCATTTCTTATAAAAATCTCAAGATTAAGGCATTTGAATCTAAGAACAAATCACACATGGACTACTAGGCTTTTCCAAATAATGTAACCATTTCAGCTCTAGCCATTAAAATAGTTTCCTTGTGTATCTTATGCATCCAACATATAAATCCTCTTCCCATCTTCCTTTCGGTGGAGTGCTCCTAACCACTTTTGGTTTGGTGCTGCCTGATTCAAATAAACTCTTGAAGAATTTAATGTGCCTCAGTTTATCTTTTAACATAGTAACAAAAATTTTAACATGAATGTGTGGATTTTGTTAAATGCTTTCTTTGCTTTATTTTACATAATAATATGATTTTTCTTCTTTATGCCATTGACATGGTGTAACACAGTGATTGATTTTTGAATATAGAAACAACCCTGAATATCTGAAATAAATCCCACTTAGTCATGTGGTATTATTCTTTTTATACATGGTTGGGTTTAGTTTGCTAAAATTGCATGGAACATTTTTGCATGTAAGTTCATGAGAGATATTCATTTGTATTTTTTTTGTATGTGGATGTACTATCCTTTTCATATCAGGGTTTGATATCAAAGCCATACTGGTCTCTTAAAATGAGTTGGGACGTGTTACCTCCTCTTGTATTTTTTTGAAGAAATTGTGTAAAATTGTAATTCTACTTTGAATGTTTGGTAAAATTTTCCAATGAATTCCAGCCTGGAAATTTAGTTTTTGTATTTTTTTAAAGTTATGAATTCAGCTTTGTTATTAGTTACGGGCTATGCAAATAATCTGTTTCCTATTTTGTGAGTTGTGGTAGTTTCTGCTTTTAGAGGAATTGGTCCATTTGTTGTAAGATTTATGTGTGCATAGTTGTTCGTAACCTTTCCTTGATATCATTTTGATATCTGCAGTGTTTGTAGTGTTATCCTTTGTTTCACTCCTGTTATTAGTAATTTGGGTCTCTTTTAAAATGCCAGTCTTACTACACCCTTGATCATTTTATTGCTTAAGAACCAACTTTTTGTTTCATGTTTTTCTTTCTCTTTTTATTTTTATTTCTCTTGTATTTGTTTTCAATTTTAATTATTTCTGCCTATCTCTTTATTATGTCCTTCCTTTTGCTCACTTTGCATTTACTTTGTGCTGCTTTTTCTAGTTTCTTAAGTGGGAGTTTATAGTATTGATTTGGGACTTTTCTTCTTTTCCAGTGTATGCATTACTGCTATAAAATTCTCCCTCAGCACTGATTTAGCTGCAGTCTACAAATTTTAGTTAAATACGGTGGGAAGGTTGAGAAAAGCTCTGGTCTTGCTTTGGGAGAAGCCGCTGCTGTTTCTATCTTCAGTGACTGAATGAGTGAAGACAGCACCAGGCTCCTCCTTCACCAGCTGCCAGTAATCTGAGGGAGCCTGCTGGGAGGGCGGGGGTCCCACCTGGGACAAGTAAGAACTTGTTAATGAAAGGAAAACATTAAAATGTTCGCAGAGTTTAAATAAGTTTATATTAAACAAACTCCCTGGTGAAAAAACAAAGATACTTTAAAAAATGATTGCCCAGAAATTTAATAAAACTGCTTCACTACCTATTTAATCTGATTACAATATTTCAGATTTGAAATAATGCCATCAGGCATTTAGGCCATATTCAGTTACCTTCTATTAAAGGGTTTAATATTTAATTGATGTCAGTCTTGCAAGGAAGGTTTGACCTGATTTTCCATTTACTTTTCTTCAATGGGTTTCAGCATATATTCTTGAATATCTTTCAATGACCTGTGAGCTTAAGTCATATTTTTATTAAAGCGAATATGTGGAGGTCCTTTATTTAAAACATGAATAAATTAATACATATTGATGATTCTTAACACAGCTTTAATAGTCTATTTGTGTTTTCTTCTCAAGCAGACACAACATTTTGTAATTCATGATAAAGAGTTTGTCGACAGCAGATTATTTTTGTTTTTATCTTAGCATTATGACAGGGACCTAATATGGAATGAGCAAGAATTTATCACTAAAAAACTTTTTCAGAGACAACTGATAAAAGAGCTAATATTACTCTAATGAAATAAGCCTCCAAATGCCTATTTCTAGTGACTGGAATTATTTCCAGTTGAAGTTTGGCTTAAACGGATGCAAAGAATAGATGGTGTTACGCCTGGGCACCAAAGATGCTACCTGCCAGATGTTGAGCAGTAATGAATACTTCACTCCAAGCCTAAAAGTTTTACTTTATTTTCACATTAGATATATACCTTCCTGTTTTCTTGCTAGAGACTGAAAGGTACAAAACCTGTTGCTTTCTGAAGAGAAACCGTCTTTGCAGCAGCTGAAGGGATGTGAACGGTCATTTCCTAAAGCAGGTGCCTGGCCTGGTGGCTGCCACCCTCCTGGAGCACATTGCCTTTTGCTCTCAGAGAACTCAGCCCACCAGACAAAAGGGGTGGTGGCTGTGCTCCCAACAGAGAAACTGATTCTGGTGGTGGTAGCCTGAGTTACACCAGGAAAGAGCTGATTTTGAATTGGAGAAGAGAAGGTAAGCCAAGTTGCCATTAGGCTTGGAGGCTCCCTGCTCACAGGAGTGTCCTCAGGATGCTGCCTGTGGACCAAATGCCCAGGAAGGGACACAGAAACAGGGAGACAGTAGGTGCTGGGTCCTTTCCCCAAGGGGTGCGTAATTGTCACATTATAGTGCCTCTTCTGGGTTGCTTTTCAGTACTTTGAAAAACTGCCCAGAACATCTAAACTTCTCTATTTTAAGCTTAGGGATGTACACACATGGCATTCACTTACAATAAAATATCTAATATATTTAGAGAAAAATCACAAAACTCTAATGAAGAGCCTTACCTGGACTAATGGTTGTAATAATTGAGGGGAATACTTCCTCAGCAGGTCAGCGTTTCCTTAGACGTTTCTTTTGGTGTGTTTGCTCTTGTTAGCTTTTGGGGGAGTTGAGATAGTTACTGATGTTAAAGCTGGTTTATTTGAAGTTAATCATTTATTTATGGTTTTGATTTTTAATTATCTAAAAACACAATCATTATAGAGATATTACATTATACACAAAAGCAAATATAGGAAAATAGAACCGAAACCAATACCCCAGAAAAAAACATGTGTATAAAATTGCAGAAGTTTCATCATTAATGCATAAATGTGTTTGTATGTGTGTAAGTTATTACAACTATTTAACTAAAGTGAGATCTCCTGCTCTACTGTACATAATTGGAACATATTTTATATATATTTTTTCATTTATGGAGTATTCTTCTGTTTTGAGATACATAGATATACACAAAATCTGTGAATGGCTACAGAATATTTTTCTTTAACTCTTATGGAAAAAAATTTTTTTTAATTTTCAGGATTATAAAATAATGTAATAAGTAATCAAGAATTACATTCAACTATTGCTGGAAATTCTATTTTGGGGTCCAATGTTTAGAATTACTTAGAAAAATTCCTTAGAATTGTTTATATATATGGTAAAATTTAAATGGCTAAAATTTATATTTAAATATGCCATTTAATCTTAGCCAATCTACTTGTTGATCTAGGGTATAAAATTGTAGTTCGAATTTATAATAAATATAATTATATTGATAATATTAATATATTAATATCAGATATAATTGAAAAATGCTAGATATTTACTTAGATAAAAGTTAATATATTGTTATATAATACTTATATTTCAAATATAATTTTTTTTGAATTGATTGTTCATGTCTTTTCCGGATATCTTTCTACTGATCTGTTGTCTTCCAGATTCATGGGAATTCAACATAATCAGGATTATAGCATTCTGTTTGTCATATATTTGTTTTGCTTCTGCTTGCCATTTCATCCTTTGTAAAGGTGGTTTTGTTGTCACATTCTATAGAGAGGTTTAAAATATATATCTAGCCCAATCTACCAATTTTGTCAGTTTGAAGTTCAGTTTTGGTAACATGTTTCAGAAAGCTTGCTTGTGTCCAGTGGTCATGTATTTCCAACTGTATTGAAATCAGTCAGTCTTGAGATTCACCCAGTGTTGTCTGTGCTGAACTGTGTGATGAGTTTCATTTTCCAGTTGTTCCAATGGTATTTCAGAATAACACATTGTCCTCTCCTCTTTTTAGAATGTAATGATGATTATATGGGTCCTCTTCACATACACAGCTTTATGTCTTCTGGAGTAACTATTTGATTTCATCCATTTGTCTGACTAGTTTGTAAACAACACAAGTTATTTTGGTGATCAGATTTTAATCATGTCTAATACCAGTTAAAACAGGTTCTTCTTTGGAAAACGTTTACTTCTGAGGCTTCCAAGGTATTTTTCACATTTATTCATCCAGTTAAACCAAATAATCATTTTGTTTGGTTTTATTTAACATATTTTGGAGATAGCGCTCACGTGGTTTTAAATTGAGAGCCAGAATATATTGCTCCTCTGCCATTTGCTATCTTTAAGTAGCAACAGCAATAAGAAGAATAAGAATAATGCCTTAGAGATGCTGGATAATCAAATAATATTTATAGAAATGTTAATAAAATCTTCGACAAATGCTGTATAAATTTAATAACAAAATTACAGTAATGTGACTTAAATTAATAGATTTTGAGTCCTCTGATACAAGAAAATTACATATCTCAACACAATGGTCTTAAATTGGGTATCTGATTATATATTGTAACAACCATGCATTTTAAAATATAATTTTAATTACCATATATTTGTATTTCTATGAAACATTGAATCTTTTCTCATTACACTTTTGAACTAGTTAGTTAATATAAGAAGAGTACAATATTTTATTTAAATGCGCCAAAATATTAACTTTTATTATTTCTGATTTTTTAAAAATTATTTCCTGGAGATTATTAGTTACACCATTACATTTTCAACTGTTGATATTAAGATTTCTTCCTCAGTTTTACATTTATTTTTAAATTTTTTCTGCTTAAACTTGATAATAATTTCAGAAAAATGAAATAATAATGGTATAAATCACAGAAATATGGATACAAATGAGTTATAAGATTTGGCCAGCCAGAAGGAAAAATTATAGAACAATCTAATAGCTGCTTTTGGTGAGCTTAGGAAAAACAGGACTGGTCATGCACAAATGGTGGTAATGTAAATTTATAGAGTATTTGGTAATACTCTGTCTTTTCTGCCAATTTTATAATGCACATTTTTTCACATTATACATTTCTGAAATGAAGATTATCTAAGAATTGAAAGCATCATTTATTTTTTTTTTTGCATTTATTTAAACTAAAATAAATTTCTTACTATTTCAGTCAATAAGGGGTCAGTTGTAGCCTATAGAACTTATGAAAATCTTCCTTTGTCACTGTCTGATAAGATCAGGAATAGTCCAGTCACAGAGCATCTTAAACTTGATAAAATGCAGTATGCAACAATTTTCCCCACAATATGTCTACTAGGTATTGAATATTTGTGTTATATATATTTTCATATGCATACAAATAAATATGGTATATAACTTAGTATTGCTTACAATTCAAAATAACAAAAATTCATCAGGTAAACTGGTTGTGTGTGCCTGTGTGCATACATATGTAAGTAGGCTTGTTAAAATGGGAATTTCTCACTCCACCATTTAGGCTCATTTCAATTCAGTATTGCATTGAATAGAGTCACAAAATTGAACTGATGTTAGGCAACTGGATATCCACTTCCAAAAGAATGATTTTGAACCCCTACCTCATACCATATACAAAAATTAACTTAAAATGTATAAAGGCCTAAAATGTAAGAGCTAATACTATAAAATGACTAGAAAAAACATAGGTATAAATCTCTGTTTCCTTGGACTAGGCGATAGATTCTAGATTCTTAGCTATGACACAAAAGCACAAGCAACTAAAGGAAACTAAATAGATAATAGGACTTCATCAATATTTAAGATTTTGTGCATTGAAGGACACTGTAAAGAAACTGAAAAGTCATTCTATAGAATGGGAAGAAATATTTGCAAGTCATATATTAAAATTTTCTAGTATCCAGAATATATTATAAAATTCTTACAAATCAACAAATAACCCAATGCAAAAACAGAAGTTCAAATAATTTGAAAAGACATTTCTCCAAAGAAGATACACAAATGACCGCTAAGCACAAGAAAATGTGCACATCTTTAGTCGTTAGAGAAATGCAAATCAAAATTGCGATGAAATAGCCCTTCACACACCCTGGGATGACTAGAATAAAGTTAATAGAAAATAACAAGTATTTCTGAGGATGTGGAAAAGTTGGAGCCCTCATTCATTGCTGATGAGTATTTAAAATGTTGTAGCCTTTTCGGAAAACTTTTGACAGAACTCAAAAAGTAAAACATAGAGTTACCCAGAAATAGGACCCAGACATTTTATTCCTAGCTGTATACCCTAAATAAATGTAAACATATTCTTATATAAAGACTTGTACATTGCTGTTCATATAAAAATTACTCATCATATTTAAAAGGCAGAAATATTCATCCTCTGATGAAATGGATAAACAAATGTGGTATATACAACAATGGAATATTACTCAGCCATGAAAAGGAATAAAGGACAAATACAAACATGAAATTACCATAGGTAAAACTCAGGCTATAATGTTGTATCATGAGTGTGAGCTTTGACAAACTTCTCTTGAATGAATTTGAATATTGACCTAAAAATGTGGCCCAACACCTGACTTATCTGAAACATTTGAGTCACTTCGTGTATCTGAAATCATGACATGATTGAAAGGTGGAAATTAATAGATTGCTAAGCTAATGGTTTGGAGGTTTGGGAAAGAGATATCTAGGCTTCAAAAATCTCAACTGTCTCTGTCCTTCTGGTCTGTAGAGTAATTAGAAACTCCAATAGATTCCTCTCTTTGATTGATAGATTACATGTAAATTAGCTAGGAAACTTTCATCATTTTTTCCAGAGTTGTGAGGAGCCTAGTTTACAGAGGCTTTTATAATTGGGCCTCTTGGCATTCCCTAGCTAAAACATACCATGTCCATGCATCTTCTTGTCTTCCATGACACTTTCAGACCTCAGAAATATTTCAAAGGGCTTATGTTTCAGTGTCTCGTGTTTGGAGAAGTCATTTGGTTTTTGTTAGTGATGATAGTTTTGTTTGTTTGGTAAATGTCAATTTATCCCCATCCTTCTCAAAGCAGTTCTGATTCTTAAAGAATGAAGATTGCTGTGGTAAGATTGTTCTGTTCCTGAATGCATATCTGAGATTCATAGTTAAGCCATTCATGCAATATACAATTGGTCAATAGATCATATTACTTTCATTCAAGAAATAATTTTCTAGTCAAGGAATGTGTTTAAATTGTATGCTTTCTGTCAGATAAATATCAAAGTTTACCTCAGGTAAGTTGTAAGGATGCTTTATGGTATTACAATAATAATATTTCCTTCTAAACTTGAGCTCTCTCAGTTCTTCAACTATAGAAAAAATCACTGGAAAGATAAACGAAATACACGAGTATGTGATTCATAACATGAATAGAACAAATTATTTCTATCAGTAATGCCCAAAGTTAACATGATAATAATGTTTTTATTGGATTATAACATTATATGTCTCATATGCACAACATATTTCTACTTCGTCTACACTATAGTGTTTTCACAACTAAAGGCTGGGTTTCTATCCATCAGTGTACAGTTGACCCCTGTACCCACTTCACCCTCCTCCACCCCCTTTCCCCTCCGGTGACCACTACTCTGTTCTCTTTATCTATGTGTTTGTTTTGGATTGGTTTGTTATTTTATTTTATTTATGTATGTTGGTATGTATGTATGTGTATATTTATTTATTTTTTATATTCTTAACTACATGAATTTTCAAGTGAAAATGATGGCAATCTTTCATTAAGAATTATCTGACGTACTTAGAATATTGTTTTTAATTATTCTAACCTAACAGGCTCCTTTTGATACACCCTGTAACCTGTTAGATTCTAATAAATTATTTTCCTTTATGATACTACCTTCTCATCTTTAAAATTGACCACTAAAGCCATTTGAACTCTAAGGTTAAATCAAAAATAGAGAAAGCAAGCCCTTCCCCCAAAGAAAATCTTACTGGTATATACAAAATTATATTTAAAACATGGAATACTACTTTTGCATGTGAAATGTTACTTACTATCTCCAAACACATGGTCTCCTTTTATGTTTGAAATACCTTTAGAAAAGAATTATTATTCATTGCACCTATAAGGAGACCAGGAGAGGAAGGCTCAGTATTTGAGATATTTATAAATGAATAATAAATCTTAGATTCAGGAGATTCTCAAAGTCTATATAATCTTCTCCTTGGTCCTTTATTTTTTAACATCAGAATCTGGTTCATCATATGATAATCTGATGTTCTTTACGGATCAAACTATGGAAGTAGATAGAATTTTTATCTCTAGTTCTCTTTTAAAGGTCATTTGAGATTTTTGATTTGCCCAGGCTACTCTTCTGAATTCTTAGAAACACATTTATAATAGTAATTATGTTAGAGTAGGCTGGCTTTAAATTAAAAAAACACCTGCTTTTGGAAATCTGATCCTGTTTTTCTGTGCAGCTTTAAGAATGAGGACACAGGGACATTCATTCCCATTCTTCCTCCTTTTTCTCCTTCCTAGACCCAGCAACACTGAACCATGCACTTAACATCTCTATATATGATTGACATGAAGTTTACACTATAAGTTTGGGTCTACAAGATTTTTGTTCCTTTTTAAATAAAGAATTAAGTTTCACTTAGAGTCCGGCTTGGCTGTGGTTTCAGTCCTTACCAATGGTCCCTTCCTTTTCTTACAGACACATAAGAATCTCCCATAACAGAAGAAAGAATTCTGATCTTGAGTACATTATGGGCCTCACTAACACCCAACTCAAAATTTTGTTTGGATGTAAAGACTGATCACACCACCCAAACATTGGGAGGGTATGAATAAGACCTTTTTTTAATTTTCCACTCTGGGAATCAAGATGACAGTTTTGGGGGTTTTTTTGTTTGTTTGTTTGTTTGTTTGTTTGTAGAGCTAAGCATACACTTACCAGATAACCCAGCTATTGCACTTCGGGACATTTATCCCAGCAAAATGAAAAGCAATATTTTGTACACAAATGTTCATAGTAGCTTTAATCATAATAGGCAAAAAACTGCAGCGACACAAATGTCTTTCAATGGGGGAGTGGTTAAACAAATTGTGGAACACCCAGGAGGTGGGATACTACTCAGCACTGAAAAGGAGCAAACCAGTGATCCATGCAGCAGCTTCGATGGATCTGAAAAAGATTATTCTGAGAGAAAAGAATCAGTCTCAAAGGCTACCTGTTGCATGATTCCATTTACATAATGCTCTTGAATGACAGGATTAGAGAGCTGGGAGCTGATTAGTGGTTGTCAGGGCTTAGTGGTGGAGGTGTCAGGAAGAGTGAGTGTGGTGACTAATGAACACCGTGAGAGGGACTTGTGGTGACAGGACAGCTCTGCATGCTGACTAGCTAGACTAACTGATGCACGTGATAAAACTGGATAGGACTACACACACCACACACACACACACACACACACACACACGCACGTGAGTATATGTAAAACAGATAAAGCCTGAATAAGCTCTATGGACTGAAAATGTTATTTACTCACCCATTGAGGATTTCTGGAGAAAGCAAGGGAGGCTTTCTAAGCAGGTCCAATCATGATTTAAAAGAGTGGGGAAAAGGGACTGACTTTGGGGTTTCAAGGAGACTGGGGATGGGACTGGGATGAGTGATCCCACACATAAACCAAAGCTTGAGCAGCAGGGGAAGGTACCTCCAGCGTTCCCATCAGTTTGCTTAGGTGTCCAGCAGAAGGTGAAGTGGAGTGGTGAGCTAGCTGTCAGTGGTCTTTACTTGGGTTTCAGATCATTGTCAAAAGCTGCTAAAGTGGTGTTCCACAGGACTGCTTCTCTTGGTGTCTGTAATAACAGTTCTCATGGGTTCTTTCTGTACACGATTTCTCAGGGAAGAAGTTCATTAATTAATTCTCCTTTCACTTATGTATTTAATGAAAGGCAAGTGATCACTTGAATCACTCGATATTTTTTCTGGGTTCTAAAGATAGAATTTAACTAAAGAAGACAACAGAGGGAAGAATATCAAAAAGAAAAGAGAGAGAGAGAGAGAGACCAAACAAAAGAAAAAGAAAATAAGGAAAGAAAGAAGGAAGGAAGGAAGGAAGGAAGGGGGGAGGGAGAAGCTAGCTGCTCCCTTTGCTGCAGGTAAGCACCTGTGTCTCTTCTCCACAGAGTTTACAGGATGCTCTGAGCTCCTCAGACATCTCCTGTAGATGGCTTGACCTCCACCCTCCTGCTGGCTCTGAAAGTCTATGATAAATGCATAGGAAATAGCCACCACACTGAAAGTTTTTTTAAAAATCGTTCTCCAAATAGAAAGTTTTACTTTGTTCTCCTAGTTCAAGCCTGTCACTTTTGAGTATGTTATTTTAAAATTGTTAATAGTGTCCACAGCTTCAAAATAATCGAGAAAAAAGCCTCCATAAATTACAGCAGTCAGAAAACACCACAAAGAGACATCTTTTTTGCTGATAGTTGAAAAATTCCCTAAGTGCTATCCAATGCATTTGAAAAGACATATCGCCCTCCCTACTTCCCCACAATTATTCTGAAATCATGGCCTCCAACTGTCCATCCTACTACTTCATATCTGTCTATTGGATCCTCTTTCATGAGATTATTGTGTTCCCCGAGAAGGCTGAGAACAGTTACCTATAAAAGGGCACAGGTAAAGAAACAAGAAACAAAAAAAAAGAAGAAAGAAAATTAAAGAATGTAAATAAAAAGGGCATAAGTGAAGGAATAGAAAATGTGTTTGATTTTTGAAAATGTATCAATTTACTTTGAAAAGAAACACTCATATACAAATTCTGGCATTGACCAGACTTAGATTTAGAGAAACGTCATGTTATTGCCAAGTTTAGAAGTAAAAACTCACATTTTTTCCTGCTTCCGAGGTTAAGGAGACCCCCTCTGTGGTTAAACTATGTAGGGGGTGAGGCATCACACAATTCCACCAAGAGAAATACCCGACCATCCATTTTCTTTCCTAGTGTCACCCTGCCTTCATGCTGGGAATGGAATTCACACCTCTAGAAGGTGGGATAAGAAGATACCCTTCAAATATTTCAAATTGTTTCTGTTACTGAAATAGGACTTTAGCTAGAAGAGACACAATTTGATGGGTCGCTCCCCGCATGTTTGCATTAGTCAAATAATTTGGGGTTCTGAACACGATTCCTCACCACCCCTTCACAGAGAAATACCACTAAAGTAAGGAGCAGAGCAAGCTTTTAACAGCACAACTGAAAGCCAGCTGGAGGAAGGTCTACCAACCAAGACTTACTGATGCTTTTAGATAAAAAGGGAGGGTCAGTGAATGAAGACAGAACTAAGCACTGACGTCTCCTGCAGGGTGGGGCGTTTCCCCAGCTTGGTGTGTTTGTGGACAGCGCTTCAGCACAGGCTCAGGTACTTCAGTTCCAAGAATTGGGGGGATGGGCTGCTGGACCAGGATGAGGGGGGATCTTTGCTGGATCCCTGGGTTAAGAGATATAAGGGAATGGCAGAGCCTGGAAAGGTAAAGTGGGTGGTGTGATTTGGAGTTTGGTGTGTGTGTGTGTGTGTGTGTGTGTGTGTGTGTAACCCACTGTTTTTGGTAAGAGATGAAGTAACTTGCCTACCGCTTTAAATTATGCAGTAATAATTACCAGACAGTAAGATGGAGGGATCCTTCCTCAGGCAGATGGAATTGCACACAATAAAAGGTTGCAAAACAGCAGAAACTGAAAACACGTACAACATCTAACTCTTCACATTAAGAT
Organism: Aethalodelphis obliquidens; assembly: GCF_003676395.1. Lineage (NCBI taxonomy): Eukaryota > Metazoa > Chordata > Mammalia > Artiodactyla > Delphinidae > Aethalodelphis > Aethalodelphis obliquidens. Next base: position 24,056,831 of record NW_020837971.1, read on the forward strand.
CTGAGAAAATAAACAAGTATCCGCAATGCTTACCAACCATTATGAAATAGGCGCTGTCTTTCTAGAACAGGTCTCATGGACCAGAAAACAGACAGTAACAAACGGTAATTTACTGACTGCCTGTAGGAAGGTCCTGGGTTCCCCCCGCCCCCTCATCCCTACCATCAGCCCTGAATGTACCATCCACCTGCCTGTTTACAGTAGATTCTGAGCCTCTCAGACCCCTCCTAAGTAGTGAATAAAGAAAAAACATAAACAGATCATATATGTTAAAGAAGGCTGGCCTAAACTCAGAATGTGCAGAAGAACATATTCTGGAGGGTAAAATAATAGTGGCATGAATAATCTACTACAAGAAAGAGAAGAAAGCAAAATTCAGTGTGAGCCCAGCGTTGACTAGCGTAGTATGCAGCAGTTGATTTTTAGCTGAGAATAAATAGAAGGTGGAGGGGGATTCCATTTTAGGTGGGATTAAATTTAATTACCTTTAAAATGCCATCTAATCCAGTCATTTAAATTAAATGACTTTTCTCAGTGCTTTCACCCCAACACACAGGGGACTTCATCACTTTTATTCTCAGCCTCTATTTTGTTCCAGGAAGTCTGCCTTTCATAACTCCTGCAGTTCTGCACTCATGGTGCTTCTCTTTTCCCACTGGTACCACCTTGCCTCTGCCCCGTAGGCTGGTTTCTTCTCTTCCTTCAGTTCCAAAGTGTCAAGGCCTGGTTCACAAATCGACACTTCTATAAGGTCTTTTTTTTTTTTTTATTGAGGTATAGTTGATGTACAATGTTATATAAGTTGTACAATATGGTGATTCACAAATTTTAATGGCTATACTCCATTTATAGTTATTATAAAATATTGACTGTATTCCCTGTGTTGTACAGTATAACCTTTTAGCTTATTTTATACACAACAGTTTGTACCTCTTATTCCTCTACCCCTATCTTGCCTCTCTTCCCTCCCCACTGATAAGCACTAGTTTAGTTTGTTCTCTATACCTGTGAGTCTGTTTCTGTTTTGTTATATTCACTATTTTGTTGTATTTTTTATATCCCACAAGTAAGTGACATGACACAGTATTTGTCTTTCTCTGTCTGACTTATTTCACTTAAGATAAAGCCCTCCAAATCCATCCATGTTGCTGAAAATGGCAAAATTCCATTCTTTTTTTATGACTGAATAATATTCCATTGTATACATGTACCACATCTTCTTTAGTCATTCATTGGTTGATGGTCATTTAAGTTACTTCCATATCTCGACTACTGTAAATAATGCTGCTAGAAACACTGGGTGCATGTATCTTTTCCAATTAGTGTTTCTGTTTCTTTCGGATATATACTCAAGAGTGGAATTGCTGGATCATATGGTTGTTCTATTTTTAGTTTTTTGAGAAACCTCCATAATGTTTTCCTCAGTGGCTGCACCAGTTTACATTCCCTTTTCTCCACATCCTCACTAATATTTATTTGTGTTCTTTTTGATGATAGCCATTCTGACAGGTGTGAAGTGATGGTTTTGATTTGCATTTCCCTGATGATTAGTGACATTGAGCATCTTTTCAGGTGCCTGTTGGCCATCTGTATGTCTTCTTTGGAAAAATATCTATTCGTATCTTTTCCCCATTTTTTAATTGGGTTGTTTGTATTTTTGATATTGAGGTATATGGGCTGTTTATATATTTTAGACTTTAACCCCTTATCAGTCAGGTCATACCATTTACAAATATTTTCTCCCATTCCGTCTTCATTTCGTTGATGGTTTCCTTTGTTATGTGAAAGATTTTAAGTTTAATTAAGCCCCATTTGTTTATTTTTGCTTTTATTTCCTTTGCTCCAGTAGATGGATCCAAGAATTTCCCAGAGGAAAACATAGACAGAACACTCTTTGACATGAAATCTTTCCTGATTTCTCCAAGCAGATGACCTGACTCCACTCTGTACCATTGTTGCACTCAGTTTCTTTCACTTTCCCAGAAAATAAAACAGTTTGCTTTGTAATGCAATGATTTGTGCCTTTGTTATTTTATTGACTAGAGAGTAGTCACTTAATGTCAAGAATTTGCTCATATTCAGAAATTTTTCCTCATATCCTTGACTAAGCATGATCATACATTAGTGAATATAGCAATAACATATTAGTCCTATATGTAATATATTAGGGTAAGACATGCAAAATTGAATTAGGCAAAACTGAAAATACAGGTTCAGCATCTCAATCACTCATGCATCATATGGTGCTCAAGTACTAATCTTTGGGGTAACTATCTTCTCCCATTTTTTTCTTTTTTTCTTACTCCCCCCTCTCTGAAATCTGCATTGCATATATTTGTTCAAACAAGGTGTTGCTAAATTATGGAGAGTTTGCTAGATTTTCTTGTTTTCATAGTTAACTTCTTCCTATTGTTGAGACTAACCACTTCTTTGAAAATAGCAGTACTTATAAATTTAATTTCTTGTCCTGTAATTATTACTTCAAAATCAGAAAGTGATATTAATTGTAATTTTAAAAAATCTTAGATCATTTGACAAAGTAAAATAGTTTCTCTTACTGTCTACCTGTAATGATAAATGATGTATAATTTAAATGTCATTGAATTTAAAATCATTTTCCCAGTTTGTGAGGATTTCTAAAATTATTAATTAGAAACATTATTAACAGTATAGATATTCATTTAATATAATATTTTATTATGACTTGTACATGTTACATTTTAAATTTCTTTATCATTACAAAGAAACATGAGAAAGGTTGAACTTTGCATCAATTGTTCAAGGTAAACATCAACACATCACATGTTTTCTTTGCCAGCTAATAAATTCTCCTGTGCAAGGGAATTAATTTTGCAGCCTGACAATTTTACATGAAACTGTCATAGTTTGGGGAAAAAAGGAAAGTTTTATAAAAATAAAATAGAAATTTTGTAATAATTGGAACAACTAAATAATATTAATTTATCAATATTCAGGAAACCCAAGAAGATCCCACAGGTTTAGCAATGTTTGGATTTTACTGAAGCAGGAATTAAAATGTAGAATAAGACTACATATTTGTATAATCTCAACCACAGTTATTCTCTAAGATGTGTTTCCAGGTAGTTAAGTCATTACTAACTAGTAAGTAAAGGGTTGATAAGGTTCCCTGTTTCTCCAAGATGCAACCTCGGGGACACTGACATTTCCTATACACCTGAGAATTGTGTTTGCGTGAATGGGTGGGGGATGGGGAGGTATTCTTGATGAAACTACACCACCAACAAATTTTGTTTTCTTTTAAAGGTCTCAGCTAAAAGTAAGCCACACACGCATACACACAGTTATCAATAGGCAGACATGAAATAAATATGGCTTTATAAGGCAGTGTAGATGGTGCTAGATTTGGAACTCTCACTGAATAGACAATGGCTATGTCTCTGGTTTCTTTTATCATATGGTCGCTGGGAGAAGCAGGCTGCTCTCTAACACCAAGGAGACCCCTCACTGCCCAAGGAACATGGAAGAGAGGAAGAAACTTGATCAGGCAGCCTAGACAGACTGCAGACCAAGAGTGCCATTAGCGTTCTACACCTGGGAAAGGAGGGCCCCACGATCTCCGGGTTCTGGGCAGTGGAACCAAGAAGGTGGGCCTGGGAATATGTAGCATCCCAGCAAATAGTGTCCTGTACAGGTGAAGGGGGAAGCCTCTCTTTCCAGGGAAGGACTTACTGGGCAGCCAATGAAGCTAGGGCTTCAGCCTCCTCCTTTCACATGCTTTTTTCAAGGCCTTGGGGTGATGACAGCAATTGCACACAAGTTTGCACATACATTTGCACAAGTTAGATATTTTAATTTCAATTCCTTAAGATCACTGCTCTTACATTCCTGGAGGAGTAAAACAGTGTTAGGGTGGGTTTGGGCATTTAATGGTTCGCTAAGGGACACAAACGGGATGCACTCAGCTTAGGTTTAGAGGTTCTGTGGTTGGCTGTTATATTCTTGAATACGTAGGTCTTTGCTAGATGAGCTGGAAGAGGAGCGAGTACCAGGAAGGTCTCCTCATCTCTCTGTGGATTCCCCTGGCTTTGTGGTCAGTGGGGCAGGGCCATTCATACCCAGAGCCCGGCACTGCAACTGAGTGGTAAAGGATGGGAAATAAGGTTTACAAAATACAGATATAGATTCTCATGCATAAGAATTTTTTCCATGTCTTAGAGGTTGTATAAAGAAGAAACATGGGGAGACCTTCAAGATGGCAGAGGATTAAGACAAGGAGATCACCTTCCTCCCCACAGATACATCAGAAATACATCTACATGTAGAACAACTCCTACAGAACACCTAATGAATGCTGGCAGAAGACCTCAGACTTCCCAAAAGACAAGAAACACGTACCTGGGTAGGACAAAAGAAAAAACAGTGGCCAAAGAATAGGGATGGGACCTGCACCACTGGGAGGGAGATGTGAAGGAGGAAAAGTTTCCACACACTAGGAAGCCCCTTCACTGGCAGAGATGGGGGGGGGAAGCTTTGGAGCCATGGAAGAGAGCGCAGCAACAGGGGTGAAGAGGGCAAAGTGGAGAGATTCCTCCACAGAGGATTGGTGCCGACCAAAAATCATCAGCCTGAGAGGCTTGTCTGTTCACCCGCCGGGATGGGCGGGGTCTGGGAGCTGAGGCTCAGGCTTCTGAGGTCAGATCCCAGGGAGAGGACTGGGGTTGGCTGCATGAACACAGCCTGAAGGGGGCTAGTGTGCCAGAGCTAGCTGGGAGGGGGTCCAGGAAAAAGTCTGGAACTGCCTAACAGGCAAGAGATCACTGTTTCGGGGTACGCGAGGAGAGGGGATTCAGAGAACCGCCTAAACAAGTTCCAGAGAAGGGCACAAGCTGTGAATATCAGTGCAGACACCAGAGACAGGCATGAAACTCTAAGGTTACTTCTGCAGCCACCAAGATGTCTGTGTGCAAGCACAGGTCACTATCTGCACCTCCCCTCCCAAGAGCCTGTGCAGCCCACCACTGCCAGGGTCCCGTGATCCAGGGACAACTTCCCCAGGAGAACACATGGCATGCTTAAGACTGTGCAACATCACATCAGCCTGTGCTACTGCAGGCTTGTCCTGCATCCTTTAATCTTTCCTCCCCCTGAGCCTGAGTGAGCCAGAGACCCCTAATCAGCTGCTACTTTAACCCCATCTTGTCTGAGCGAAGAACAGACACCCTAAGGTGACCTGCACCATAGATGGGGCCAAATCCAAAGCTGAAACCCAGGAGCTGTGTGAACAAAGAAGAGAAAGAGAAATCTCTCCATGCAATCTCAGGAGCAGCAGATTAAATCCCCACAATCAACTTGATGTACCCTGCATCTACGGAATACCTGAAGAGACAATGAATCATCCCAAAATTGTGGTGAGGGACTTTGTGTGATTTTGTCTGTATAGCTTGGCTTTTAGCATTTGTCCTAGGGTTCTGTCTCTCTCTCTGTGTCTCTCTCTGTCTGTGTCTCTGTCTCTCTCTCTCTCCCCATATATATATTATATATATATATATTTTTTTTTAATGTAGTTTTTTATTACTTGTTATCATTGGTGGATTTGTTTTTTGGTTTGGTTACTCTCCTCTTTCTTTCTTTTTTCTTTCTTTCTTTTTATTACTTTTCCATTTTTAATATTTTTTTATTTTAATAAATATATTCTATTTTAGTCTTTCTTTCACTTTTTCTCACTTTTCTTCTGAGCCATGTGGCTGACAGTGTCTTGGTATTTGAGCCAGCTGGCAGGTCTGTGCCTCTGAGGTGGGAGAGCTGAGTTCAGGACACTGGTCCACCGGAGACCTCTCAGTCCCATGTATTATCAAAAGGCAAAAGCTCTCCCAGAGATACCCATCTCAACACTAAGACCCAGCTCCACTCAATGACCAGCAACCTACAGCGCTGGACACCCTATGACAAACAACTACCAAGACAGGAACACAAGTCCACCCATTAGCAGAGAGGCTGTCTAGAATCATAATAAGGTCACAGACACCCCAAAACGCACCAGTGAATGTGGACCTGCCTACCTGGAGGACAAGATACAGCCTCATCCACCAGAACACAGACACCAGTCTCCTCCACCAGGAAGCTTACACAACACACTGAACCAACCTTAGCCACTGGAGGCAGACACCAAAAACAACGGGAACTACAGACCTGCAGGCTGCGAAGAGTAAGTTAATCAAAAGAAAAAACAGAAAAACACACAGCAGATGAAGGAAAAAGGTAAAAACTCACCAGACCAAACAAATGAAGAGGAAATAAACAGTCTACCTGAAAAAGAATTCAGAATAATGATAGTAAAGATGATCCAAAATCTAGGAAATAGAATGGAGAAAATACAAGAAACGTTTAATAAGTACCTAGAAGAACTAAAGAGCAAACAAACAATGATGAGCAACACAATAAATGTAATTCAAAATTCTCTAGAAGGAATCAATAACAGAAAAACTGATGCAGAAGAACAGGTAAGTGACCTGCAAGATAAAATATTGGAAACAAGTGTCACATAGCAGAATAAAGAAAAAAGAATGAAAAGAATTGATGACAGTCTCAGAGACCTCTGGGACAACGTTAAACACATCAACATTCGAATTATAGGAGTCGCAGAAGAAGAAGAGAAAAAGAAAGGAACTGAGAAAATATTTGAAGAGATTATAGTTGAAAATTTCCCTAATATGGGAAAGGATATAGTCAAGGATAAATCCAAGCAGAAAAATGGCAAGACACATATTAATCAAACTATCAAAAATTACATACAAAGAAAAAATATTAAAAGCAGCAAGGGAAAAGCAACAAATAACATACAAGGGAATCCCCATAAGGTTAACAGCTGATCTTTCAGGAGATACTCTGCAAGCCAGAAGGGATTGGCAGGACATATTTAAAGTGATGAAAGGGAAAAACCTACAACCAAGATTACCCATCAAGGATCTCATTCAGATTAGATGGAGAAATCAAAACCTTTACAGACAAGTAAAAGTTAAGAAAACTCAGCACCACCAAACCAGCTTTACAACAATTGCTAAAGGAACTTCTCTAGGCAGGAAACACAGAAAAGGAAAAGACCTACAAAAACAACCCCAAAAACAATTAAGAAAATGGTAATAGGAACATAGATATCAATAACTCCCTTAAATGTAAATGGATTAAATATTCCAACCAAAAGACATAGAGTGGCTGAATGGATAAAAACACAAGACCCATATATATGCTCTCTACAAGAGATCAACTTCAGACTTAGGGACACATACAGACTGAAAGTGAGGGGTTGGAAAAAGATATTATATGCAAATTGAAATGGAAAGAAAGCTGAAGTAGCAGTTCTCATATTAGGCAAAATAGACTTTAAAAATAAAGACTATTGCAAGAGACAAAGAAGGACATTACATAATGATCAAGGGATCAATCCAAGAAGATATAACAATTGTAAATATTAATGCACCCAACATAGGAGCACCTCAATACATAAGGCAAATGCTAACAGCCATAAAAGGGGAAATTGGCCTTAATACAATCATAGTAGGGAACTTTAACACTCCACTTTCACCCATGGACAGACATTCAAAATAAAAATAAATGAGGACCATTATACCTTGGGTCACAAATCAAGCCTTGGTAAATTTAAGAAAATTGAAATAGTTTCAAGTATTTTTTCCGACCACAATGCTATGAGATTAGACATCAATTATAGGAAAAAAACCTGGAAAAGATACAACCACACGGAAGCTAAGCAGAACACACTAAATAACGAAGAGATCAATGAAGAAATCAAAAAGGTAATTAAAAATACCTAGAAACAAATGACAGTGAAAACGTGATGACCCCAAACCTATGGGATGCAGCAAAAGAAGTTCTAAGGTGGAAGTTTATAACAATACAATCTTACATCAAGAAATAAGAAACATCTCAAATAGACAACCTAAACTTACACCTAAAGCAATTAGAGAAAGAAGAACAAAAAAACCCCAAAGTTAGCAGAGGAAAGAAATCATAAATATCAGATCAGAAAAAAATGAAAAAGGAATGAAGGAAACAGTAGCAAAGATCAATACAACTAAAAGCTGGTTCTTTGAGAAGATAAAAATATTGATAAACCATTAACCAGACTCATCAAGAAAAAAAGGGAGAAGACTCATATCAATAGAATTCGAAATGTAAAAGGAGAAGTAATAAGTAACACTGAAGAAATATGAGGATGATGAGAGATTACTACAAGCAACTATATGCCAATAAAATGGACAACCTGGAAGAAATGGACAAATTCTTAGAAAAGAACAACCTTCTGATACTGAACCAAGAAGAAATAGAAAATACAAACAGACCAATCACAAACACCAAAATTGAGACTGTGATTAAACGTCTTCCAACAAACAAAAGACCAAGACAAGATGGCTTCACAGGTGAACTATATCAAACATTTAGAGAAGAGCTAACACCTATCCTTCTCAAACTGTTCCAAAACATAGCAGAGGGAGGAACATTCCCAAACTCATTCTAAGAAACCACCATCACCCTGACACCAAAACCAGAAAAAGATGTCACAAAAAGGGAAAACTACAGGACGATATCTCTGATGAAAACAGATGTGAAAATGCTCAACAAAATACCAGCAAACAGAATCGAGCAGCACAGTAAAGGGATCATACACCATGATCAAGTGGGGTTTATCCCAGGAATACAAGGGCTCTTCAATATTTGCAAAGCAATCAATGTGATACACTGTATTAACAAACTGAAGGATAAAAACCATAGGATAATCTCAATAGATGCAGAAAAAACTTTCAACAAAATTCAACACCTATTTATGATAAAATCCTCCAGAAAGTAGGCATAGAGAGAACTTAATTCCACATAATAAAGGCCATATATGACAAACCCAAAGGCATCATCGTTCTCAATGTTGAAAAACTGAAACCATTTCGTCTAAGATCAGGAGCAAGACTAAGTTGTCCACTCTCACCACTATTATTCAGCACAGTTTTGGAAATCAATAAAAGAGGAAAAAGAAATAAAAGGAATCCAAATTGGAAAAGAAGAAGTAAAGCGGTCACTGTTTGCAGCTGACATGATACTATACATACAGAATCCTAAAGATGCTTCCAGAAAACCAGTAGAACTAATCAATGAATTTGGCAAGGCAGCAGGATACTAATTAATGCACAGAAATCTCTTGCATTCCTATAGACTAATGATGAAAAATCTGAAAGAGAAATTAAGGAAATACTCCCATTTACCATTGCAACAAAAAGAGAAAAATACTTAGTAATAAACCTACCTAAGGAGACAAAAGACCTCTATGAAGAAAACGATAAGACACTGATGAAAGAAATTAAAGATGATACAAATAAATGGAGAGATATACCATATTCTTGGATTGGAAGAATCAACATTGTGAAAATGATTATACTACGCAGAGCAATCTACAGATTCAATGTAATCCCTGTCAAACTATCAATGGTACTTATCACAGAACTGGAGCAAAAAATTTCATAATTTGTATGGAAACACAAAAGGCCCCAAATAGGCAAAGCAATCTTGAGAAAGAAAAACGGAGCTTGAGGAATCAGGCTCCCCCACCTCAGACTGTACTACAGAGCTACAGTAATCAAGACAGTATGGTACTGGCACAAAAACAGAAATCTAGATCAATGGAACAGGATTGAAATCCTAGAGATAAATCCATGCACATATGGTCACATTTTTTCATAAAGGAGGCAAGAATATACAATGGAGAAAAGACACCCTCTTCAATAAGTGATGCTGTGATAACTCTACAGCTACACATAAAAGAATGAAATTAGAACACTCCCTAACACCCTACACACACACACAAAGAAACTCAAAATGGATTAAAGACCTAAATGTAAGGCCAGACACCATCAAACTCATAGAGGAAAACATAGGCAGAACACTCTATGACATAAATCACAGCAAGATCCTTTTTGACCCACTTCCTAGAGGAATGGAAATAAAAACAAAAATAAACAAATGGGTCCTAATGAAACTTAAAGCTTTTGCACAGCAAAGGAAACCATAAATAAGACAAAAAGACAACCCTGAAAATGGGAGAAAATATTTGCAAATGAAGCAACTGACAAAGGATTAATCTCCAAAATATACAAGCAGCATATTCAGCTCATTATCAAAAAAACAAATAATCCAATCCAAAAATGAGCAGAAGACCTATACAGACATTTCTCCAAAGAAGATATGCAGATTGCCAACAAACATATGAAAGGATGCTCAACATCACTAATCATTAGACAAATGCAAATCAAAACTACAATGAGGTATCACCTCACATCAGTCAGAATGGCCATCATCAAAAAAATCTACAAACAATTGTTTATTTTTGTTTTTATTTCCACTTCCCCAGGTTGTGGATCAAAATGGATCTTCCTGTGGTTTATGTCATGGAGTGTTCCTCCTATGTTTTCCTCTAAGAGTTTTCTAGTGTCTGGCCTTACATTTATGTCTTTAATCCATTTTGAGTTTATTTTTATGTATGGTGTTAGGGAGTGTTCTAATCTCATTCTTTTCCATGTAGCTGTCCAGTTTTCCCAGCTCCAATTACTGAAGAGACTGTCTTTTATCCATTGTATATCCTTGAGTCCAGTGTCATAGATTAGTTGACCATAGGTGCGTGGGTTTATCTCTAGACTTTCTATCATGTACCATTGATCTATATTTCTGTTTTTGTGCCAGTACTATATTGTCTTGATTACTGTAGCTTTGATGTATAATCTGAAGTCAGGGAATCTGCTTCTCCTAGCCCCATTTTTTTTCCCTCAAGAGTGTTTTGGCTATTCAGGGTCTTTTGTGTCTCCATACAAATGTTAAGAGTTTTTTGTTCTAGTTCTGTAAAGAATGCCATTGATAATTTGATAGGGATTGCACTGAATCTGTATATTGCTTTGGGTAGTATAGTCATTTTCACAGTATTGATGCTTCCAATCCAAGAACATGGTATTCTCTCCATCTTTTTGTGTGATCTTTGATTTCTTTCATCAGTGTCTTATAGTTTTCTGCATACAGGTCCTTTACCTCCTTAGGTAGGTTTGTTCCTAGGTATTTTATTCTTTTGGTTGCAGTGGTGAATGGGATTGTTTCCTTAATTTCTCTTTCTGATTTTTCACTCTTAGCATATAGGAATGCAAGAGATTTTTGTGCATTAATTTTTTATCCTGCAACTTTACCAAATTCATTGATTAGCTCTAGTAGTTTTCTGGTGGCATCTTTAGGATTATCTATGTAGAGTATCATGTCATCTGCAAGCAGTGACAGTTGTCCTTCCTCTTCCAATTTGTATTCCTTTTTTTCTTTGTCTTCTCTGATTGCCTTGGTTAGGACTTCCAAAACTATGCTGAATAAGAATGGTGAGGGAGGGCATCCTTGTCTTCTTCCTGATCTTAGAGGAAATGCTTTCAGATTTTCACCATTGAGAATGATGTTTGCTGTGGGTTTGTCGTATATGGCCTTTTTATGTTGAGGTAGGTTCCCTCTATGCCCACATTTTGGAGAGTTTTTATCATAAATGTGTTTTGAATTTTGTCAAAAGCTTTTTTTCATCTATTGAGATGATCATATGTTTTCTATTCTTCAGTTTGTTAATATAGTGTATCACATTGATCGATTTGCATATATTGAAGAATCACTGCATCCCTGGGATTAAATCCCTCTTGATCATGGTGTATGATCCTTTTAATGTTTTATTGGATTCTGTTTGCTAGTATTTTGTTGACAATTTTTGCGTCTATATTCATCAGTGATATTGGTCTGTGATTTACTTTTTTTGTAATATCTCTGGTTTTGGTATCAGGGTGATAGTGGTCACAAAGATTGAGATTGGGGGTGTTCCCTTTTCGACAATTCTTTGGAAGAGTTTGAGAAAGATGGGTGTTAATTCTTCTCTAAATGTTTGATAGAATTCAGCGGTGAAGGTATCTGGTCCTGGACTTTTGTTTTCTGGAAGATTTTTAATCATAGTTTCAATTTCATTACTTGTGATTGGTCTGTTCATATCTTTTATTTCTTCCTGGTTCAGTCTTGGAAGGTTATACCTTTCTAAGAATTTGTCCATTTCTTCCAGGTTGTCCATTTTATTGGCATAGAGTTGATTGTACTAGTCTCTTACGATGCTTTGTATTTCTGCGGTGTCTGTTTAACTTCTCCTGTTTCATTTCTAATTTTATTGATTTGAGTCCTCTCCCTCTTTTCCTTGATGAGTTTGGCTAATAGTTTATCAATTTTGTTTATCTTCTCAAAGAACCAGCTTTTAGTTTTATTGGTCTTTGCTATTTTTTTCTTTGGTTCTATGTAATTTTTTTATGCTCTGATCTTTATGATTTCTTTCCTTCTGCTAACTTTGAGTTTTGTTTGTTCTTCTTTCTTTAGTTCCTTTAGGTTAAGGTTACATTGTTTATTTGAGATTTTTCTTGTTTCTTTTTTTTTATTATTATTATTATTTTTTTGCGGTACGTGGACCTCTCACTGTTGTGGCCTCTCCCATTGTGGAGCACAGGCTCCGGACACACAGGCTCTGCGGCCATGGCTCATGGGCCCAGCCACTCTACAGCATGTGGGATCTTCCCGGACCGGGGCATGAACCCATGTCCCCTGCATCAGCAGGCAGACTCTCAACCACTGTGCCACCAGGGAAACTCCCTAGGGAATTTTTGACTATAATCTCTTCAAATATTTTCTTGTGTCCTTTCTCTCTTCTCCTTCTGAGGTCCCTATAATGCAAATGTTGGTGAATTTAATGTTGTCCAAGGTCTCTTAGGCTGTCTTCATTTCTTTCCATTCTTTTTTATTTCTTTTGTTCCACAGTAGTGAATTCCACCATTTTGCCTTCCAGGTCACCTATCCGTTCTTCTGCCTCAGTTATTCTGCTATTGATTCCTTCTAGTGTATTTTTCATTTCAGTTATTGTACTGTTCATCTCTGTTTGTTTGTTCTTTAATTCTTCTAGGTGTTTGTTCTTTAATTCTTCTGTGTCTCTGTTAAGCATTTCTTGCATCTTCTCTATCTTTGCCTCCGTTCTTTTTCTGAGCTCCTGGATCATCTTCGCTAACATTATTCTCAATTCTTTTTCTGGAAGGTTGCCTATCTCCACATCATTTAGTTCTCTTTGTGGAGTTTTATCTTTTTCCTTCCTCTGGTACATAGTCCTCTGCCTTTTCATTTTGTCTACCTTTCTGTGAATGTGGTTTTCGTTCCACAGGCTGCAGGATTGTATTTCTTGTTTCTGTTGTCTTCCCACTCATGGATGAGGTTATTTAAGAGGCTTGTGCAAGCTTCCTGATGAGGGAGAGATCGGTGGTGTGTAGAGCTGTTTATTGCTCTGGTGGGCAGAGCTCAGTGAAGCTTTAATCCATTTGTCTGCTAATGGATGGGGCTTAGTTCCCTCCCTGTTGGTTGTTTGACCTGAGCTGACCCAGAACTGGAGCCTGCAGGCTTTTCTGTGGGGCTAATGGCAGAGTCCTTGGCGGACTCACACCAAGGAGTACTTCCCAGAACTTCTGCTGCCAGTGTCTTGCCCCTGCAGTGAGCCACAGCCACTCCCCACCTCTGCAGGAGACCCTCCAAACTAGCAGGTAGGTCTGCTATGGGGTCATTGCTCCTCCCACTTGGTCCTGATGCACCCACTACTTTGTGTGTGTCCTCCAAGGGTGGAGTTTCACCCAGTCCAGTTGAAGTCCTGCAATCAAATCCTGCTAGCCTTCAAAGCCTGATTCTCTGGGAATTCCTCCTTCTCTTGCTGGACCACCCAGGTTGAGAAGCCTGATGTGGGGCTCAGAACATTCACTCCAGAGGGTGGACTTTTGTGGTATAACTGTTCTCCAGTTTGTGATTCACCCACCCAGCAGTTATGGGATTTGATTTTATTGTGATTGCACTCCTCCTACCATCTTATTTCAGCTTCTCCTTTATCTTTGGATGTGAGGTATCTTTTCTGGTGAGTTCCAGTGTCTTCCTGTCGATGACTGTTCAGCAGTCAGTGGTGATTCCAGTGCTCTCGAAAGAGGGAGTGAGCGCACATCCTTCTACTCCGCCATCTTGAACCAATCTCATCTAAGGTTTTTGTATGTGTAATTTTGTATTCTTTTTCTTAAGGGAGTCACCTAAACTTCATAAGTTTCAGTCCGCACAAAAACTAGATTTTCACCTTGACTTTTCAATGATTTGGAGAAAAAAATATGAGTCAAATTAATCATTTGTTATTGTTTTTGTTGATGAAGATGAAAGTAAGATCCATGATCATGAAGATAAAAATGACTATGAATGCAGAGAATTCTGGAAGTTTCTATGATGATGTTTGAATGACAGGAGAAGTTTTGCAGAAAGTATCTCATAGAGAGTAGGAACACTGTCCTCAGCCATGATTGCACAAAAGCACTGAGGTTGAAAATTCATATTTTTATCAAAACTAGAAATTAATCAGGGACACTGGAAGCTGGGGTGTTTTGGGAAGAATGGGGTGATTTAGAAGAAGAAATAGCAAGTGATCAGGTTTGGGGTCAGATGTAAGATAGTCTGGAACATTCTGGAAAGAGGAGGCTTTGCAATGTTAGCAACAGGACACTTTCAGACATTTTTATTGAGGGTGTGATATGATTATCTGCCCCTCTGGACTGTGCCCAGAAATGCAAATTATCATATCTCAAAAATATTTGCTTTTCCTCCTTCTGCAGTGCATGCGTGAATCCTGTAGAAGTTATATCAGTTCAAAACAAAAGGAAAAACAACTTGCTTTTAAAAATATGAACTTATAAAGAAATCAGATGCATTGAAGATTATTCTACAGATGTTTCCATAAAATCTAGTTTGAAAATATTCTTAGTTGTAACTAACTAGTCTTCAGCCACATTTGATCAGGGTGAATAGAAAATGAACTACTCATTAAGCCATATTTTTACATGACAGAAATTAGCATAACTTATATTTTTCCTCCCTTTTTTTTAGCTTTTGGCCCAAGCTCAATACTTAGTCTATTTCACTCCCATCTGCTTATTTCCTTTGATGTTCTCCATAATAAGTTACAGTCACTTGGGTCTCTCAGCTCTCACTTGCACAAATAAAACCTGACAGAGCTTTCATTAAAAAAATGTCAATACTATATCAAATTTCTCTCACAGCTACCCACACAGCTGCAGAAACTTCCAGGAACAAAAACTGCTTTCAACTATAATTTATACAATCATAGATGGAGTGAAATGTTCTCCTTTAAAACAGCCCAGATACCCTATAAACAGGTTGATAAATCACCAACGAGTCCTTGTTTACTTCCTTTCCTCCTTTTGCAGTCATTGGAAAAGTTCTGTTGCCTTGTTGTTTGTTTGCTTGCCTTTTGTCCCACTCCTGGTTAGTTTGCTTTTAAATGCAATATGTATTTATTAAGACACGCTCTTGAAAACTAAGTGACCAGATAGAAATAAATAAGCATTTGGAAAAGTTAACATTATTTATTTTTCTGTTAATATAACAAAATATTCCATAAATATTTTATTAATATTTTAAGGTGGAAAATAACTAATAACATAGAATATTTAAAAGAGATTGGAGACCAAGTCAGAAATTATGATATTCTGTGTTTGAGAAGGTGAAGAAGAAGGGTGCGGACCACAGTATAAAAATAGACATTTGATCTGCAGGAAAGAGTAAGAGATGAGAATCATTCCTTTATTCTCTATTTTTTATTTGGAAGGAGAATCTGTGTGTCTAGTGTTATCTCACCACCAAAATAAGAAGCTCTGAACTTATCAAAATAGATAGTTCTTTATATGTATATTTTTTAAAATTTTTGGCTGCACCATGCAGCATGTGGGATCTTTGTTCCCCAACCAGGGATCGAACCTGCACCCCCTGCATTGGAAGTACACAGTCTTAACCACTGGACCGCCAGAGAAGTCCCATAAATGGGAAGTTCTTAATAAACAAAACAGAAGCTATGTCTTCAGGATTTGGAGAACTACAACCTATAACAGGAAGGAGGAGGCAGGAGATGTTCTTTGACAAAGTCAGTGCTATTGTTACCTTCACACTCAAGTGGATGTTAAGTTAGGACAGTGAGAAAGACACTAAGGAAGGAGCACTAACCCTACTACAGATGTGATACAGTTATGGAAAAGAGATACTTGTATGCAGGTTGACCTTAAAAAGTGAACAAATTTCTAAGAAGAAATACAAAGGCAGGGGATATAGAGAAGTGGGTGTAGAAAATTTTAACCTGTTTGGGAATCAGAATTTACCATAGAATCAAAGGAAATATCAAGAAGTGGCCTAGAAATGTACTTCCTAAATAGTTTATGGAATACTATCTTTTATGGAACACTAGTCTACTACAAAAAAAAACTAGGAAACTTGGTTGGTTTAAACAAGTTAAACATGCTTTTCTTCTATAAGACTTATTAGAATCTTTAATACAGTCACATTGTGATTTTCCTAATATACTGATAGCATGCAAACTTTATAGCTCTGTTTGACAACAGAGACCCTTTTATAAAAACCTGTGAAATCTTCCAAAACTATTAGTCCAGTGCATATGATTTGGAAAATTCTTCAAATATCATATGTTCCAATTAATATTTGTCTTAGACAGTAGTCATTAAAAAAAGGAAGCAAATTAAGCTAGAATCTGTTAAAAACAAATTTAGTAAAATCCCAGGAAGACTCCTAGGCAAAATCCTCATTATCACTCACCTGCTAGATCTAAATTTTCTTCTCAGGGACATGATCTATTCAAAGGGCAAGAATTCTGCTAAGTAAGAATCACAAAACTTACTCTTGAGAACTAAATTAAAGACAGGAGGATTCTTAACTCCAAGGGTCCTGATAGAGTTGACCAGGGTTCTGGGTTTATTGTAGTCCTGAGGGGTTAGGCTCTTCTCCTCCTTAAATCCAAGGGGAGGGCTGGGGGGAGAAAGAATTCTGTGGACAGCATACACACACCTCGGACCTCTCCCAAAGCCATTAGAGACCATGGTGTGCATCAATGAAATGATTCTTTTTTCTGATTTGGACCACATCGAAGATTGAGGTCTTGATTCCTGGTCAGGAGTGGCTCTTGGGCTGACTGGTGTGAGGCTCCAGGGGACAGTGAATCAGTTGTTAAGCTCTGGCCAGCTAAGGTCAAAAGAAATGGAACAAAAGTGGCAGACTATAGCTTGAAAAGTTAAAGTTCAGGAGAAGGAGCATCTCCTAACAGCAAAGTTCAGTGATTCCTGGTACAGCACTCCTGCCCTGCCTGGAAGTTGATCTGCCCAGCACGACTGAAACAAAACTTTTCCTTAAGGCACAAGAGGAGTTCCAAGGTCCTCTGTGAATTCAAATTCAACACTAAGAGGGTATAGTCTTTAGAGTTCATACATGTGTACTCTTCCCTACCTATTTCATAAGGAGCATTATGAATGTGAACATAATTTTTATTTTATTTTAGTTCATTTCTCTTGTTAATCCATACACAGTTACTTGTCTTCTAGTTTGTTGAAGCAACAAGTCAGACCATATTTGCCATGATAATAGCTGTCAAAGTGGCTGTAAAACTCCGGCACCACATTCATCTGAAGGTCACTCCTAGCAAAAAGGACAGGTTTTGCCACCCTCACCCTCCTTAGGGTATTTCTGGATAGCCAGGCAAATCTTTCTGCAATGTTTATCTCCTCAGGAGTGGGCACACTTCCTCCTGTTCTTTGTGCAACCACAAGGCTCAACCCAAGATGCAAACTGGATGCCTTTGAGTGTCCTGGTCAAAGTATGGCCATCTTCCCTTTGTTTCCAGTGGAGATCAGTCTTTGCTGATGGGGGAATTCCTTTCTCGTGCTGAATCTTGGACTCTACCTTTTCTGTTGTATCCAGGGTTCAATCTCAACAGCGCTGGTCTTCCCGTAGAGTTTATATGAAAATCTGCATCTTGGCAGTGGTTCCACCCAAGGCTGAGGGAAAGGAAGTGACGGGTTAGATCTGGGGACAGAGCTGAGGATGACAGGAGGGTTGCTGGCCAAAGAGCTGGGCAGAATTTTTTTATAAAAGTCTCCTTACAAATGATTAAACATTGAAGTCGGAAAGGACAATAGCATTATCTCATTCTTCCTGGAACACTAATGAATGTAAATATTTTGGCACTAATTTGTATGCTGACACGCGTGGGGTTTAAGATATGTCTCATTCTTTTCACTCTTCTCTCTTCCTGTGATTTACAATCTCTCCAGTGAACAGCCTCCCCATCCTCCTTGGCAGGATGTGTGCACTCAATCCCACTGTGTGTCCATCCGTTAAGGGCCCAAATCTGACAAAATGCCCTAAATGCTGTGTGCCAAAGAGCTCTCTCTTTAATTGAGTCTGAAACATAAATAATAAGAGCATCTTTAATTCTGGAAAATGGTGACAATAGGAGGGAATTAATGATAGGAAAAAATAACAAGAAATGAGATTTATTAGCAGAACAATGCTGTTAGATATTTATATAAAGCCCCCTCTGTTGCTGCAGTTGGTTGTTTTGGTTTTTATTCTCGACTCATAGATCTGTCAAAGGAGGAGAATGTGAGAAGACATGAGGAACGTCTCTGAAAGTCACTGGGCTCAGGGACTCATCCTGAAAAGTGCAGTTGTAACTGATGTGTGTTTATAAATATGCATGATGTACGTATACAATATTTTACTCTCCCAGGTTGTCCCGTCTATATAAGTTGGCAAATTCCTTTAAGTAGAAGCACATACAAGCACATGTGCACACACACAAGTCCAAAACCTTTCTCTGTTAATTCAAGTATTTTTTATGAATACTTCACTTGGAGAAATTATACAAGTCAAGTGAGCAGTACTTCCAGGTTGTAGTCTTGGGAGGCTTTGAAATTAGCAACAGTTTTGCAGATAAACTGTCATTATTAGCCAGAGAGTAGCTGTACTATATATATACACCCTTTTACAGGAAGGTTGATACCATTGGGACAACAGCTGCCTTTGAATATCAAAGACCCAGAACTGGCACCCACTGCATCGCCATGACTGCATCGCCAAAGCAGTAAAGTCTACACCATGAGCAGATGACAGGCCACCTCCCTCTGCTCGACAGAGCCTGGGGCTACAGAAGGTACGAGCACTCAAATTCTCAATAGCCGGAAATGAACCAGACCCTGAATTCAGATAGGAAAATGAAATGAAAGTGGGACAATCACCGAAATGAACCAAGAAAAGGAAAAAAAAGATATTCATATGCCTGTAATTTTCCTCCCAGAAAAGGATTAGATGAAATGTTTATACATGTGCTTTTTTTGATTGAATCAAACATTATAGTCATTGGTTTACACTCATAATGGTGGACCTGAGGGTGTCCCTCTACAAATTGGGGTACAGATACATACCCAGGTCGCTTCTGGAGGACCACACTTTATGGCAAAACAGGAAGTGCAGAAGCCCAATATAAGCCTCGTTCTCCAAATTGGGGAGAAATAGTAAAAAAGGAGGGAAAAGCATATATTAGCTGAGGAATGATAAGTAACTTGTGGTATATTTATGTAAAGTAATACTATAAATCATGAAAATGAAATAACTATATTTATCAACGCGTGTCAGCCTCCAAAGTGTCAAGTGAAACACAAAAGGTGAACTCTGAGGATTCCTCCATTTATGCAAAGTTCAAAAACAAGCAGAGTTAATTCTTGGGTGAGAATTCAAAATCGGGGTTGCCTGTGGGGTGGAGTGCATTTCTGGGGGCCTGAAGTGGGCTTTTCTGTGGTGAGCAAGTTTGTTTCTTGGTTATGTTCAGGGGTTGGTTACATGACTATTTGCATTTATAAAACTTCATCAATACATGCACTTCTGATTAATGAACCTCTGTATGTATATACCCTGATGTGTGCCTAACATGCTGGTAGAATTTGCAATGAAAGATGCTTTCATCTTCACAGATGTTGTATTTCATTAAATTGCATTAAATTTCTTATTAGAAATTGGATCTACTCTACCCACATACCAAAAGCATATACCTCACTTACATGAAAATAAACTTTGATATACATTGTACTTCCCAGAATGCATGCTTTGGAAATTGATATTTGAATGGATTTCTTAGTGTCTTACTATCCAAATGTTTAAACAAATGATACAGTTCAAGTGTAAAACATCCTGTAAAAATAAAATAATTTTAAACACAGATAGATGGGACCTATCTCTGAGGAAAGATTAAGAGAGTGAAGATGAATGTCTTCCTTTTGCTTCCTATATATATTTTTAATTGAAAGGTTTTGTATAAACCCACTTGTTCAACCACAACTATTAATAACTTACAATATATGAATGATCATCCTATCATCAGGAAAGATCATTCCTTTCAGGGGAAGACAAAGGAAATGGAAATAAATTTTATGAGCAAAGATTAAGTGATCTGGGCTTTTTGAAAAATAGAAAAGTAAATGAAAGATTTAATAGCTGTCTTCAACTTTAAATGGGTGATTACATGAGCAAAAAGCTGTCAATTTTTCTCTGTTTCTAAAGAAGTGATGAGAGAATTTGATTTAATGTTGCAGCTTAAACACTGCTGCAGTACAGGGAGAAACTGGCCTCGTATTTGGCAATTTTGAGACAGGGGGTAATATAAATAAATCCTAGGATTTTTACATGAATGTCCACAATTGGTCCAAGAGATTGGAAACACTCCTTCATGACCACTACCCCACCCAGGGTGTCCACAGGCAAATTTGTATCAGAATGTCTGTAAATTTTCAACTGTTGCCTAGAACTCCATCAAATTTTGTATGCCCATTTACTGTAGCACATTTTAAGTTATTAGTTTGAGAGTTTTTTCTTTAGAGATCTTTGAAAAACATAGTAATTTTAAAAGATGTACGATTCTTTTTTCTTTTGGATACCCAGACTCTAAGTTTGAGAAACACTGGCTTGAATGATCTTCATTTCATAAAGGAAACACTTAGAAAAATAGCTTATTACAAGGTACTATTTTGTGAACAATAATAGTAATGTAGCTGGAATAGTTTTGCGTGTCAATACCAAGAACTTTATCTCATAAAAAGATGTGAAATTATAGAAAGTTTTAGATACAGTGGTAATTAATATAAATTTCAGTTGACTCATACCTGGGTAGCTTTTCCCGGCACAGTCTCCCGGGCGGTGAAATGCTGAGGCTACCTAACCTGTTACCAGTTGTCCACACATTCCCAAATGAACAGGAGCTCAGTCAGAGAAAGCTGGCTATTCAGTGAGTGTAACTCAGTGAAATCATCCAATAGCTTTATTTGTATTTTTTTCCCAACTACTGACTTTCATAACGGGTTTATTGGTTCTCACTTTTCTGACTTTAGATTACATAACAGACAAGTCCCTAGTCCCACTGGACATTTTCAAATATCAATGAACAATGCCATCTTCAGATAGCAAAAATCCCAGTCAAAGTATAATAACCTCAAACCAGGAAAGGCTACTACTCTATTTTATGGCTACACCTCTTCCCTTAGCTCAGGTCTCAGCTTTGAAACCTGCGATTTACAAGAAAATAACGTTTATCCTCCTGATTCCTTAAGGTGTGAGGTGGTTATTACATAGCTCAGAAATAAGAGTTTGAGAACCACAAACTTGAAGGATAGTATGTGTATATTAACATTCATACCTCTGGCAATGACTCACCAAAAGTAATCATTGACATATTTGGGAAAAAAAAAAAAACCAAACACTTGAATCAGGGGCCAATTAGGAACTACACTTACCTCCCCACAGACCTCACTAGTGTTCACCCATCACTGGGTCCTGGAAGAGAGGTCGTGTGCAAAACAAGAAGCAGGACATACTTAACCTGAAATGTATGTGTTAGATGCAGCAGAACATATTAGAAAATGGCTCCAGTCTATTCTGAAAAAAATAAAAGCAGCATCTATAAGACATGAATACTGTATAACTGCATAAATCTAAAGTGCAAATAAATCAGTTACAACAAAACAAAGGACAATGCAAAATACAATCAGGGACAATTGAAGATAAATGTGGTAAGTTTACTTGCATGTGGGGGTCATGAAGAAAAGCTGAAGACAAAATAAAAAGGCACCAAGAACAAACACTACATATCATTATAATTAGTTAATTCTAATATCTAGTCCTTAAATTGTGATAAGTAGAAGGTGAGAGGTAAAAACAAAGAGTGAAGGTAAAAACATTAGACAAGATACAAGGTTGAAGGATATTATCCACAGAAAACACTGTCAACATAAATTCTGTTAAAATAACAAATATTCAAAGATCTTGATACTGGAAAATTTTAAGTAGAAAAATTGAATCATCTTCCTGTTTAAAATATTTTCTTTTTCGAGTTTTGGTGGCTAATCATTTAAACTCCAATTACCCTTAGATAAATAGATAAATACAATTTTACTTTCATAAGCTCCACTTGAACTGATGTCAATCATCTGTTGTGAATCATATTTAAATATAAAATGGACTTGCCTTTAAACGGCAAAGGTTTGAAAAAAGCTCAAAGAATTGATTGGAGTCTGAATGAGGAAGCTAGTTTTCCCACTCTGTGTGTGACAGGCTGCAAGTTAATCTATTGCTTATAACCTTGATCCTCTCACCTTTAAGGGAAATACTACAAAGGTCATCATAAGAAATAATGTTTATTGCATCTAGAAAGTATCCCTCATCAGACTCACATATAATAGGGAAATGACAAATGATAACTACATTGTTTATTATTATCATTATTTTTATTTGCATTTCCTCAGAAAGTAGTCCAAGATGTGGTCTTCTTAAACAGTTGTATTACATTGATGTTAGCAGTTGGAGGATATATTTTATCTCCTTTAGATCAAGTAGGGCTGTGTCTTATTCATTAATGTTACAAATAATTATTAGGTGATTTTGGTATCTGGCATTCTGGTAAGAAATATAATTTGCTTGGGTTTTTGAAGATAATATTTATACACTCGTAGTACTTAAACATGAAGAATTTTATCTTAAATGTGTAGATCAGAGATGTTTTCAGAAAACCAGGGTTACATTCATCAACTTGAAACAGAAGCATAGAAACATCAGAAAGATTAGTTGAAAAACTAATTAAACTAATTAGAATCAGGTATTTCTTGGTGAAAAATCCATAAAGAATCATCATAAGGATATAAATGGAGAAATGTTGAATAATTTAATAGCACTGAAGCAAGCAGATAAATAAAACATGGATCCCGCTATGTATCAAGAACTGTATCAAATACTAGGTTTCCAGTTTGTATAATAGAGAGTCTCAGCTTTTGAGCATAGGAGACGTGTATTTGCCAAGCTTTGAGCAATGTGGTTCTAGTTTGAGATTGTTCCTTAAGATGTTGCTCAATATTCTATCACACTAGCAACTTTTGGTTAAGTTCCTGTAACACGGATTTTTTTCTGATACTAACCTGCATAATTTCATTAGCTACCTGTAGTCTTTTTGAGCAAATCCCACCAAGCCATATTACCTTAAATTATCATTTTGATCATTAGAAAGAAAGGTAGCAAGTTTTGATAGTATTACTAACTGCTCTACAACAAATATTTGAGTGTCTTCTGTTTGCTGGAGCTTGTGCCAATATATCACATTTCATCCTCATTGTATATATTATTTTTGTTTATTTACTTAAGCCATTTCCAGACTTGTTTATATCACCATTAAGAAAAATGTGGGTTCTAATTTACTTTAGTGTGATTTATCTGACACCTTGTTGATTCCAGTTAGTTATATATGAATATCAACTGTACTTTTCCCATTAAATCTCAACATCCCAGTAACAGTAGTATGGTCTTGAGAAACAATTTTGATAAGAATTAATTTCACAATAAGAAAGCTTTGAAGAACAAAGAAGACATATATCCCTTTTAAAATATTAATTACAGGTGCATTGCATTTTCCAGGAGTTTTCCTTTGCATTTATTGAGATTCTTTCTGCCACAGCCCTGAGGCATAAGACTGACTCTGTCTCCTTGGGAAAAAAATATGAGAAAGTGTCAAGGATATAGCAGAAATTGAAGGAGACATTTTTTTCACATATATGCATGTCTCTTTGAAAAAGAAAAAAATAATTCCATGAAACTATTTTAAGATTAAATTGAAGAAAAGCACTTAGAATAATATTACAGCCATTATAAATGGCATTGTAACCTGCATTTTCAAAGGCAGGCATTTCTTCTTAAAGCAGGAATCTTTTTAAAGGAGTCAAATCAGAACCACAATTTGCCATGGTCATGCCATTACTAGTTCTGTGGTAATATCAAGCAAGCCCTGCTCTCCCAAGGAATAGGGGAAAGCTTTTATAGACTAAGTAGAAATACTCAGCTCCTTTTAGGGGATGACTTTTCATTTGTACTGGCTTTTTTTTTTTTTTTAACTGCTGTCGGGTTTTTTGTTGTTTGTATTGGCTGTTTGTTATAAACTATCTGTAAACAAATTATAAAGCCAGGAATGAAGTGTTAGAGGAGATCAAAAGACTGCAGAGAATAGGTTTTACTTACAAATACATAGCTCTAGCTTGAAATTAAGACACACCGTTATATTGAAATTAAATTTTAAAGTAACAATTAATTTTGGAAATCTCACAGAAAACAAATTTGTTATTGCAAATTTGAAATACTCTTTTGCCTACACTATTACTTTTTCAATAAAATTACTGCTTTTTTACTGTGACTTCTGACTATTTTCAGTTTTTTAGATGTGTAAATATTGTACTATGAATTAGCATGTGGCTTTGGATGAGTGTGTGAAAATCTCGGAATATCAGTCCCTCAATCTATAAATCTGCTTATTTGCAAAACTGTGTACTGCATGTATTAAATGAAATAGCACTTATACCACCCATCACACAATAGGTTTTATATAACAGTTGAGTCACTTCTCTGATTATAGAAAGTATATTGTATAGAAAAAAATATTACATACTGATAACTAGGGAAAAATGTTTCTGAGTAATCTACTAGAAAATTGTCCTACAGAAAAAAGGTATTTTCCCCCTCTTAAGAGAAAACATGAGTCTATAATCTATGTTTTAAATTAAATTAACATCTAAAAAGAATAATTGATATTCTTTTAGTTGCATATTGCTTTTACTTTGAATTTATTTACAAATTAATTTCTGTCTAAACATATGCATTTATTGTGATGCTTCTCCCACCTGCGCATGTGTATGTGTTTTGCAAGGGAACAAATGGGACAGAAAGAGGGTGGGAAATTTTGTTTGACATCATTCTAATTTTCCAATATTTGGAAACATTGAAATAGCCACATACCACTCTAATGCTGTAGTTTTAAAAAATGGTATGAGTGGTTACCCGTGGGGAGAGTGAACAGGGAAGGCAATATGGGGTTTTGGAATGAAACCACCCTGTATAAAATAGATGAGAACAAGGATACATTGTACAGCACAGGTAAATATAGCCATTGTTTTATAATAACTTTAAATGGAGTATAATCTATAATAATTTTGAATCACTAGGTTGTACACCTAAAACTAATATAATAATGTAAATCAACTATACTTCATTAAAAAAATGGTATGTACATGTATTACAAAAGGTACCCCAAAACAAAATGTAGCTCTTATCATACAGCAGACACTAAGGCAATGGATTTATAAAAAAATCCCACAAGACAGGGTCCCTCTCACAGACATCCTTACAGTCTCGATGCGGAAGTGGTAGAAATGCTTATAGCAACAGAATAGCACAGGAAAATCACACACTGGTTCAGAAGCTTAGAAGATCCAGTTCAGATGGTTGATGATTTGTTTCTCTACAGTATGGAGACTCAACATGAATAGAAGTCATGAAGAAGAGAAAACTACAAGATGAAAGGCATGCAGTTAAACATGAAAACTTCTACCAGAAACAATAACTCAACCAGTTAGGTTATAGCAGAAGCAAGTTACCTATTCAATTTTACTTTTAATAAAAGCACACACACACACAAAAATCCAAATTTAAAAGTTAGCCTTCGTTTTTGTTTTACAGTACCATAAATTATAATATTCACTATTATATCAGTAAAAGTTGAATTACAATGTCTTGTCCCCAGTCCTGAAACATTTCTGAGTATCTGCCAAGACTCTTCACATGCAGAGTGTCAGCAGACTTACTGCCAACATAAAATTAGTGTCACCATGAATCTTAGTGATTCTTGCTCTTTTGATCTTAATGTGAGATTAAAAACCAATTAAAAGCTTGGGGTTGGCAACATTTTCTTAGGACATGAAATGTGCTAACTCTAAATGAAAGTGATATATTGGACTTCATCAAGATTAAAAACATCTGCTATCTAGAACACACCATTAAGAAAATGAGAAGTCCATGAGTTTATTTCTGGGCTTTCTATCCTGTTCCATTGACCTATATTTCTGTTTTTGTGTCAGTATCATGCAGTTTTGATGACTGTAACTTTGTAGTATAGTCTGAAGTCAGAGAGCCTGATTCCTCCAGCTCTGTTTTTCTTTCTCAATATTGCTTTGGCTATTCAGGGTCTTTTGTGTTTCCATACAAATTAAAAGTTATTTTGTTCTAGTTCTGTGAAATTTCCATTGGTAATTTGATAGGGATTGCATTGAATTTGTAGATTGCCTTGGGTAGTATAGTCATTTTGACAATATTGATTTTTCCAATCCAATAACACAATATATCTTTCCACCTGTTTGTGTCATCTTCAATTTCTTTCATCAATATCTTATAGTTTTTGGAGATTAAGTCTTTTGCCTCCTTAGGTAGGTTTATTCCTAGATATTTTATTCTTTTTGGTGTGATGGTAAATGAGATTGTTTCCTTAATTTCTCTTTCTTGTCTTTCATTGTTAGTGTATAGAAATACAACAAATTTCTGTGTATTAATTTTGTATCCTGTGACTTTCCCAAATTCATTGATGAGCTTTAGTAGTTTTCTGATGGCATCTTTAGGATTTTCTATGTATAGTATCATTTAGTCTGCAAACAGTGACAGTTTTACGTCTTCTTTTCTAATCTGGATTCCTTATATTTCTTTTTCTTCTCTGATTGCCATGACTGCCAAAACTATATTGAATAAATGTGGTGAGAGTGGACATCCTTGTCTTGTTCCTGATCTCAGAGGAAATGCTTTCAGCTTTTCACCATTAAGTACGATGTTAGGTTTGTCATATGTGGCCTTTTTTATATCTTAGGTAGGTTCTCTCCAGACCCTTTTTCTGGAAAAGTTCAGATACCAACTGGAAAAAGAATATTTGCAAAACATAACATCTGACAAAGGATTTACATCCATAATATATAAACTTACAATGCAATAGCAAGAAGACAATCTAGATAGAAAAGATGGGCAAAAATTCGCAGACACCCTTCAGAAAAGGTGATATAAAGATGGCCAATAAACACATGGAAAAATGCTAAATATCATTGGGCATGAGATTGAATTAAACCATGTGAACTACCATTGCATACACTAGAAGGAGTAAAATTGAAAAGGCTGACAATATCAGTTTTAATGAGGATTTGAAGCCAGGAAGACTCTTACATATTACTCTTGGTAGAATAACCATTACATGAGGAACTGTTTAGAAATGTCTTACAAAGTTAAACATATCCTTACGAAAAGACAAAGAAATTACACTCCTAGGTAGTTCCCCAAAGTAAATGAAAATGTCTGTCCACAAGAAGATTCATATATGAATTTTCATAGAAGTTTTTTCCATAATTGCCCCAAACTGGAAACAACTCAAACGACTTCAAAAACTGGGTATATATTTTAAAAAACATGCTAAATGGAATAAACCAGATGTGAAAAATTGCCTAATGTGTGATTCTTTTACATGAAGTTTTAGAACTGGCAAAGTGAGTTTGTAGTGATTGAAATTAGGTTAAAGTTTGCCTGGGACAAGCATGGAGGGGCTGACTAGGAAAAGGCCTGAGGTAAGTTCTTGGGTGATGCAATGTTCTGTAGCTTGGCAGGGGTAGTGGGGATACAAGTACAAACAGCTGTCAAAACCATTAAAATGTACATGTGTTTTTAAAATTAATTTATATTGGAGTATAGTTGATTTACAATGTTGTGTTAGTTTCTTCTGTACAGCAAAGTGAATCAGTTATACATATATCAACCATTTTTTAAAGCTTCTATCCTATATAGGTCATTACAGAGTATTGAGTAGAGTTCCCTGTGCTATACAGTAGGTCCTTATTGGTTATCTGTTTTATATACAGTAGTGTGTATGTCAATCCCAATCTCCCAATTTATCTCTCCCCTTTCCCCTTGGTAACCATAAGGTTTTTTCTACATCTGTGACTCTATTTCTGCTTTGTAAATAGGTTCATTTGTACCCTTTTTTTAGATTTCACATATAAGTGACATTTTATGATATTTGTCTTTCTCTATCTGACTTACTCACTCAGTATGACAATAAAAATGTCCCCTTCTAATGAGCTTGGGAGTTCCAGGAGGTTTTAAATACGTGCAAGCTGTGTTGTGTCAATGAACAGGTAAGTGAGGTTCATCGACCTTGAGAGGTCACGCTTTCCATTTGAATCAGAACTTTTGAATTCAGAAAAGGGGCAATGATGTTCAAAGAAACACAAATAACCAAGGACACTATCATATGTTCTCTTCTCACATTACTTTTCTAAGTTAGCTTACTTCCTGTACTGAACATGATGACAGAGAAGGAGAGGGGAAATAGAGCATCCCATAGTGCCTTTTACTTTCAGTCCCATGGTAGTCATCAATAAGCCAAAAATTGACAGTGTTGATAGAAGGTACATATATCAATAAGTGAAATTTTAAAGAAAGTTGAGCTACTATCATTTAGTGTTCTATGTTTTGATAAGAATGAAATGTATGTGTATGTACAAGTTACAAAACACAAATTGTAAAATTTGATAGTTCCAGGTGCATTAAATGCTCTTATATTTGCATTTAAGAGTGTCATTAGACAACATAAAGATGAATGTTAAAATCCATGCTACTAACTGAAAAGTTTCCCTTTACTTATAATCTTAAGTAGCAAATTTTTAAAAAACACATAAGTCAAGTAAAAGACCATGGGAGAAAGAAAAAAATCTTGTATTTTAGTACCCTTAACGTTATTTGTCTCCTGTTTTTGAACAGGGTTCCCCATGATTTGATTTCATGCTGAGCAGTGAAAATTATGTACCCAATCTTGCTTAATAGCTAGTGTCTCTGGGTCCTCTTGTTAAGCATTTTCTGGACTCACTAGAATACACACACACACACACACACACACACACACACACACTCGCCCAGGGATTCATCCCTGTCTCTCCAGCATGATACTTTGTCATCATATGAACCTCCTTGGTGCCCCCCCACCCCACCTCTCTCCTGTGCACGAGGGCCCTGGTGTGTGGTCCCTCTCCAGACTCTAAGGTGATGCTACAGTCTACTGCATGAAGTATCAGCCTTCTTCAGAAGCTGCTAAAGGGCTGGGATAACGCACCTCTCCAGTGAGAAGCGTTAACTATGCTCAAGGTGAACTTGAATTGTTGGGAGACAGAGGAAGGGAGAGAGCAGAGGATAAATCCCATGTCCAGTCCTTTATTTCACAGACCTGACTGAGGTGTAGTTTCTCCTCATAACCTGGACCTCTGAAGATGCCCATGGATCACGTGTATTCTCTTGCCAAGTGGCTTGGCTGAGTCATTTCACAGCTTGTCAGGAAACAGGGACCAGCTTAGAGATATATGAACTTGCATTGATTCTCTCCCTTCCCGTCAAAAATTCCTTCTGTCACTGTTCATGCCTGGGATTTCATGTCTCAAGGAATCCTTTGCACATAATCCTTGTTTCAGTCCCATGTCTTAGGTGACCCAGCTACTGCAGGAGTAGTCTTACAAATCAGACCATCAGGAAGGGATTTTGGAGCTGGACTGCAACTCTGTCTGATAACAGGCAGGGGCCCTTAGCACATACTAAGTGGAGTGGTAATAGCTCAGACATGCAGCAGCTTGACAATCATTCAAGTTTTAATCTGTGATTAATTGTAATTTGGTACAAGTGGAAGGCAAGGATTTGAGGATTTCATAGCTGCATC
This sequence comes from Aethalodelphis obliquidens, assembly GCF_003676395.1. Lineage (NCBI taxonomy): Eukaryota > Metazoa > Chordata > Mammalia > Artiodactyla > Delphinidae > Aethalodelphis > Aethalodelphis obliquidens. The sequence goes on from NW_020837971.1 coordinate 24,086,874, forward strand.
CTTTTTTGATTAGTGTACAATGATAAAATAAGCACCATGAAGGAAAATAGCTGTCATGATAGTGCCGTAATTTTAGACACCCGGAACGATAGGCTCAGATCAAGTAAATGACAACCTAAACCATGTTCTAAGCACCTAAAGCCACCTCTGGCAGCTCTAATGGGGCTCATCCCTTGTGGCTTTGCTGAAATTAGGCTAAGCACTTAGATCTTGCATGACTACAGAAGGCAAGTGGTTTTCTATCCTGAAGTAGGGGCTGTGATTAGAAATGAGCAGGGCCCTAAGTGTTGCAATGCAGATATTAGGGTGAATGACCCTAAAAATCTGGAACTCTCAAATGTCCTGGACCTCTATAGCCACCAGCAGCAGCCCCTTTCACCTTCCCAAAGAAGCATGACCCCCCTTGCTGGGAGAGCGACCTCAACTGCAGTAGGTGTTGGTTTTCTACCTGCTGCCTCCTGGACCATTGCCAGCATCTTGATACAGCAGAGCTTGAACATGGGGGTAAACATTTCCCCAAGTAGCCTACATGTGCAAAGAATTGCAGGGGTTGGTTAATAGTTGCCAGCAAGAAACAGGGCATTACATGAAGAAATAGTTCTGGAGGGTATTAGATCAGAGGATTGCAAAATACTAGGAGAGATAGGAAAAAATTTGACTTGGGGGTACTCACATCATTCTTGGCATTTAATGCTTTGACAAAAACACTTAGAGCTGATTCTAGTCATTTTCTGGGAAGGCTCTCTTGGGACCTGGACCCAAAGGTGGACTCTTCTACATGAACTTCCTGGACATAATACTGAAAATAAGTAAGGAGGCCAGAATAGGAGAGCTGTTAGATTCGGGGGATTTTGTAGACATTACCTGAGATCCAACCAGCTGGCTGTTTCCCCTGGGAGTTTGCTGAGACATTAACAGTCCAAAATATTCTTGGGTACAAGTCAGAGGGCAGCTGACTGAGGTCTTGTTCAATTGAAATAATCATTAAAATTTAAGAGATAACAGCCAGAAGGACCTCAGCTGCCACAGTAAAAACATTCAGTCCCTCATGCAATTTCCAGATATAAATCAGGTTGCTATATTGATGGAAAAGGAAATGCATTGGTTAGAGGGGAGCTCAGACCCTCTTTAGTAAGAGTTCAGCAACATCACCACAAAATTATGCAGTAATTATTCCTCTAATCTTTCTACAAAGGGACTTATGGTCATTTGTCAACTATGCACTGGGTTCACGGAAGCACTCCTGGATTTTCAAAGACTGTTTATTATGAGGTTAAAGCTGAAATTTATATCAGATGTTATGAAATTCTGTATTGCTTGTCTTGCTAGATTGGGCGGTAGGAGAGGCCAGTTGATAAATCACTTTTTATCCTGAATCTGTCACATAATGGGTACAATAGTTCGGCTTAGCTACTGTGTGGTTACATCTCTAATTCATAAATGTTTAACTGAGAGAGACGTCCTTAGCGACAGAGAGAACATTTACTGACCCATGATCTTGGGAGTAAGAGCTTTTGTACACATGAAGAGCAAAATAGAATCCCTCACAAATCTACGCCCACCAAGATAGTAAATCAGAGGCATTACTGCCTACTGGAGGGATTGCAGAGACTGTACCACCAGGGAAGTTTTTAAAGATGCTTGGTGTCTTAGTCAGTTGCAGCTGCTCAAGCAGAATACCACAGACTGGGTGGCTTAAACATAAACATTTATTTCTCACAGTACTGGAGGCTAGGAAGTCCAAGGTCAAGGCAACAGCAGATTCAGCCCCAAATGAGGGCTTCCTTCCTGCTTTGCCAACAGCAGGCATCTTACATATGTCATCACCTCTCTCCTGTCTCTTCTTTTTTTTTTTCTTCATCTTTTTTTTTTTTTTTTTTTAACGGTTTAGTGTTAAGGTATGGGTTAGGGTACAGTTCAGGGTGAGGGTTAGGGTTAGGGTTAGGGTTACGGTTAGTGTATGGGTTAGGGTTAGGGTACAGTTTAGGGTTAGGGTACGGGTTAGGGTTAGGATTAGGGTACCCTTTAAAGTTAGGATATTTATTAAACCTCTCCCACTCTCCAGATATCACTTAGCACATAAAGGAATATTATTTAGGGTCCAGCCATGGAGAAGACTTTAGACACTGGAATAAGACAAAGAACACACACATTATAAATAAATCACATTAGGATTTTGTTTTTAACCTGTACATTAAAACATTAGAGCTTAGGAAATCTAATGGAGGCAGAAGCAGTAAAGGGTAGTTTTCCGGGAATAACGTCACAAATTTTCTGTAGAATACACAGATTTTGACTTGTTAGAAAGTCAAGGAGGAATGCTTTTGTTCTAAACTTATAAACCCTCGTTTATTTTATTTTCTTTTTTTACATCTTTATTGGAGTATAATTGCTTTACAATGGTGTGTTAGTTTCTGCTTTATAACAAAGTGAATCAGTTACACATATACATATGTTCCCATATCTCTTTCCTCTTGCGTCTCCCTCCCTCTCACCCTCCCTATCCCACCCCTGTAGGTGGTCACAAAGCACTGAGCTGATCTCCTGTGCTATGTGGCTGCTTCCCACTAGCTATCTATTTTACATTTGGTAGTGTATATATGTCCATGCCTCTCTCTCACTTTGTCACAGATTACCCTTCCCCCTCCCCCATCATCAAGCCCATTCTATAGTAGGTCTGTGTCTTTATTACTTTCTTACCCCTAGGTTCTTCATGACATTTTTTTTTCTTAAATTCCATATATATGTGTTAACATATGGTATTTGTCTTTCTCTTTCTGACTTACTTCACTCTGTATGACAGACTCTAGGTCCATTCACCTCATTACAAATAGCTCATTTTCATTTCTTTTTATGGCCGAGTAATATTCTATTGTATATATGTGCTACATCTTCTTTATCCATTCATCTGTTGATGGACACTTAGGTTGTTTCCATCTCCGGGCTATTGTAAATAGAGCTGCAATGAACATTTTGGTTCATGACTCTTTTTGAATTATGGTTTCCTCAGGGTATATGACCAGTAGTGGGATTGCTGGGTCATATGGTAGTTCTATTTGTAGTTTTTTAAGGAACCTCCATACTGTTTTCCATAGTGGTTGTACCAATTCATATTCCCACCAGCAGTGCAAGAGTGTTCCCTTTTCTCCACACCCTCTCCAGCATTTATTGTTTCTAGATGTTTTGATGATGGCCATTCTGACCGGTGTGAGATGATATCTCATTGTAGTTTTGATTTGCATTTCTCTAATGATTAATGATGTTGAGCATTCTTTCATGTGTTTGTTGGCAGTCTGCATATCTTCTTTGGAGAAATGTCTATTTAGGTCTTCTGCCCATTTTCTGATTGGGTTGCTTGTTTTTTTGTTATTGAGTTACAGGAGCTGCTTATAAATTTTGGAGATTAATCCTTTGGCAGTTGCTTCATTTGCAAATATTTTATCCCATTCTGAGGGTTGCCTTCTGGTCTTGTTTATGGTTTCATTTCCTGTGCAAAAGCTTTGAAGTTTCACTAGGTCCAATTTATTTATTTTTGTTTTTATTTCCATTTCTCTAGGAGGTTGGTCAAAAAGGATCTTGCTGGGATTTATGTCATAGAGTGTTCTGCCTATGTTTTCCTCTAAGAGTTTGATAGTTTCTGGTGTTACATTTAGGTCTTTAATCCATTTTGAGCTTATTTTTGTGTATAGTGTTAGGAAGTGATCTAATCTCATACTTTTACATGTATCTGTCCAGTTTTCACAGCACCACTTATTGAAGAGGCTGGCCTTTCTCCACTGTACATTCCTGCCTCCTTTATCAAAGATAAGATGACCATATGTGCGTGGATTTATCTCTGGGCTTTGTATCCTCTTCCATTGAGCTATCTTTCTGTTTTTGTGGCAGTACCATACTGTGTTGATTACTGTAGCTTTGTAGTATAGTCTAAAGTCAGGGAGCCTGATTCCTCCAGCTCCGTTTTTCATTCTCAAGATTGCTTTCACTATTCATGGTCTTTTCTGTTTCCATACAAATTGTGAAATTTTTTGTTCTAGTTCTGTGAAAAATGCCAGTGGTAGTTTGACAGGGTTTGCATTGAATCTGTAGATTGCTTTGAGTAGTAGAGTCATTTTCAGAATGTTGATTCTTCCAATCCAAGAACATGGTATATCTCTCTATCTATTTGTATCATCTTTAATTTCTTTCATCAATGTCTTATAATTTCCTGCATACAGGTCCTTTTTCTCCTTAGGTAGGTTTATTCCTAGATATTTTATTCTATTTGTTGCAATGGTAAATGGGAGTTTTGTTTGTTTGTTTGTTTGTTTTTGTTTGTTTTGTTTTGTTTTGTTTGCGTTATGTGGGCCTCTCAGTGTTGTGGCCTCTTGCATTGCAGAGCACAGGCACTGGACGTGCAGGCTCAGCATCCATGGCTCATGGGCCCAGCCGCTCCACGGCATGTGGGATCTTCCCAGACCAGGGCACGAACCCGTGTCCCCTGCATCAGCAGGCAGACTCTCAACCACTGTGTCACCGGGGAAGCCCTGGGAGTGTTTTTTTATTTCACTTTCAGATTTGTCATCATTAGTATATAGGATTGCCAGAGATTTCTGTGCATTCATTTTTTATCCTGCTACTTTACCAAATTCATTGATTAGCTCTAGGAGATTTTTGGTAGCATCTTTAGGATTCTCTATAAATAGTGTCATGTCACCTACAAACAGTGACAACTTTACTTCTTCTTTTCCGATGTGGATTCCTTTTATTTCCTTTTCTTCTCTGATTGCTGTGGATAAAACTTCCAAAACTATGCTGAATAAGAGTGATGACAGTGGGCAACCTTGTCTTGTTCCTGATCTTAGTGGAAATGCTTTCAGTTTTTCACCATTGAGGATGATGTTAGCTGTGGGTTTGTCATATGTGGCCTTTATTATGTTTAGGAAAGTTCCCTCTATGACTAGTTTCTGGAGGGTTTTTTATCATAAATGGGTGTTGAATTTTGTCAAAAGCTTTCTCTGCATCTTTTGAGATGACCATATGGTTTTTCTTCTTCAATTTGCTAATATGGTGTATCATATTGATTCACTTGCGTGTACTGAAGAATCCTTGCATTCCCGGAATAAACCCCACTTGATCATGGTGAATGATCCCTTTAATGTGTGTTGGATTCTGTTTGCTAGTATTTTGTTGAGGATTTTTGCATCTATGTTCATCAGTGATATTGGCCTGTAGTTTTCTTCCTTTGTGACATCCTTTTCTGGTTTTGGTATCAAGGTGATGGTGGTCTCGTAGAATGAGTTTGGGAGTGTTCCTCGCTTTGCCATATTTTGGAAGAGTTTGAGAAGTATAGGTGTTAGCTCTTCTCTTAATGTTTGATAGAATTCACCTGTGAAGCCGTCTGGTCCTGGGATTTTGTTTGTTGGAAGATTTTTAATCACAGTTTCAATTTCAGTGCTTGTGATTGGTCTGTTCATATTTTCTATTTCTTCCTGATTCAGTATTGGCAGGTTATGCATTTCTAAGAATTTGTCCATTTCTTCCAGGTTGTCCATTTTATTGGTATAGAGTTGCTTGTAGTAATCTCTCATGATCTTTTGTATTTCTGCAGTGTCAGTTGTTACTTCTCCTTTTTCATTTCTCATTCTATTGAGTTGAGTCATCTCCCTTTTTTCTTGATGAGTCTGGCTAATGGTTTACCAATTTTGTTTATCTTGTCAAAGAACCATCTTTTAGTTTTATTGATCTTTGCTATTGTTTCCTTCATTTCTTTTTCATTTATTTCTGATCTGATTTTTATGATTTCTTTCCTTCTGCTAACTTTGGGGTTTTTTTCTTCTTCCTTATCTAATTGCTTTAGGTGCAAGGTTAGGTTGTTTATTGGAGATGCATCCTGTTTCTTAAGGTAGGATTGTATTGTTATAAACTTCCCTCTTAGAACTGCTTTTGCTGCATCCCATAGGTTTTGGATGGCTGTGTCTCCATTGTCATTTGCTTCTAGATATTTTTTAATTTCCTCTTTGATTTCTTCAGTGATCACTTCGTTATTAAGTAGTGTATTGTTTAGACTCCATGTGTTTGTATTTTTTACATACCTTTTCCTGTAATTGATATCTACTCTCATAGCGTTGTGGTTGGAAAAGATACTTGATACAATTTCAATTTTCTTAAATTTACCAAGGCTTGATTTGTGACCCAAGATATAATCTATGCTGGATAATATTCCATGAGCACTTGAGAAAAGTGTGTATTCTGTTGTTTTTGGATGGAATGTCCTATAAATATCAATTAAGTCCACCTTGTTTAATGTATCATTTAAAGCTTGTGTTTCTATATTTATTTTCATTTTGAATGATCTGTCCATCAGTGAAAATGGAGTGTTAAAGTCCCCTACTATGAACGTGTTACTGTCGATTTCCCCTTTTATTGCTGTTAGTATTTGCCTTATGTATTGAGGTGCTCCTATGTTGGGTGTATAAATATTTACAATTGTAATATCTTCTTCTTGGATCAATCCCTTGATCATTATGTAGTGTCCTTCTTTGTCTCTTCTAATAGTCTTTATTTTAAAGTCTATTTTGTCTGATATGAGAATTGCTACTCCAGCTTTCTTTTGGTTTCCATATCTTTTTCCATCCCCTAACTTTCAGTCTGTATATGTCTCTAGGTCTGAAGTGGGTCTCTTGTAGACAGCATATATATTGAGAAAGAAATAGAAACCTTTCTTTTGGTTTCCAATATCTTTTTCCATCCCCTTACTTTCAGTCTGTATGTGTCTCTAGGTCTGAAGTGGGTCTCTTGTAGACAGCATATATATTGGTCTTGTTTTTGTATCCACTCAGCCAATCTGTGTCTTTTGGTGGGAACATTTAGTCCATTTACATTTAAGGTAATTATTGATATGTATGTTCCTATTCCCATTTTCTTAATTGTTTTGAGTTCGTCATTGTAGGTCTTTTCCTTCTCTTGTGTTTCTTGCCTAGAGAAGTTTCTTTAGCATTTGTTAAAACTGACTTTGTGGTTCTCAACTCTCTCAGCTTTTGCTTGTTTGTAAAGGTTTTAATTTCTCCATCAAATCTGAATGAGATCCTTGCTGGGTAGAGTAATCTTGGTTGCAGGTTTTTCTCCTTCATCACTTTAAACATGTCCTGCCAGTCCCTTCTGGCTTGCAGAGTTTCTGCTGAAAGATCAGCTGTTAACCTTATGGGGATTCCCTTGTGTGTTATTTGTTGTTTTTCCCTTGCTGCTTTTAATATGTTTTCTTTGTATTTAATTTTTGACAGTTTGATTAATATGTGTCTTGGCATATTTCTCCTTGGATTTATCCTGTATGGGACTCTCTGTGCTTCCTGGCCTTGATTAACTATTTCCTTTCCTATATTAGGGAAGTTTTCAACTATAATCTCTTCAAATATGTTCTCAGTCCCTTTCTTTTCCTCTTCTTCTGGAACCCCTATGATTTGAGTGTTGGTACATTTAATGTTTTCCCAGAGATCTCTGAGACTGTCCTCAGTTCTTTTCATTCTATTTTCTTTATTCTGCTCTGCAGTAGTTATTTCCACTATTTTATCTTCCAGGTCACTTATCCATTCTTCTACCTCAGTTGTTCTGCTGTTGATCCCATCTAGAGTAGTTTTAACTTCACTTATTGTGTTGTTCATCATTGCTTGTTTCATCTTTAGTTCTTCTAGGTCCTTGTTAAATGTTTCTTGCATTTTGTCTATTCTATTTCCAAGATTTTCGATAATCTTTACTGTCATTATTCTGAATTCTTTTTCAGGTAGACTGCCTATTTCCTCTTCATTTTTTAGGTCAGGTGGGTTTTTATCTTGCTCCTTCATCTGCTGTGTGTTTTTCTGTGTTCTCATTTTGCTTAACTTACTGTGTTTGGTGTCTCCTTTTTGCAGGCTGCAGGTTCGTAGTTCCTGTTGTTTTTGGTGTCTGTTCCAAGTGGCTAAGGTTGGTTTAGTGGGTTGTGTAGCCTTCCTGGTGGAGGGGACTAGTGTCTGTGTTCTGGTGGATGAGGCTGTATCTTGTCTTTCTGGTGGGTAGGTCCATGTCTGGTGGTGTGTTTGGGGGTGTCTGTTTGGTGCCTCTCAGCTAATTGGTGGGGTTGTGTTCCTGTCTTGTTAGTTGTTTGTCATAGGGTGTCCAGCAGTGTAGCTTGCTGGTCGTTGAGTGAAGCTGGGTGCTGGGGTTGAGATGGAGATCTCTGGGAGATTTTTGCCATTTGATATTATGTGGAGCTGGGAGGTCTCTTGTGGACCAGTGTCCTGAAATTGGCTCTCCCACCTCAGAGGCACAGCACTGACTCCTGGCTGCAGCACTAAGAGCCTTTCATCCACACGGCTTAGAATAAAAGTGAGAAAATGTAGAAAGAAGAAAGAAAGAAAGAAAGAAAGAAAGAAAGAAAGAAAGAAAGAAAAGGGGGAGGGATGGATGGAGGGAGGAAAGAGGGAAGAAGGGAAGGAAGGAAAGAAAGAAGATAAAATAAAGTAAGATAAAATAAATAAAGTTATTAAAATAAAAAAATAATTATTAAGAAAAAAATTGTGTTTTTTAATGAAAAAATACAAAACAACAATAACAAAAAACGGACAGACACAGAAGCATACACATACACACTCACAAAAAGTGGAAAAGGGGAAAAAAATAATAAATCTTGCTCTCAAAGTCCACCTTCTCAATTTGGGATGGTTCGTTGTCTATTCAGGTATTCCACAGATGCAGGTACATCCAGTTGATTGTGGAGCTTTAATCCGCTGCTTCTGATGTTGCTGGGAGGGATCTTCTTTTTTCTCACAGTTCCCGGGGCTCAGCTTTGGATTTGGCCCCGCCTCTGAGTGTAGGTCTCCGGAGGGCGTCTTTTCTTCCCTCAAACAGGACTGGGTTAAAGAAGCAGCTGCTTCGGGGGCTCCGGCTCACTCAGGCCGGGGGAAGGGAGTGGTACGGATGCAGGGCAAGCCTGTGGCGGCAGAGGTCAGCGTGACGTTGCACCAGCCTGAGGCGTGCCGTGCGCTCTCCTGGGGAAGCTGTCCCTGGATCCCGGGACCCTGGCAGTGGCGGGCTGCACAGGCTCCCCGGAAGGGGGGTGTGGAGAGTGACCTGTGCTCGCACACAGGCTTCTTGGTGGCAGCAGGAGCAGCCTTAACGTCTCATGCCCGTCTCTGGGGTCCACACTTTTAGCCGCGGCTTGCGCCCGTCTCTGGAGCATCTTTAAGCAGCGCTCTTAATCCTCTCTCCTCGCACACCAGGAAACAAAGAGGGAAGAAAAAGTCTCTTGCCTCTTCGGCAGGTCCAGACTTTTCCCTGGACTCCCTCCCGGCTAGCTGTGGTGCACTAACCCTCTGCAGGCTGTGTTCACGCGGCCAACCGCAGTCCTCTCCTGGCGCTCCGACCGAAGCCCAAGCCTCAGATCCCAGCCCCGCCCGCCCTGACGGGTGAGCAGACAAGCCTCTTGGGCTGGTGAGTGCCAGTCAGCCCTGATCCTCTGTGCGGGAATCTCACTGCTTTACCCTCCGCACCCATGTTGCTATGCTCTCCTCTGTGGCTCCGAAGCTTCCCCCTCTGCCACCCGCAGTCTCCACCTGCGAAGGGGATTCCTAGTGTGTGGAAACCTTTCCGCCTTCACAGCTACCTCCCACTGGTGCAGGTCCCATCCCTATTCTTTTATTTCTGTTTATTATTTTTTCTTTTGTCCTACCCAGGTATGTGGGGTGGTTTCTTGCCTTTTGGGAGGTCTGAGGTCTTCTGCCAGCGTCCAGTAGGTGTTCTGTAGGAGTTGTTCCATGTGTAGATGTATTTCTGGTGTGTCTGTGGGGAGGAAGGTGATCTCCCCATCTTACTCTTCCGCCATCTTCCCCGATCTCTCCCCTGTCTCTTCTTATAAGGACCCTCATCCCATTCATGAGGCTCCACTCTCACAACCTAATTACCTCCCCAAAATCCCACTTCCTAATACTGTCGCATCGGGTTTAAGATTTCCACATGTGAATTTTGAGGGAACACAATCTGTGCATAATCCATGGTGAAGGACCTTACTAAGCTCCCATTCAAGTCACCTGCCTGGCCTCTGGGACAACTGAGCTGCCAGAAACTTAATTAGGTGGCAGCACAACTGTGTATGTGATGCCTTTAGTGCAGGTGCTAGTGCATCATATGGATTTTTAACATTTTATAAATACTGTCTTGACATCAATCAGCAGGAAGCATCAACAGCAATTTGACCTTTCATGTCCAGGAGAGAAGTTCATCTCCACGGTCTCGCCCCAGAGTTGCAGAACTCTTGTTATATAGTCAACAAAGTCTTTGCTCTTTTTTATATTTGATAAAATCTCAGATAAGTCCATATCATGATAAACTCTCGCTAATTGGAAGTGATAAACAAGAAGTGAGAGATGTACTGCAGAGGGCGTGACACCCACGCCTGTCTGAGGGGGAAGCTAAACCCAAAAATGGATGTGCCTGCGGAATCAGTGAGGTTTTCAGGACCCAGCGAACCTCTCGCATATCAGGAGCCACTGTAAGGTGAAGAACAAGCTGCACTAAGAAAGACAGTGCCCAGCAGGTCTCCAAAAGCTGTGGAAGCAGCACGACTTTGGAAATACTGAAGCAACCCATTCGTTGAAGGATGCTGTCAGTTTCAAGTGGGTTTCAGAGCAAGACAGGGCTCGGCATCCAGTCTTGGCTGTAGCACAAGTTGCCCTGCCCCTCGAGCCTACTGACCAGTAGATCTGATGATGCTGAAAGTATCTGTTGTGGATGAGGATGATGCAGGGAGTCTCTGACCAGCCTAACACCCAGTTCTGGAGTTCTGGTGCAAGGTCATGCTCAGCTCCTTGTGTGTAACTGGGACACATTAGAAATTAATTTCTGATCAGTGAAAACCAAGGTCCTTTTACCAGAGCTGCCCATTGTGAGCTATGTGTTTTTGAACCTTTTGAGTCATAACTTTGTGCAGATGCAATAGCAACCTATCATAAATAAGATACATAATCAGGATCCAGGCTTGAGGTGGTTCAAAAGACACAAGTAAATCATATAAGCAGGTACCCCAGACTCTCCTACCTTCTACTTCTGTGGAGATATTGCTGCTTCTTTGTCTACTTCTGTGGCTTTATGGAAACTGAGGACAACAAAAAGACCCAGTACTGGTTCAGAGATAGGTTGGTTTGATTATTTGCATTATTTCAAGGTAGATGACTATCACATTTCAACCTAAGTGGTGAAGTGAGATCTTCCCCAAAGGTAGAGCTAAGAATGACATACTTGGAGCCTCTGTCTGGAAGGATGGGGGCCTGAGGTGTGCATACATCAGTTCAGGGCTGTGGTGAAATGTTTGGCTAAGTGGCCAGGGGCCCAGAAGGGACAAGATAGGAAGACTGGAGGAAAGAGATCCAGAGAAGTGTGTGGATAGGCATGTGGCCGGAAGGTGTGGCCATTGGTGGCCTGGTCAAAGCCTCCACAGTGCACATACAGCAGGGCAGCTCTACAGTGACCAGGTGAACAGGATGGCCGGCCTTGGGGACATTTTCCAGTCTCTTTCCTCTGCCACTCAGGGCACTTGTAATGGACTCATGAACAGAGCGGTCACAGTGACAGGGATGGGATGAGTATAGACCCATGATTTTCTAACAAATATGCCTCTCCAGAAGTTTTGATTTGAGCCTAGGACATTCCAAGTCTCAACCTCTGTTAATGTTTTCTGCCTGCTTGGCACGGAACCTCAAAGTATATGAAAAGACAGTGAAAGCAGCATGCTTTCACAGAGAACCAGGAAGGGTAAAGGACACTGTCTCCTGTGTTCCTAATGGCTTTTGTTCACACGTCCAGTTCATCTCTGAGTCTATAGTTAATCTTAGCCCTTGTGAACCATAAGAGTCTCTTATAATTGTAATAATTCATGTTCTTTCACTTAAGTTAATTCAAGATGGTGTTTGCTTTACAGCAGAATCACAAAAGAGATTATAGATGTTTACCAAAACCTCCGTTCTCAGAATTGAGATGTTTTCCACAACTGTGGGTATAGTATTTATTATAATTTTCTGAAAAAGAGAATGAGTGTTTAGAAACAAAATGTAGTGAATCATATCAGGATCACATCTAGTAAAACAATCAGACAGTAGGTATTAATTTAAAAATCACCTTTCTAAAGATTCAATTATAAAACTGATACAACACATGAAATGGCATTATTTAAGCTGGAGTGCTGGGTGGAAGCTTATAAGTAATTACCTTAGGGAGAGAAATATTCTAAGAAATATTCTCTTAATTGTGTCATTTCCAGTCCCAGGCAGCGGCCTTTCTCTGTCCACAGAGCTGTGACTTTCCTTTCATGCAGCCTCATCTCACACTAGGACCAGGGGATCCAATCAACACAGATGCCAGGAACATGGGGTCTAACCCTGGATCAGTGTGACCAGTCGCCATCTGCCCATGTCTGTGTGAAGACTTGGTCTCTGAGGGTGTGAGTCTCTCTAGCATCTCATCTGTGACGTTGCTGATGCTCATTCCTTACGTGGAGAGCTCCACCCAGCTTGGAATCCATTTGTAGCTCAACTTGTAGAATTCTGACCCCAGCTCACCAGGCTTCTCTTCTGGGTCTGACATCATTTCAGTCAGACTCACTGGATATGCTTATCTCATTTGGTCTTAAAAAAGATTTCTTGAACCCTCTTCTGAGCCAGCAATGTGCTGGGAATTAAACAAAAAGCACAGGAGTAAAGAGATCATATTTTTGAAAATGTTCCTCTCCATCTCCTCCCTCCATCCAGAGATAACCACTTTCTAAAGCTTCTCATTCCCATGCAATTTAAAAACTCTTCTACATAAGCAAATGCATGAAAAACCAATATTAATTTTGCACGTATTCTAGGGATTAAATGTACATAACTAACTTTTCACAATCAAATTAGAACCTTACAACCATATGGGTCCATTTATTCCTTGCTTGTGTTATAGTAGCTGTGTATATGACATTTACATACATTGAAAACCTTATGATATATTGTTTGTCTTCAATAGTCATATACAAGAAGAGAATAAATAGGCCAATTTTATTTACCCAGACTTTTTCCATCATTACTGCTATTCTTTCATTCATAATTTCCAAATTTCCCTCTGGTATCATTTCCTTTCAGCTTGAGGACCTTCTTTTGGTATTTCCTTTACAGCAGGCCTGGTGTCAAATAATTCTTTTAGCTTCCCTTCAACTAAAAATGTCTAACCTTGCTTTTATTTCCAAAATATATTTCACTGAGTATACATTTTCTTTCAGCATTTAAAAAGTATCTTCCACTGACTTTTGGCCTCCATGTATTCTGATGAGAAATCTGCTGCTCATCAAAGCATTATTTCTCTGTTTTTCTCTTTTTTTTTTTTTTTCCGATCTTTGGTTTTCTGAAATTTGATTGTGATGTGTGTTTGTGTGTGCACATTATTTTACTGTGTATTTCTCCAAACTTGGGAAGCTCTCAACCATTATTTCTTCATTTTTTTTCTACACCAATCCCATTCTCCTCTCCTTTTGATGTGCCAATGTCATGAATGTTAGATCTTTTGATAATGACCCACAGATCTCTGAGGCTCTGTTTTATTCTTCAATATTTTTCTCTCTTTTCTCAAATTTGACCCTAACTAATAATCTATTTTCAAGTTCACTAACTCATCTGTCATTTCTATTCTACAACAACCCATCCCATTTTTAACTTTTAGATACTATATTTTTCAGTTCTAAATTTCAATGTTGTTACAGTTGTCTACATTTTTATTACTTTGTTGAGAGTTTCTATTTTTCCATTCACTGAAAGACTGTTCATCTTTATTTCATGGAGCAGTGTAGCAGCTGCATTAAACTCTTTGCCTGATAATCCCAACATCCAGATGATCATGAGCTTGGAATCTATGTGTGGGGGTTGTCTTTTCTCTTGAGAATTTATCAGATTTTCTTATTTCTTTGTGTGTCAATTAATTTTGGATTGTATCCTGCATGCACCCCTAGGTTCACAACAACACTATTTACAATAGCCAAGACATCAAAACAACCTAAATGTCCATCAACAGATGAATGGATAAAGAAGATATGGTACATATATACAATGGAATATTACTCAGCCATAAAACAGGATGAAATAATGCCAATTGCAGCAACATGGATGGACCTAGAGATGATCATACTAAGGGAAGTAAGTCAGAATAAGAAAGACAAACACCGTATGATATCACTTACATGTGGAATCTAAAATATGACATAAATGAACATATCTACAAAAGAGAAAGAGATTCACAGACATAGAGAACAGACTTGTGATTCCCAAGGGGGAGGGGGAAGGGAGAGGAAAGGATTGGGAGTTTGGGATTAGCAGATGCAAACAATTATATATAGGATGGATAAACAACAAGGTCCTACTGTGTAGCACAGGAAACTATATTCAATATCCTATGATAAACCATAATGAAAAACAATATGAAAAAGAATGTATATATATATGTATATGTATAACTGAGTCACTTTGCTGTACAGCAGAAATTAACAGCACATAGTAAATCAATCAAATTCAATAAAATTTAAAAATTAAAAAAATTTGGATTGTATCCTGAACATTTTGAATATATGTTATGAGACTGAATTGACTGTCCCTCAGACAGTCAACCTGGCCACGTTCAGACTTCAAAGTCTGTCTCACCTCCTGCAGCAATGGTTCCATTGCTTGTTTAGTTTTCAAAGTCTCTGCTTTATTGGTGTCTGTTCCATGCATATGACTCTCAGTGGTTATTCTTGGACTGAGCTGCAGTTTATTTCATCACTCCGGTTCAAAGGCTTTGCTATGCTTCTGTGGATGTTTTCCTCACATGCACAGATTGGAGGCTTGTTTCTTACATTGGTTCATATACAAAATTAGGGAATCACTTTCTTTTTCTCTCTTCTCTCTTTGCTTTTTCCAATTCTCTCCTAATCCCAGGGCCTCATATTCCCTAGTTAATTTCTGCTGTTGCACTTTTCCCCACAGTAAATGCCAGTCCTGGAGGAAAGTGATGAGAGAACAGAAAGGGGAAAATTATAGGAATTCCCCACTCTTTGGACCACAGGGCCTCCCCCTGACTCCTCCAGACTGACAGAATGTTCTGTTTCTTAGGGTTCAGGGTGCCTATACCAATGTTGCTGCTGCCTTTCCTGCAGCATCAAAGCTTCTTAAGTGACACTGGCTTGAGGGCAGAGCCACAGGACAAAAAGGGGAAATAACACAGAAGTGTGTCCACACCTGCTGGCTGGCACGAGAAGCTTTTCCATGTCACTCTAGAAAAAGTGGGTTTCTTTAAGTGTTCTGATACCCCCAACTGCTGCACACCTCCCTTGCAGGGCTCAGACTGTGCTCCAATCAAAGTCAGGTGATAAAGAAGGGAAAATCCAAAACATTCAGTACGGTTATCAATGTACTGTTTTTTTCTGAAGCTCTGGCTCCCTTCCTCACTCTGTCTCCTATTGTTCACTTTTCAGGGTCCTGGACTCTTCATTATTCTCAGATGGGAGTGGACCAGTGTAGGGGACTTTCTTCATCTTGCCTGGCTCCAAAATCCTTCAAGGTACTTTAAATAGCATCTGTTCCTATTTTGCTAACTTTTTAGATGAAATGTTCAATGCTTTCATTTTCAGTATTTTCTCTGCATTTCTGACGAACTTAAAGCTAAAAAAAAGTGCCTTCCATTTTCACTAAACTACACAAATTTTGAATATATTTTATTCATCATTTTTGTACATGTTTGAAAATATCCCTTTTATCCTCTTTGATTGGTTATTTTAAAGTTTTGAAGAAAGTTTGAATGAGATTTTTATAATTAATTTTCTTCCAATATAATTGCCTTTGAGACATATACAGTGGTTTGTATAATTTTAAATTTTTAAAGTTTAATTACTGTGATTTATTTGCATACATTCTCAATCTGTGCAAATGTAGCAAGTATGTTAAAGAAGAATGCATCATTTTTTCACAATATTTAAGGGCAGAATTTTTTTATTGTTCAATGAATAGAACTAGTTAATTCTGTTTTTTGAATGTTGTATATCTTAGCCATTTTTTATGCTTGACCTATCAGTAATTGAGAGTATTTCAAAATCTCCCAGATGATATTGAACCAACAGTTTCTTCCTATAGTTCTATTAAATTTACTTTGTTTATTTTGAGGCCACTTTAAAGATATAAACGACATACTCATGATGGTGAATTGAAACCTATATAATATGTAAGGAATCTCTGTCTTACATCATATCAAAAATCTATTCTATCTGCTTCCTACCTTCAGCCACTATTTTCCTGAAAACATTTACCATCCCTTTACTTTCAACATTTCTAGGTCTTGCGTGTCATTCCTCTATGAAGAACACATTATATTTATTTTCAGTCTGACAAGTTCTATTCTTGAATTGGCAAATTTAATTTATTTGAATATGTGGTAATATTTCTTATCTTTGTAATTTCATCATCATCCCTTTGTGCTTTGTGTTTACTCCTCTTTTTATACTCTTGTTTTCTCTCCCATCATTTTAGAAAACATCCATTGAAAATACAACAAATACACAGATAAATGTATTATCTTAAATGTACAGACTAATGAATTGCTACCAGTTCAAGAAAGAGAATTATGGCAGCCTAGTAAATCCTCTGCATGTTGTATCCCAAATCTAAAATATCTCTCCTTTGCAAAGGTTTTTTTTGTCAATATCCTGATTTTCAACAACCATGGGTAAATTTTGCTTGTTGCCTAAAGTTATATAAATATAATGTATGAAATTTTCTCTTTTGTACCTGGTTTTATTCACTCAATATTGTGTTTTAGTATGTGTCTTTTTTGGTACATGTAGCCTTAATTCATTACCTTTTATTTTATAAATACATCATAGTTTATATGCATATTCTACTGCTTATGCATGTGAGTTGTTACTAGTTTGGTCTCTATGAACAATCCGGCTACAAACATCCTTGTACATGTTTTGGGTTTTACCAATTTACGCTCTCATGTATGTTGACTGAATCACCTACCCAAACACTTTCAGGCAGGAGCGAAAAACACTCCTTTTCACTACATCTTATTTGGAAATGTAAGTTCTCTAGACTCAGGTATGATTGGAACAGTCTTTAGGGCCAATTTATATATATATAATTTTTATTGGAGTATAGTTAATTTACAGTGCTGTGTTAGTTTCTGCTATACAGCAAAGTGAATCAGTTATACATACACATATATCCCCCTTTTTTAGATTCTTTTCTGATAGAGCTCATTACAGCATACCAAGTGCGTTCCCTGTACTATAGAGTAGGTCCTTATTAGTTATCTATTTTATATATAGCAGTGCGTATGTTCAGTCCCAATCTCCCAATTTATCCCTCCCTCCCTTCTACCCCTGGTAACCATAAGTTTGTTTTCTACCTCCGTGACTCTATTTCTGTTTTGTAAATAAGTTCATTTGTACCATTTCCCCCAACAATAAGTCATTACCTTTCTGTGTACCCCACCTGGTGTTTCTTCAATTATGATAGTTTCTATCCAGTCTGGTTGGAATACAAACTACCTCTGGCCCTGTGTGAGCTTAGGATTGTTTGCTCTAACCCCTTGGGGTGATACTTTCCCTGGTCTCAGATGGTTTTCTCCCATGAATGTTCAGAATAATCAAGGGGAATCTAGAAGAAATCAAGCGTAGAAGTCCATGACGTTTAATTATATTTTTAAACACTTGTTGGTCATAAATAGATTACATTTATAGCCAAAAAGTTTGCTGACATCTCTGATTAGATTTTATAGTTGTCTATAGAACCATTTGAATTTTCCTTCAAAAATGATGAAATGTTGGTTTATTTCTTTCACTTTTAAACAGTTTTAAAAAATATTTCTAATATACTGGATAAGATTTCCAGAATATTATTGAATATTATAAGTAAAAATTTATTAAAGACTATGCATCCATTTGTCTTTTGTTACTGAATTTTTTTGTTTGCTATAGATTGTTCTGTACCGATTCTATGTCAGGATAAATACATTTTTCTATTCCCAATTTGCTATTAATGTCCTTTAATTGGAATCATTACTGAAAAAATTTAACACCTGTAGCATCATCCAGGATACATATGTAGATATATATATATATATATATATATGTATTATCCTCATAGCTGTCAGTTCATAAATTCTTTCTATAACAAAATTTAATCTGTTGTTTGATCCAGTTATTAAATGTTTAATTCAAGCCATTATATATTTCCTTTCTGGTAGTTCTTTCTTGTTATATTTTACTTTTGCATGTTTTACATCACAGAATATGCTTTTCCATTTGATTCCTAGTCCTTCTTATATTTCTTCAGTTATTTAAGGCAGTTTTATTTTTCGGTATCTTTAATGTTATGGTCTCTTTGTAGATTGACCTATGACCTGATATTCTTTGAATGAGGATATTCCTGTTATTTTGTATCTGCTGAGTTTTTTTATGATGAACCTTTGCTTTGGCATTTTTCTCTTTTATTTTACTTACTTTCAGTGGAGGGTTTTTGGTTTGTTAGTTTGTTTTTGTAATGTGAGACCCCTTGACATGAGTGTGCAAGTTCCTTCTCAGAGAACTTTTGTTTTTGTCTCCTCCCATTACCAACATATATTCCCAAATATATTCACTTTTTCTAGGTCATTCTGGCATCAACTGAGCAGTGCAAATTTAGACTACTTAGTAGTGAAAAAGTTTTTTGGAAAAACCCAAAAGAACTTTTTGGCCAAACCAATATTTTGTATAATTTGGAGATTTTAATTTCCATAATGGAAAAACCGGAACAAACATTTGTCCAGACCAATATTTTGTAAAATTTGGGGATTTTAATTTCCCATGTGATTTCTTTTTTGCTTTTCTATTTATAATTTTGGGCAGAAACATTGTGTGTAGTCACATACCTAAACTAGTGGAAATGGTTTATTAGTTCTCCCTTTCACTGATGGGATGGCCCCTCTAGGTCCTAACTTGTTGCTCAAGCTTTTTATTTCTCTCTGTTCCTGGGGCTTCCTGCTTCACATGTTTACCAAGGTAGCTTTCAATTTCCAATACTTACTGTGGCCTTGGGAATGTCTCATTCTATATCTAATATTCCTGTATCTATATTTACTCATGTTTTTTCTGAAGGTTAAATAAAATGATAGGATGAAATGTTAGATCTACAATTCTGTGTTTATGTCTAAACTATACTGCTATCACCAAATGTAGCAAATTGAGAAATAGGAGCAATATTTTTATAATAATAATTTAGAAGGCAAACAAATTATTGAAAATCACTGCTTTGCCCAATTTCAAAATATATGAAAAGAATTCAACACTATATGGACAATAGGAGGACATACATTTTTACAAAGCAGTCAAATGCCAGACATTATCGGTTGTATACTACTTGGTTTAATTAAGAATGGTCCTGCTAAACCATATCCCCCTGGTAAAGACTCTGACACACAGAGAATAGCAATTTCAAGGTAAGCTGTATTAGATAACTCACATTACTCTTATTTCAAGAATTCTTTAAACTTGTTCTAAGTGAATGAGGAAACTCTGACAAAAGGAAATAATGAGTGACTTGTACTTGAGTTTCCCCAACACCATCATTATGCGCTTGAGCACTAGGTGTTCCATCATTTAAGTTATGGAATGACACACCTGACATACCTGCAGTAACTCACAACTCTCTTCATCAAAATAAGGTGTTATGGAAAGTTTCATAAATTCAGCCTGAAGATGTAGAAGATTTGATTAACTGAGATTTGGTGTGGCAATAACACAGTCTCACTCATAAATAAAATACAGTTAAAATGAATTCCCCCGACAAAGAAATAAATCAACTCTTAATTACATTGATGCAGTGGATGACACCATCTCATTATTAAAGAAGAAACTCAGTGTATGCAAAAGTGTATTTTCATAATTTATAAGTACATATGTTGCTGAATTTTTAAACGTTTGTCCTGTTTAGAACTATAAAACAAATATTTCACTCTTCAGTCTTTAGCCACAGAAGCAAATATCTCACTGAGTCTTATTTATATCTGGAGACCAGAGGGATCAGGAACTATGCATCAGAAATGAATTCCCTTGTTTTATATCAATGCTGTTACTCTAGTGACATTGATTCCATGATGCAGTTGTTGAAATTCAGATAATTAGTGTGAAGCCATATGAGCAAACCAATTGTCTCAGACTTTTAAAATGATAGAGAAACTTAAATTATATTTTCTCAGTAAAAATGCATAGATGACCTGGCCCTCTATGTCAGAATGTTGGTTTAGAATTGGTGCTATAAATTAAGTATTTCTTCTTTTGACTTAGCCCCTCTAAAATTTGGTCTAAAATGTCTTCCCAACTTTGATCTTCAGTTAGATTTCACTGAGGATTCACAATGGTAATTAGTCCTCTGTGCCTGCCAGTAGGAGGCAATAATATGCCCAAGAGTGTAAACAAACCAAGGAAGAGTGTGGCAATCCTTCTTTTATTCTCATTAGAAGGAAGCAGAGAAACTCATTAATAAATATATGATGGCACAAGGGTGTTTATTCATCTTCTGTCATGCAATCCTGCAAATTTGAGACATGCTTTATTTCACCTTTGTTTTATTTAATGAAAAGGAAAGAGACCCAGAGATATTAGATAATTAGCTCAAGTTTAAACTGACATAGCTGGGGCTTAAGTTCAGTTTTGATTATAAAACCAATTATCTTCTCCTTCTAATGTTACTTCCTTGAGAAACAATAAATAGAAAGCATGCAAATTTCCCTAAGGTAAAAATGTCCTTCTACCTGCCAAAATAAAATATGCATAAGTCACTCAATAATTTCCCGTTCAAAAATAATTATGTAAAGTGCAACAATAGAGACAACATATTTTTGTAATTTGCTTTTTTGGGGCGTTTTAGTTTTCACTATGTGCCAGGCATTCCTTAAATTGTTTTGACCTTCTTAATTCATGTACTCTACACTACAGTCCTGTGAGTTAGATACTAATAATAAAATACTCTTTTAAAATATTTGAAAATATTAGACTGTTAAAAATATTTTAAAATAAATGTTTAAAAATATTATATACTTATGATATTTCAAGTACATATTAGAATATTATACCTTTTTCCAGCACCATTTACTGAAGAGACTGTCTTAAATATTTTCAAACAATGTGACTAACAAAGGATTAGTCTCCAAAATTTACAAACAGCCCTGTGGCTCAATATCATAAAACAAGCAACCCAATCAAAAAATGGGCAGAAGACCTAAATAGACTTTTCTCCAAAGAAGACATACAGATGGCCAAGAGGCACATGGAAAGATGTTCAACATCACTAATTATTAGAGAAATGCAAATCAAAACTACAATGAGATAACACCTGACACCAGTCAGAATGGCCATCATCAAAAAGTCTGCAAATGATAAATGCTGGAGAGGGTTTGGAGGAAACGGAAACTTACTATACTGTTGGTAGGAATGTAAATTGGTACAGCCAATTTATATATCTGGAGAAAAACATGGTTCAAAAAGATACCTGTACCTCAAAGTTCATTGCAGCACTATGTACAATAGCTAAGACATGGAAGCAACCTAAACGCCCGTTGACAGAGGAATGGATAAAGAAGATGTGGTACATATATACAATGGAATATTACTCAGCCATAAAAAAGAATGAAATAATGCCACTTGCAGCAACATAGATGGACCTGGAGATTATCATACTAAGTGAAATAAGTCAGAAAGAGAAAGACAAATACCATATGATATCATTTATATGTGGAATCTAAAAAAAAAAGATACAAATGAACTTATTTAGAAAACAGGAAAAGACTCACAGACTTAGTGGACGAATTTATGGTTACCAGCAGGGAAGGGTAAGGGGGAAGGGATAGATTGGGAATTGGGGATTGACATGCACATACTACTGTATATAAAATAGATAAACAACAAGGACCTACTGTATAGCACAGGGAACTCTGCTCAATATTTGGTAATAACCTAAATGGGAAAAGAATTTGAAAAAAATAGATGCATGTATATGTATAACTGAATAGCTTTGCTGTACATCTGGAACTAACATAACATTGTTAATCAACTACACTCCAATATAAAATAAAAAATAATAAAATAAAATATTATACCTTTTCAAGATATTTTAAATTTAAAACATATAAGTTTAAAATTAAAAAAAAAATTAATGGAGAACTTGAGGTTTCGATAAGGCTGGGATTGCACTGTGAACCCAGAACATGTGACTTTGGTCAGGAGTCAGGGATCTTACACAGGACACTGTCAATTTCTCACATATATGTTTCACTGACATTACTTTTATTTATGAAATAGTTCATAAAGCGATTTTACAATTGGTTGTAGGGTAATCTGTGGAGACATTAATTAACTGAATGTCTGTCTGCAGAAGAGCTGAGTGAGGAGGATGCATACCCTCCTTTGCAGCAATTTTGATTTTCTTTGTTTTTATCCTATTTGGGGTGTGTTGAGCTTCTTGGATCAGTAGCATAATGTATGCCACCAAATTTCAGCCATTTTCAGCCTTTATGTTTTCCATTGTTTTTTCTCCCCATATTTCTTTCTGCTCTATTTTCCATTATTCATATGTTGGAACACTTGATACTGTCTCACCAGCCTCTATGGTTCTGTTCATATTTCTTCAAACTTTTTCTCTCTTGATTCAGATTAGATAATTTCTACTAATATTTCTTCAACTTTGCTTATTCTTCCCTCTGATATCTCAATTTTATTGTTGCAGTCATATAGTAACCTTTTCGCCTCAGATTTTATATATTTCAATTCTGGAATTTCCATTTTTTATACTTTCTCTCCTTACTTGTTGACTCATCATAAGCATATGTTTAATTAGTTATGTAAATGTACTTTTATTTAATTATTAAAATGGATTTATCATAGATACTTTGAAATCTTTGTTAAATCCAACATAAGCACAACTCAGATACCAGTTGTATTGATAGCATTTTTTTCCCCTGAGTATAGGTTACAATTTCCTGTTCCCTCACAGGTCCTGCATTTTGGTTGAAAACTGGACCTTTCAGATAATGTATTGTAGCAACTACCATCTCTGTTCTATTTTCCTGATGGATCTTGATTATCTTTAGTTAAGTGACTTACCTAGACTTACACTGCTATGTGTTGTTGCTGATGTTTTGTTCAATTTGTTTTTGATTTAGTTTTTAAAATTTTTAGCCCATCCTTCTTGGAGAGTTTCTTATGGATCTGCATAGTACAATGATCAACCATTTACTTGGGTATAGATTATATTGAGGTACTGTATTAAGTGACCTTGGGGAACAGCAAAAATAGTTCACAGTTATCCAGCTAAATATTTATTTCTCCTAAAAATGTAAGTGTTAATTTTTATGTCTTGTTTTCATGATCTAAAATGGATAACATAAAGAAATTATACTCAAGAAACTAGCTAATTTGCTTGGAGGACTTGTGGTTTGTTACAAGACTACTGACAGGATAACTGTTATGCAGTCTTTCTAAAAATTAAATCTTTCAAAGGAATCAAGTTGTATCTTTTTGTAGGTCTTGAGATTTGGTATCACCAGCTCTGAGCACTGAGAATGCAGAGGTTATTGAAGACCTGGTTTATGGTGCTGGGCTGTAGGGCCTCATGTAGGAAGGATAGCTCTCAGGTCCAGCACAATGAGGTCCCTTGGATCCATCATTTTCTTTCCTCCTGACTCTCACCTGTTTTCTCAGTCCACCACTTCTTTAAAAAGGACTGTGATTCTATTGTCATACTTTTATCTCCCCAAGTTGCTCTGTAAAACTATAACTTTTCTTCTGTCATCTGCTTTACCTTCTTTTCTCTTCCTGATCTTTAGTGTTCTCCTTTGAGCCTTCTGACAGACATAGAGCTAAGTTTTGAGAGATTTCTTTGCCTTGATAAGCTTTCCACCTTTGGGTAGATATTAATACAACATGTAAAACAGGCCATTTGACTTTAACTGCAACATGACTTATTGCCAATATCTGTGTCATATATCTATTTTAAAACTTTAACATGAAACCCACAGTTTGGGTACTCATCAATTTTTCAAATTTTGAATTATCTTCTATAAAACACCAGTAAAAGGTCAAGGTAAGAATGGGACTATTTAAGAATCGTCAAAAGTTGGATATTCTAACAATTTATTTCTCATGGTTTTTCAATCTTTATTCTTACACAGTATTAGAATAATAGAAAGCTAAAAATCTGCTTTGAGATTTTTTCATATTACCAAAATTGTTCCAAGAACTCAGAATTAAGAAATTGTTACCTTGCTTTGGAAAAACTATTTTCCAATTTTTTGAATGAGACAATGGACACTTTCTAACATTTTCTTTGCCTGGAAAATGTGCTCAGTTACACTGTCTCTTAGCACAGTGTTACAGTATGATGATTTATTTTCCTTCCCCACTTATCAAATACACCTTTTATTTTGATTCTTATTTAACTATCTCAAACTGCTCTGTAAGAAAACTGAGTATGATCAACTAGTCAGATACATCTTTTAAAATGTCTTTTCAGGGCTTCCCTGGTGGTGCAGTGGTTGAGAGTCCGCCTGCCGATGCAGGGGACGTGGGTTCGTGCCCCGGTCCGGGAGGATCCCACATGTCGCGGAGCGGCTGGGCCCGTGAGCCATGGCCGCTGAGCCTGCGCGTCTGGAGCCTGTGCTCCGCAATGGGAGAGGCCACAGCAGTGAGAGGCCCGTGTACCGCAAAAAAAAAAAAAAAAAAAAAATGTCTTTTCAGTATTGGAGAACCAGAGATATTTATTATCATCAACATCAACATCGTTATTATAACTACTTTAGCCCAACATAACCCCTATTTCCTTGTCCTTACTGAACTTTTCTTATATCTATACCCACCTTGTCTGTATTTCAGTTCTGTATCAATGCTTTCCCAGCCAAAACTATTGTTGTATCCTCAATATCACCTTCTTATTCTAGTAGTCCTTCCCTATGACCTAATGCAGAACCTGGAATATTTATTTTAATAATATCTTCAGGAAGTTTTTATGTAACTATTTCTTGTAGGTGTTTGGGGGGATATTTCAAGCACTGGGTGGATCATGAGATTACATTGTTTGTAAAGGCTTTTTTTAAACATTGACATTCTTTGATCCTTGATACATTTTTCACATGATAAAATAAAATCTGAGTGTATGAGCCTAAATTAATTTTGTTTTAATAAGTTGTACCAGATGACTTTAAGATTTTGAATGAGTTTCATGTCATTTGTCCCTTATATATTTATGTGTCATTTAAGGTCTCTTCAATTTGTTTTTATTTATATGAGTTTAAGGTTTCTTCCTCTTGTACTTGTTTATGAATCACTTAAGGTAATTTCAAACCCTCAGAGTGAATAGTTCTAGAATGGGCTCTGAAGTGATGAACTGAAGTAATACAACAGTTCTCTCATTCCATTAATTAGTAATCATTCAATGAGAATGCAATCAACTAGGAATTTTACTACCTTTAAACAGTTGAGGGCATTTCCTTGGCCTCATGAATCCTTTTACTGTGGCAAAACACACACTTACCATCCCACATAAACAATTATACTGACAGCTGTCTAACAAGTGTTTGTTGAATAAAACTTATTTTCTTTTCATTTCCAATTATCTTATCTTAACATGAAAGTTATTTTCATAAAATAAAATTGTGTCTTACATGACCACACTTACTACTAATAAATGTGGGATGTACTTTTTAAATTATATTTTAAAAAGGAGCTTAAAAGCATCTGAAATCAATTAGATGAGTCTTAACAGTTTTTGCTTAGTTATTCTAATCCAAACTGAGAAGATATGACATAAATCCCAATGAGCAAAGGAATTTTTTTGTCTTCAGACCCAGTCATGGCCTTCCATACTAGAAAATGCTTTCTAATACAGTATTGCTATTATAAAAGATGCAAAGAAGTCATTACTTTTCTGTAACAATTTGTATGGATTTATTACTTAATTAGTTTCTTACCTTTATCTGACAAGGGTTATTGAGTGCAGCTTATACCTTTATAAAGCCAGAATAAAATCTAAGTAATCTTTTATAGAGTTACATATTAAAATGCAATATAACCAGACAGTAAAATGTATTAACACGCCTCAGGGAGTCTTCAATTTGTCATATCTTTCAAGCAGTTGGGAAGACATGAATTGAAGTAGTGATTTATTTCCTGTGAGGAAGCAAAACCACTCAACAAAAAATAAAATTAATATTTCTACCTAAGTGAAGATGGTCAACACCTACACAACACCATGTTAAGTTGTACTGAAACTGAGGCACATTATGGATAGGAAGAAATGTACAGCAGATAATAATTATTAGAGGAAATAATATTAACCATAGCACAATGAGCATTGAAAATAAGCTACAGAGACAACTAGCCCCAAATCTAATACATGGTAGAGTTCAATAATGTAATTGGTGCTGTTGTGATTGTTGGTATCTTCGTATTTATCTATATTGTCTAGTAATGACTAGCAGGCCAAAAATATGTGGGGGGGTCAAAGTAGTCAATATAGACAGAGAAACAGTCATATCTCAAGAAAACCTAGAATGCTTTAGGCAGATAAGAGCATAAATTTGAATAAGAATATTTACTTACCAAAAATGAATATTATAGATTTTACTGGCTGTCAAAAATTCCTCAGGTCCCTTGAAACTCGCTCACAAAATGGAGACTGCAAAATGTTTAATAGTATTTTTAGAATGAATTTAAGTCTTAAGCTTTCTAAGAGTCTCTGCTGGTGATTTTGGGGTTCTTTGCCTTTGGGAAAATAGCAATAAATGAAATGGAGAATAAAAAAAAAATAAAATCAGCACAAGCTAATTTAGTTCTTCAAAATGAACAAATCTTTAGCTTGATAAACCAGACAGAGAGAGAGAGAGAGAGACTCAAATTATGAAAAGCAGAGATAATAGATGGACCATCACAACTAGCCTTAGAGAAATAATAAGGATTATAGGGAAAAACTATGAGCAGTTGTATGCCAGCAAATTATATAACTTCTATATTTGTGTCCCTCCAAAATTCACAGGCTGAAACCTAATCCCCATTGGATGGCCTTTGGAAATGGGGCCTTTGGGGGATGATTATGTCATGAAGGTGGAGCCCTCATGAATGGGATTAGTGCCCTCAAAGAAGAGACCCCAGAGAGCTCCCCCACCTCCTTCCATCATATGAGGACCCAGAGAAAAAGACATCTATGAACAAGGAAGTGTGTCCTCTCTAGACCCTGAGTTTGCCAGCACCATAACACTGGACTTCGTAGCTTCCAGAATTGTGAGAAATAAGTTTCTGTTGTTTACAAGTTCCCTGGCTTATGGTGTTCTGTTATAGCAGGCCTGGACTAAGAAAATAACCGGGATGAAATGAACCAATTCCTAGGAAGACACAAACTACTGAAACTGAATCCAGAAAAAAAGAAAATCTGAATTCAATTTAAGAGATTACATTACTAATAAAAACACTTCTCACAAAGAAAAGCCCAGGCCCAGATGGTTTCATTAGCAAAATTTTCAAAATTTTAAGGAAGAATTAACACCAGTCTTTTACAAATTCTTCCAAAAAATAGAAGAGGAAGAATTACACCCTAAGCCATTCTATGAGGCCAGCATTACCTTGATACCAAATCTAAGATAAAAAAATCATGAGAAAATAAAATTTCACACCAAAATCTCTTACGCATAGAGACACAAAATCCACAATGAAATGCTATCAAACTGCATCCCACAACATACAAAGAAGTTTACTCCTGACAACTAAGTAGCATTTATCAAAGGAATGCAAGGTTTGTATAATATGCAAACATCAATTAGTATAATAGACCATATTAATAGAATTAAGAACGAAACTATATGATCTTTTCTAAAGACTTACAGAAAGTTCTGCCCTGGGGAGTTAGCCACTTGGACCGTACACTGGGCACACACTGGACTCCACTCCCAGGACCTTGCGAATGTTGACTTCCTCCGGGGGCAGGGTAGAGAGGGTGGATGGAGGGCCGCTCCAGTGGCTGTCTGGTTTCCCACGACCGCCCTGGCCTGTGTGCCAGCCTGAGCCAAGCACATGCTCGAGCCCTGCTCCCTTCACCTTGTATGCAGTTCTGCACTGCGGCGAGGGACGCCGTGAACGGGGAGAGAGATGGCCATGGCATGCTTGTGCTTCCATGGGCGGCACATCGGGGTGGTCCTGATCTCCAACAGTGACCGGACCACCGCAGCACACACCCCATTACACGCTGACAGCCCAGGTGGGCCTGCCTGCCCTACTGCACACCTCCCCAGCAGGGTGGGGTGGTGGAGGCTGGGGTGAATGGTCGGCTGAGAGGGAAAAGGAGTGTCCGATGCATCTGGGACTGCCCTTGATGACGCTTGCAGAGATGGTGCATTGGAGGCAGCTCGGACCTGTGTCCAGCACACACAGCCCATGGCCCACCCTGAGCTGAGAGCCCCGGTGGGCCCCTTTTGCCCCAGCACTGCTCCCCTCTGGGGCAAGGATATCAGTGTGGAGAGAGGGGAGAGCTCACACTTAAAGGGAACAGAGCCATCTCGGACCAGACTCTCAGGGCTTTTTCTCCAGCAACTTGGGATCCAACCCCATCCCTGATTGAAGGTGACAAACATCGAGAGAGGAAACTCCACTAATACCTGGCAACAGCCCTAGTCCCTCCATATCCAGCCACACCTCCTACCAAGGTGACAGCTGCCAGCACATCACAAGGAAGGACATAACTTCCATTCGTGTCATATCCAGCTCTCCACCAAAGGCATGGGGCACAGGCAGACTGTGTAGGGACCCTTTCACATAAGGACACCCCTTCAAGACCACAATAGGGAACTGTTTCACCTAAATCCACAGGCACAGAGAAAGTTAAGCAAAATAGAAAGAGGAACTGGTCTCACTGGAGAAAGCAAAAGAAAACCAATGAAAAAATAAATAATGAAACAGAAATAAACAATTTACCAGATAAAGAATTCTAAGCATTAGTGAATACCAGTGGGAGGGGTAGTTAGGGGTATGAGATTAATAGGTACAACCTACTATGTATAAGGTAGATAAGCAACAAGGATCTATTGTACAGCACAAGGAAATATAGTCATTATTTTATAATAACTTTAAATGGAATGCTATTATATAAGTATTCAATCACTATGCTGTACACAAGGAACTAATATAAAATTGTATATAACTATACTTCAATAAAAAAAGAAAAAAACACTGGTGAAGTAAATTCTGGTGAAGTAAATTTTTCACGGTGTTTATTGTTTTATTTCTGATTCTACAAATAATGCATTCTCATTATAGAACAATTAGAAAATAAAGTGTTATGAAGAAAATGTGGCATTAACACTGTAATATGTTTGTGTATTTCTGTTCTGTATTTTTATTGTGTTAAAATATACTTAACATAAAATTTACTGTCTTTACCTTTTTTTTTTTTTTTTTGTGGTACGCAGGCCTCTCACTGTTGTGGCCTCTCCCGTTGCGGAGCACAGGCTCCGGACGCGCAGGCTCAGCGGCCATGGCTCACAGGCCCAGCCACTCCGCGGCATGTGAGATCTTCCCAGACTGGGGCATGAACCCGTGTCCCCTGCATCGGCAGGCGCACTCTCAACCACTGAGCCACCAGGGAAGCCCTGTCTTTGCCATTTTTAAGTGTACAGTTCAGTGGTATTAAGTGCAATCACATAGTTGTATGTAAACATCTTTTAAAGTGAAGAAAAATTATGTATTTAAATCCTGAGTGATAAAACTCAGAAAACCATGTGGAGGCCTTGGGAAGAAAAGCAAGAATGGACAACGCAATCAGAGGAGCTTTTATTTGTATACATTTATTGTGTGATATCTGTTGTTTTAAGGAGTCCTACTGCTTTCGAGAAGTCCGGGCACACACCTACAGATAAGAAATAAAACAGAACACTCAACCTCATATTTCCAGGGATTTGAGATAAAATGAGACACAACAGCAAAGGCAGTTCTGCTCCCCAGGTAAGATCTTTGTGGAGACGTGTGCTCCTATTCAGCACATCTTGTATTCAGAGTCAAGTGCTCACAGTAGTAACTGCATGTGCACATAACGTCCTGGGAATAATAAACCGATTGTCCAAAATAAATTCTCCCCTTTCTGACACATGGACATTCTGATACCATGAAGCAAATTTCCTTTAGAAAATTCATATGAGACCAGAGAATTTCTATTTTATACAAAGAAATGGATAAAAGAAGGAGCCTGAATTAATTTTATAAAACTAATATAGAATTGGGTCTAGCACCAAACCAAAGAGTATAAAAAAGTAAAACCAGGACCCATCTCGTTGATTAATATGTGTAAAAATTGTTAATAAAATAATTTTAAAATTCTAATCAGCAATGTATACAGATAAATCATTTGTGCCTATTTATTCTCAGAATCAGAAAATCAATTAATGTACAACTTTTTATTAACAGATTAAAGCATATAAATCATATTGTCAACCAAGTAGATGCAGAAAAATCATACAAGAAACTAAAATGTATTCATAACAATAGCTATTATTAACTTAGGAATAGGAAAGGATTTTGTTTGGTTGACAAAGGTAACTATCAGAACAAGGTGGCAGGTTTGTAAAATGTCTCTGAAAGATGCCCTTTGAGAAGTAAACTAGCCTTGTAATGGAGCTTTTCCTATGAAGTTCTGATATCCCCCAAATCCATCCAGTGGAAGGAAGGGGCCTATTTCCTTCAGTTTCATGGAGATAAAGAACACTTCTCCTACCCCTGATCATTTCTGAATGAATGAGTTGCTCTAGGACTTGGTTCTCCTCAACAGTGGGCTTATGGTGATGGGGTGTAGAAAATTCTTGAACAAAACTCCTACAGATGATAGCCTGTCACTGCATAATGCATGCTCTGCTTGCTTCCTACAAGTCTTCTGAGGATGGAAACTGTAATTCTAAATTCTACTTTTGTTCATTTTCAGAGAAGCCTTCATTTGTGGATTAGACCACAAAATCCTACTCTTCTGTATTCTGTAGACTTGGTCATCTCTCTGCCATCCAGCAAAAACATCACTCACCTTGTTGTGAAGTTCATGCTTCTCTTATTGTTTTGCACACCAGGAAGGACAGAGTCCAGGGGGTGGCCAATTGGTAGTAACCTACAGAAGAATGTTTCAACACACCCCTTGTCTAATCCTCTACTTTATGCATATTTTTCTTAATACCACTTTAAGTCATTAGTCAAAAATTTCAGTATGAAAACATAAAATATAGATGAACCCCTGTCAATGCAATTAATGTATAGCCAGAATTGAGGTTTTCCCATTTCCATGTCCATTTCTATAGATGACAGTTAGAGGGTCTAGCAGTTTCTTGTTCTTATCTGATAAACTTTTTCTGTTACAGGGAAATTATTTATCAACTCTCTTTAAACCAGGGTTACTTCTTCAAGTTTCTGTTCTTTTGATAAGCTCAGATGGTGGAATCTGCCTGGACCCAGTTTACTCTGTGTTTTGAAAGAGCTCTCATTTTAGAAAGACTCTTAGTTTCCAGGATCTTGTATCAATTATTTTTGGTTTATTTATTTTTAATAAAGGAGATAGCAGCATGATGGAATGAATAGGAAACTGGGTAAAGGAAAACTGTTTCTCTACTCACATCACTTCTGGTGCCAAGTGTCTGTGGGGTCTCCCACAGACCCCACCCAGTTTCCAACTCTCTGGACACCAACTGGGTGTCAGTTCCCCCACCAACAACCCAGAGTTACTGTGAGACACCACAGCTTAAGGGTTCAGTCCCACAAAACTGCTCTCACTTCAGATAACGGTCACAAATAATGGTCGTCAGGGCACTCACACTTCTGTCCAACTTGGCCACAAACTCTCCCACCACAGGATTGCTAATTTCCTAAAACTGCTCAGGGAAATACTTTACTTATGCTCACTGCTTTGTTATAAAGGATTCTATAATGGATACAGATGAACAATCCGATGAAGAGGTACATAGGGCAGAAGGCCTGGAAGGGTCCCGTTTTCAGGAGCTTCTGACCCTGTGGAGTTGGTTTGCACCACCCTCCTGGCCTGTAGGTGCATTCACCTACCTGAAAGCTCTCCAAACTTTGTAGTTTAGGAATTTTTCTGGAGGTTCCATCACATAAGCATGATCAATTTTTAATTCAGTTCCCAGCACCTCCCCTCCCTAGAGGATGGAGGTAGGGCTGAAAGTTCCAAGCTTCTAATCATGGCTTGGTCTTTCTGGTGACCATCCCCTATCATGAAGCTATACAGGAGCCCACCAAAGGTCACCTAATTAGAACAAAACATGACCCTACTGCCCAGGAAATTCCAAGAGATTTTGGAGCTCTGCATAGCATGCTCTCACCACTCAGGAAATTACAAGGGTTTTAGAAGCTCTGTGTCAGGAACCAAGGGCAGAGACAAATTATATATTTCTTATTATGTCACACTGGGTGACATAGAATCTGTGCTTTCAGTATTTGCTCTCATTCCATGTTTTCTTTTAATGATATATTATTTTTTACATGTTTCCTTAGTAAATTTACTTATCAAAGTTGATAGAGTGAACTGTAATCTAAAATGAAAGCATATCTATTGTGTTAGCTAAATTTTAAAAAATGTATACTACAGAGCATTTTAGAGAACGTGGAGAAATTGAAACTTTTATATACCGTCAGTAGAAGGATATCTCTTTCCAGCCGCTCTGTAGGACAATTTGCTAATCTCTTTCAAAAAATTTTTTTAAATGTATAAACATATTCCAGAAATTTTGCCTTGAGGAGTTTATTTATGGCTCTTCTCTCAAAATATGTGCAAGCAGAAAATTGAGATTAACTAAAATGATCATCAAGTAGAGATTGGCTAAAAATTAATTTGTATTCATATCATGGAATAATCTATGGCCTAATTAAGGAAATTTATATATTTGATGGTGTGGACAAATATATATTTTAAGACGCAAAAGTTTAGGAAGAAACATATAGTGATCCCTTATTGTCAATAAATAAATAAATAGGTATATGGAGGTATGGAGGAAAATAATACAGATGAATATATTACATGAATATGAATATATTACAAATACAGTTTGTAATATGAATATGTTACAAATACAGTTTATAACATATCACTTTTATTGCTTTTTAAGAAAGGAATCAAAATAAAATTCAAACAGTAATCAACCTTGGGATAAAAGAAAAAGTGGGAGGGAGAGAAGTTTTTCCTTTTTATTTTGTACTTTTCTGTACAATTTATACTTTCTATTTTACTTTTTTGCCTGGAATGAACCAACCAAATGACCTGTGCTCTGGTATTATGCACTGAATGTTGTGTCTTTTTTCCTCTTTTGTATTAAAAATATTAATATTTAGCTAGTGGGAAGCAGTCGCATAGCACAGGGAGATCAGCTCGGTGCTTTGTGACCACCTACAGGTGTGGGATAGGGAGGGTGGGGGGGAGAGAGATGCAAGAGGGAAGAGATATGGGAACATATGTATATGTATAACTCACTTTGTTATACAGCAGAAACTAACACACCATTGTAAAGCAATTATACTCCAATAAAGATGTAAAAAAAATACTAATATGTTGCTAAGCATACACACAAGAAAATATATCTCTCTGGTTATATGATGTCATGCAGAAATGAATTCTAAAATAGCTGGCGGAGTGGATGACCTGCAAGACCCGACAGTGAGCTAGTGCCTTGAACACTTGCTCAGCCATCCAGCCTGGGAAGGGCCCTTCCTCTTGGCTTCTCTACCGTCCCTCATGGATCATATGCCACCATCTGTCCATCTACCCTCTAGGACCCAGGACCCCAGGACCCTGAGAGCACGACAGCTGCTTGTCACAGGTGCCAGTTTCTTCAGGATCAGCAAGTGCCAGGCACCCGCGAGCATTCTGTAAAGAGGCATTGGGCAGATTGGCTGAATAAATAAGTCTCCATGCTTTTGTCATCCCTATCCCCAACGCCCACCATCATCTCCTTGAAGATGCTGCTGCCATGAATTCCCTGTTTTCTGGTAGAGACCCAGGCATCGGCCAGAGAAGATAGGGCATATTTTGATGTGAACTAAATATCCATTTAAAACCGATCATGCCATTCAGATATTTGATCAGCTGCAGCTTTGGTTTCAGATGGATCACATCCCTTGGGTTCTGTCAGTACACAGGGATTCATTGGTCCGTCAGTCAGCTCCAGTTTATGCTCCTACATCAGATCTCTGGGGCCCATTCAAATTACATTTGAGGACACTTATATCCTGATTTTCCCTCCAGAACTTCATAAAGAAATTACACAGGGATGGACTATGTGTTGCAGGAAGTAATTATTTAAATAAATTTTCAGACAATAACTAATTTTTCCCCAGGAGAGAAAAGAAGTAAAGCTGCAGGTTTGCCCCCATTTGGAGACTTTGTAGGTTCTCCTCAATAGAGAAAACAGATGTCTGCACACCTAGGGATTTCCTTCTCTTCAGGGAGGGTCACTCCTCATGTTTTCAGATGTTTGATTACAGTTTTGCTTTTAGAACAGTTCTAGAGTAGGAGCCTTTTCAAATAGTTAAAATATTTTCAGTATTTTGGTGATCCACTGACTCTGTGTGCTCAAAATAGAAAATCTCCCATTAAGGCAACACCATTCTTCATCTTACCCTGTGCTCTGAGCACACCCATCTTATTTCAGGTGTCACTATTAGGTTGACCAGATAGCATAACTGACATGTGTATGTTTTGATCTACAAAAATGGCAAAGTCACATGGCTCCATAATCTCTGCTAAAATAAGACCATATATATCTCCCTAGAAGGCTTCTCCCACATTCACTTTTCACCTGGTTAATTCCTGTGCACCATTTGGTTTGTGGTCTGGTCGTGGCATCATCACAAAAGCCATTAGCAAGTCTAGGACTGTTCCTTTCTCACACACCTTCCTGGTTTCCTCCAGGTCGGCTGATGTGACTGTTTGATGTCTCCCTCCTGTAACAGACTGTGAAAGCTCTGACGTTGGAAACTGTGTTCATTTGCTCATTCTTCTACACTCAAACCTAAAAATCAAAGTTGGCACGGTAAGTGCTATATGAAAATTTAATGCATGGATGAAAGTTTAACCCTGTAGTGTCCATCACAGGACTTTATAACTGAAAGAGGCTTTACTTA
Organism: Aethalodelphis obliquidens; assembly: GCF_003676395.1. NCBI lineage: Eukaryota > Metazoa > Chordata > Mammalia > Artiodactyla > Delphinidae > Aethalodelphis > Aethalodelphis obliquidens. The sequence continues at coordinate 24,122,047 of NW_020837971.1, forward strand.
TTATTTCATGATATCTCCTCAGTTTATTGAGAAAAAAATGCTTGAAGAGCATATAGCTGACTTACAAAACTGACCTACATAAAACACTCAGTTCCTGAAATTTAAGTGTACAAAATAAGAGTTTAGCACTTTTAATGTTTTAACTTATTTTTTTTTAATTTCCAGCCTCACACTAAATATCCTATGCATATCAATCTCTCATTGAACTTTGAAATCTCTCATTCAACTTTGATCTCATATCAATCTCTCATTGAACTATATTACATGGATATTCAATAACTTGCATCTTTTTTGTCTGTTGTAGCTTATCCTGAGGTGAATCTAAATGTCTTTGTCGTCAAGTAAAAGGACCTAAGTAACAAATATGAAATAAAGAAATCTTATGGCTCCTAAGTGAAATAAATGTAAAGAATTCAGGTAGTTGTGGTAACTAAAATTCAGCTGCACAATAGGAGACTTGAAGCTCAGGATGAAAATGTCAAGTTCAGGAATTGATACTCAAGTCCTTGCCTCGACCCAGAAGCCAGGGACGAGGAAGGGCTGCACCCTGGTACCAGATGTACCTGTGACCAAAGGGCAGGTACTGGGGACCTTGCCTGTTTGACACTGAGTTCCCATTAGGTGACCTTGGCACAGAGGCTGAGAGGTGGGGAAATTTCCCAGGTCAATTTTTGTCACTTGACATCTGTACCATCAAGAGAGATGTTTGAATATGTAGAATAAAGTGATGGCTTTTGAGAATAACAACAAAAAATGTAGTAACAGTTATTATTTATTAAGCAGTTCTTCAATGTCAGGTACCATCTTATTATTCTATCCACAACTCAAGATGATTTAACCTTGATTATCCACATTCTCTAGTGGAGTATATGATGCCTCAAATCTTCTTGATGACTTGACTGTGATTACTCAGTGAACTCAGGAGCAAGGGTATTAACCAAGATCTGTGGTCACAGAAAATCTAAGCATGAAATACACCGAGAGGGAAATCATGAAATGTGGTTGGTAAAATGATTATAATGGTGGAAGTGTAAAAACTGGCCATATGCTGTCTCTAGGTAAATAGTGTGGGGATCATGACCTGTTTTCCTGGTAATTGTAGGCCATTTTAAAGATGTTCTTATACCTGTAAATGTTCCACACTCTACTTTATACAGGGACCTATGTAGAATTAAAATTTCCAGTCTAAAATGTTTGAGGTAGAGGACTGGGAACCAAAGCATGCATGAATCTGAAGTCCAAGGAGCTAACATGACAGAATCTTGCAGAATTCTCAGCAAGCTGTCTGAGGATTTTCCAGGGTTAGTTTTCAGAGGAAGATATGTCTTTTAGGGGCTGATGAAAAGAAAAGGGAGGTGGGAACAAAGCAGGAGATTCTAGCAATGCCCAAGATGGAAGTTAATTATTAATTAATTATAGGAACAAGGAATCAGAGGGGAGGCTTGAGCTACAGAGTGGAGTAGAGGATTCTCTTGTCAGAGCAGGATGGATCTGATGAAGATGCTGACAACCGTGGAGAAGATAAAGACGACCACTAACCATAACTGAATTCAAAAGTGGAAGGCAGTGTAACCTGGGGGCTAAGAACATGGGCTTGGAAGTAGTCATCTGGAACTTTCTGCCTGTGGGAACCTCAGACAATTATTTAACTTCTCCATAACTCAATCTCCTCATACAGAAAAATGGATTTTCAGGAGGGATTTTATGACTGCTCGAAATGGCTTAATCAACAATAAAATGCTTTCTCTCACATAACACAAAGCCTGGAGGAAGTCAGACACCAAGCAGTGTAATCAGGGCTTAACTTTTCTCTTGCTCTGCCCTCCTCTGTGTTGTCTTCATCCTCAGACCCAGCATCACACCCAGGGCCCTTAGAAACCAGAGTAAGGAAATCGACCATGTTGTCCTGCCTCTCATGAAGAACAAGGAATCCTTTCTCAGAAGACTACAGCAGCTGCCCCCTCCCTGGGAAATGTGACTTCCCATGGTGACTTCAGGTTTGGAGCATATGCTGTTTCCTAAATCTCTCATGAGCAAGATAATAGGGTGCCCAAGCTGGTTTAGCTAATCAGCCTCCACACCTGTAACTGACATAGGATCGCTTCCCTGAGACATACAAAGAAGGATTGGAGCATATCAGATTATTTGGGGAAGGAAAGAGGGAGAAGCACTTGCTGGAGAGAAACACAGCACTCACTACGTGCAGTTGTTATGAACCTTAAACTGTGTAACACATCCCAGGGAGACAACAGCTCTGGGTCACCTTTCCTCAGTTAGTGTAGCCATGGTCATTGTCAGGTGCCCGACACTGAGCCAGCAGTTCATACACCATTAGTAACTATCACCATCAGTCTATGAGGTTAGATTATTTTTTCCATTTTGCAGATGAAAAGAACAGAGACTCAAAGAGATGAAAGCATTACTCAGAGTCACAAATGAAGTCAGGAAAAAAGCTGGAATTTTAATCTAGAACTGAGTGCAAAACTCATGACCCACGATGCTTTTGCTCAGTGTTTCCACCAACACGATTCCATGTACTCTGTGGGCTACAACCCTGATGCCCCTCCCCACGAGGTATCTGTGCTCAGACTTCCATCTTTGACGGAGGAGCATTCAGAGCCACAGAATCTGGGCGCTAAGGCACCCTTGATCAGTAGCACATTTCCTCCACAGATCATTTTTATGTTGTTGAAGAGTATTACAGAAGAAACTCTCATTATCCGCCTGTTTCTAATTAGCAAGGCACGAGGAAATTTGTCTATTATTCTTTCCTTTCCTAATGAAAAAACAATATCTGTTATCTTGCATTAATCAGTGAAAGAAGATTATGTCATGATACAAACTGATTGGCTAATAAAGAAATGTGAATGGTCTAGACTCATGTTAAGATACTTGCTGAAGAAGACCTGAATATCTATAATATCTATTTTCTTTCTGTTAAAATTCAGATTTATAAGGTCAAGTTCCCATCTGTACACTAGAATCATTGCAATTATTTTGCAGTCTGTGAAATATTGCCTGTTTTTAAGGTTCACTCTCATTTTGATAAACTGTTATTTTACTCATTCAATAAACAGTGCAAGTAACACATCTGGTAGTGTCAAGGTGTAAGCTCAGAGGGAACACACTTGCCTTCATTAAGGACTCCTAATTACAGGCAGTATTCCAATAGAGCCGATTTGTAATTGCAGAAAATTCATTTCTCCATACAAACAACGTAACAACAATTGAATAACTTGAATTTTCGACCTGAGAAGGCAATTTTTTAAGACTATGGTTTCAAATACAACCTGACCCAGTGTCATTTTGAACTATGTAGCAAGTATTCTCAGCAGGGCAAAATAAATAAATAAATAATAAGCAAGTGGATGCAGTCACTTTCAAAGTAACTTGGAAAGTTAATTAAGTTGGAAAGTCTTAGATTTTGCCTTGAAATCACCGGGAAGCCAATTATGACTTTTTATGTGTTCAGAATGAGCTTTTTCCATAGTTGTGAACTCGAGGAGAATGATATGTGATTCAAATTCATTCTCTCATTTCTTGAGTTCTTCAAATAAAGTGTTTATGCCCAGAGCCTATTATTTAATTATGATGATATGGGTAATTATCACAAACACATTATGTATTGACTTGTGCCAGGCATGGTTCTAATCCTTTATATTGATTAACTTATTTAATCCTCACAACAATCTAATGAGGTGGGTACTAATAAGTACCCAATTTAGAGATGAGGGGGTAAACGTATAGGAAGATGAGTTTTGCTAAAGTCACCAGGGAAGTAAATGTCAAAGCAGAGGTAAGGACAGACATAGATTCTGGCCCATGGTAGGTACTCAAGTGTATCTGTTAAATAAGTGAGTGGATAAATAAAAGAATGAGGAGAAGAATGAGGGCACAATTAGACTTTGTTTTCTGCAATAATCCTTGATATTGATGTAACTCTAGAATGCAATGAGTATTTTATTTACATTAACTTGTTTAATATTTAAGATAAACCTCCAGTGAGGTAATAGGAATATCTTTTTATATACAGGAAAATCAACTATGAAAATATAGGATTTTTAGCCAGTATTCTTTGCATTAAAGCTGTCAGACAATTAGTTACAACTAGGGTCTGGTACATTGCCTGGCAAATGCTTGTACAATGAATATATCTTGGATAATTGCTTGGGGGAAATTATCGAAAGCTTACATTATAATGTGATTCTGTATTAGTCTGTGTGACTTCAGATGGCTCAAAATACCGCACTGCACAAACAGAATTGACAACAGACCCAAACATGAGAAAATGGAAGTTTTTAAGTAATGAATAAGACACAGTTGCTGTTCTTGGGTTAAGTATAGATACATGTACAAATAACTAAAAGGCAAAGCAAGAAAGGGTCCATTAGAGCAGCAAACAGAGGGATGTGAGAGCACAGGAAGAGGACTCAAGTGTTCTTCCAGGGAAACAGGAACTGTTGCTCTGATGAGATGGATCTGAGATGGTTTTTGAAAGAATGAACAGAGTACTAACTCCTGGAAGCCATTGTGTGAAGAGCAAGCCCCGCTCTGTGTTTGAAGTCTCTCATTGTACAAGCAGTCCTGGCAACCCCATGGACTGGCCCATGCCACAGCAACGTGCCCCAACGTTGAAGGTCTTCTCCGAGTCCATGCTGTCACCCTCATCCCCAGCACATCTTCTCTGTGTGGATTCCTTCAGCAGCCTGTAAATCGATTTCTTTGCTTCTTTATTTGCCCACTTGTCACTTACTCCTCAAATAATCACAGTTATTTTTTTAAACATAAAACAAAAGGATCCACTCACCTACTTAAAATGTTTCAGTGAACCCCCATCAAATTGTAACAAAATCCACATTTTTTACAATGGACTCTGATCCCCATTAGTTTCATGATCTCCCCACCTGACGTTGGTTCACAATGTTCCAACAAGGTTTGCCATATTTTTGTCTGTTGACCATTTCACGTTTGTTACTCATTTAGTACCTGAGCACTTCTCTCTGTTCTGCTGAAAATGTTCTCCTACTGGACCTTCTTTTAATGGATTCCTCATAATCCAGTAATAAAGATCATAGTTGCTTCCTAAAAGGACTCTCTGATGCCCACATTGAAGTATCACTTTTATCACTCATCACTGCCCATAAATCATCTTCCATTATTTATTACTCATATGATATTCTCTCCAAATATCATTACCAACATCACTAACAGGTGAAGGAGATATGAAACAATAGAAGAAAGCTTTATACTTTTACAGAGACCTTGCTCTGAATGACGGGATAGAGGAACGTGTATAATGTGTAGGATGACACCTTCCCCAATTCCTCTCCATCCCACATCTTTCCTGTGGCTCAAAATAAGTCCCGGGTAAAATGAGAAATTGAGAGCCATGTGGTCACGTCTAGGCATGGATGTCATATGTCAGATGTGACCTCTGATCAGTTCTTCATTGCTGGCTGGCTGCAGCTCACCTGTAGACATGGGCACGACCCAGACCTGGGTTAATTTTGGTTTTGAGTGGAGGATACATCTGAAGACTTCATCTCAGCATATGGTTTGAGTTGGAATTAGGATGCAGGTGGGAAAGCATGGTATTGTGATACCTCATATGTGGCTAGGATGCCTGTGATATTCACAAATCATTTTGTTCCTTATCCTCAGCCACTTTGGATCTACTCATAGCCTAGCCTCATTTTCCACTTTTGGCATTATAAACCTCCCTTGCACTGATGCTCTAGCCCAAGACTCTGGCCCTGCTGACTCTTTCTGCCAGGCCAGGCTGACTTCTCTAGACGGCAAATGGGAACTTTCTAAGATTGACAGATTGCTCAGGTGCTTATATCACCCTTCTGCTGTTTGGCCAGTTACATAAGATAAAAATTACAAGTTTAAAATACAATAAGTTTTGACAAAGACACCAATTGATGTGACCATCGCATGTTCAGGATACAGAAGAACTTCATCACCCCAAAAAGTTTCCTCCTGTATCAATTGTTATTCTCCTCCTGTTATGCCCTGCCCCTGGCTTTATCATTTCTGCTATATTTTTTCCAGAACTTCATATAAATCGAATTGTACATTCTGTAGTGTTTTCTGTCAGGAATATAGAATAATTAGAAAGCTATCAAAAGGAGAATTATATTTCTTAACAACTTAAAATTAATCAGTGTCTCATCACTTTCTTGATTAGCTGAAAGGTGACTATTATCAAGCAGAGGATGCCGTAGTAGGCCAATCTAGTTTGGGGATGTTTGGGGGGATAAGAGAAAGGTACACATATCTTAAATGTTTAAATACAAAGGCACTTAAGTAGATAAAAGAACATGATTAAATATTTTTTAATTCACAAAATATTTGAAGTATGTGTTCCTTCCAAAAGTTCCTTCCTTGTTTCACTCTTACTGGCATGGAATTGATTTTTCTGGGTAGCATTTGCTTTTGATTATGATCCAAAAGATCCAAACCCTTTTTTTTTTTTTTTTTTTTTTTCCTTTCCCCGGCCTTTTCCCTGCCCTGGCTTCTCCCGTTGCGGAGCATCGGCTCCGGACGCGCAGGCTCAGCGGCCATGGCTCACGGGCCCAGCCGCTCCGCGGCACGTGGGATCCTCCCGGACCGGGGCACGAACCCGCGCCCCCTGCATCGGCAGGTGGACTCTCAACCACTGTGCCACCAGGGAAGCCCAGATCCAAAACCTTTTGGCAGATTTTCCAATGAAGAGAGATGGTGTGAGAATGTTTTCTGCACTCATTTTCAGCCAATTTTGTCTGGGCATCTATGAGGTGCACCAGGTTACCCATGACTATGGAAACTGTTTTCGCTCAAGCAGTGTCTCTGTAATAAGATTCAGTCCAATGTGACAGAGGAAAATAAGTTTTAACACATGCATTGTTTGTGTTCAGGAATTTCAATAAGTGCAAAGCTACAGAAACCCTCTCTTAAAATAAAGCAAACACAGATAGATACCATTAGTAAAGAGAAAAATAGTATCGGGAAACTACATAGTTTCAGAGTAGTGTCATCTACATTTAGAAATACAGGTTCACCAATGTGAACTAAAATTTTTATGTTACCAAATAGTTTTTTTTTTTTTTCCGTGAAAATCAATTACATGCTTTCTGCTTTCTACCAATCAACTAATTGGTTGGCTTTTTTTTTTTTTTTTCCTTCTGGTTTGGTCATTTCAGACTTCTTCATGCTGAGATGGTGCCTTATTGCAGGTATTTGTTCTTTCCTTTTAGTTTTTAGGTGTATCAGAAGCCGGCATTATATACTCCTAGGGACTATGACCAGATGCACTAGAGTTTAATGAAAAGATTGGGGATTGGAGATGGCAGGTGATTCATATCCCTTCTCTGCAAATCATAAATTTTTCACAAAGAAAATAAGATTTGATCTTTCTGACTATTCATTAGAGTCATCCTAATTGTTGTTTAGATTATGAGATAATGCACATAAAGTACTGTAGGAGACAGAATAATGCCTTCTCCTACAGCGTGCAGGCCCTGATGCCCCAAACCTGTGCATGTTATCTTACATGACAAAAGGGATTTTGTTTGTATGACCAAGTTGAGGACCTTGAGATGTGAGGATCGTTTTGGATTCAGGCGTATGCAGTGTGATCATGGTCTCAGTCTGTGGCTTATTCCTTCCTAGGAACTGTTGCAGTACCCCTTCCCTTCTTATTTTCCATCATACTGTTGCTAAAATCCCAGAAACCCATTTTCCATCAAAATCTTAGACAATGACCGCACAGACCTGGGCTGTTATAAGTACAGATATGCATCATGGCCATAATCGGTATAAACTACCATCAGCGTTAAAAGTGGTGAGTACAATTCCAGAAAATCTTGAGATTCCCTTTTCCTGAGTCAATATTCATTCCTAGAAAAGCCAGTATATGTGTCTACAGAAATAGGTTTCAATCGCTAAAGCTCTTAACCTGGTATTTTCACCCTAATAATATTGGGCTACTTCTATTTTACCAAATTTACATTTACAGTTACTTTTACATTCATTCTTTCTTTCATTTATTCATTCATCGTGGTTCAGCCATTATGGAAAATAGTATGGTGCTTTCTCAAAAAACTAAAAATAGAATGATCACATGATTTTGCAATATGTCTTGTGGGTATTTACCCAAAGGAAATGATATCTTTACCTCTAAGAGATACGTGCACTCCCATGTTCACTACAGCATTAATCATAATATCCAAGATCTGGAAATGACAGATGGGTGGATGGATGGATGAATAAAGACACTGCCGTGTGTATATAAAATAGAATATTATTCCATCTTATAAAAGGAGATCCTGCCATTTGCAACAACGTGAATGAAACCGGAGGACATAACACTAACTGAAAGAAGCCAGACACAGAAGTAAAAATGTCTATGAATTATCTCATTTTTGTGTGCAATCTAAACAGAGTACATGGAAGCAGAAAGTAGAACAGTGGTTACCAGGGGTGGGGAGGTGGGAGACATGGGGAGATTTTGGTAAAAGGCTACAGAGTTGCAGTTATTTAGGATGAACAATTCAGGAGATCTAATGTACAGCAATGATGACTATAATTAATAATACTGGAAATTTGCTAAGAAAGATTTCACTTTCTCTTATCGCCCCCCAAAAATATGAGGAGATGGTATGTTAATTAGTTTTACTGTAGTAATCATTTTACTACTTGTATTGATATCAAATCATCATGTTGCACACCCTAAATGTATACAATTTTTACTAATAGAAATAAAATAAGGAAATCTTTGAACTCAACTCATTTGTGTATATGGAACAGTAATATACATATTTTTTCAGCAGATAGTTTAGTTATATTACAATTTAACCACTTAGTTACTATTTTTTTCTGAACCCTTATACTTTCTGGAATTACTATTTAAGGGTAAAAATCATTCAGTCTATATTCTGTCTAAACCAGAGGCAATTTTTATTTTTCAAAGGCACTTTAATCTTCTTACACTTCTGATTTAATTATACTTCTGAAGTATTTTTCATTTATCCTGTTATCTGAAAATTTATTCTATCTGATGTTATAGTTGGATGTATATTTATATCTATATCTCCAGCATATAAATATATCCAATACCATGTGAAAATTCATCTGTATCAATCTCCCAACTAAAAACACATCTGCTTCCTCATTAATCATGATATCAACATTCTCATCATTAACTTCAGTCACCCTCTTCTGCTAACATTTTTCTCTCAGAAAATGCATATCATGGAAACACATGCACTGTAAATAAAATAAACACACAGACATTAAGAAAGCTTTATAAAGTGCCCATATATTTTTTTTAACAAATTGACATTTACCCTATTTCCATTATAGTCAAGATGATTAAAAGTCATTGTGCACGTTTTCTATTGGCTGGGTGATCACCTATCCACTCCATAACGCCATTAATTCACGGAAAGTGTTCTTCCCAAGTGCATTTAACAAATCTTAGTTCTTAGCTTACGTTCTTAGCGTCTGCAGTATTTGAGACTCTTGATCTTTGGTCCTTCTTAAAATTCTCCCCTCCCTGCATTCCAGGAGGCTGTTCTCTCCTAAATTTCATCCCACAGTGATTGCTTTACTCGTACAACCCTGATCAGTCCTGAGTAAATCCTTAAGGAGGTTGCAATCTGCTTCTTTCAACTGGGGAAAGTGAGGCAAGAGAGCATCCAAGGTGAGTGACTAAGGCATCTCAGGTGATGTGACATCCAGGTGGAGGTAGGGTTTTAACACAAGCACCTCCTTCTCCATCATGTCCATCCCCTTCTTCTTGTTTCTTGAACACACTCCTTGATGTGGTTCTTACCCCAGCTTCCAATCTGCATCCTCTCTCCTTCACAGGCACAGCTGCAGTAACAAGCTGTGCAAAGTTTCCCAAACTTAGGGAACTGGTACAGACCCTGTGCCTCAGGCCTATGTGTAAGCAATTATTAGACAAATTCCTGAGATATGTGACTGGCATCTCGAACCCAGCAAGTGCCAGATTGAACTCATTCTTTGTCTCAGAAACCTGCAATTCATCCTGGATTCCTGACCCAGTGTCCCTCGCTTACCCAAGACACACACTTGGAAGAAGTTGATTCGCCTCTCTCTCCTCCTCATCCCACCAGTCTTCAAGTCTGTTGTCTAAGGCTCTTTTCTCAATAGCTTAAAAATGCCTCTAATTCTCTCACACTTAGCTTTAGAGACTCACTGTTTCTTACTTTTTCTATTGTCAATAGAATAAAGTCCCTCTTCCTAAGTTAACTTATTGAGTAATTATAGGCATGTTTCCCCCGCTTTGGGGACTGACATCATCTCATATGTAAAGAGAAAAAAACTGATAATTATAGTCAGTATTCATAGGTTATTTTCTCTGTGCCTAAGGGCTTTATGTATGTCAACTCATTTGATTCTAAAGTGCAATGGAACATTTTCACAATCCCATTTTTTGGGTAAGGAGACTGAAGCCCAATAAGGGACTGTCTTATGGTCCCCACAGCTGTTAAAAGTGGCCTGGGATACCATTCTAGGTAATATGACTTGAACCCCTCCTCTCAACATGAGTCTAGATGGCTCCTAAGGCAGAATTCTACACATTTGTATAGGTTTTTGGAAAGAGTATTAACATTGAAGCAAGACATACAGTGGTTTAATTTTAGGTCTACCCCTTATAAGCTGTGTGGCCCTGGCGAATAGCTTTTTTTCTATGTTTCGGGTCCTTTTTCCCATAAAAGGAGGGTAATAATTATATTTCACAGATTTGTAGCAAAAATTACATGTTATCCTCCAAGATCAATTTCCCCTACCTGCCTTGATAATAGAAATTCTGGTTTTTAATAGGCTTGAGGCCGCCAGAGTATATTTTCCTTAAAACTAGGTGTGACCGTGGGAATAAGTCTGTCCCAGGAAATTCAAAGTAAGTAGTATATGGTAGTTTCTAGAAATGTTCCTTAAAAGATTTCTGATCGATATCTTTTTGGTTTTTCTGCATCTTTTTCCTTCTGAGTAGCAGAATGTGATGACTACTGGAGCATTTGTTTTGGATGAAGTGTAATTCGAGCCTTTGAATGAAGGCCATGCACGGCAAAGTAACCAGAGAGAAGGAGTTTGGAGTCTCAGTCATTTGCAGTGGAGCCACTCTACCAGGCTGGCTACCTGTGCATTCTTACATAAGAAAAAAATGCACTTACTTGTTAAGCTAGATCGACTGGCCTCTCTTCTGTCAATCAGATCTAACAGACTATCCTCTCCCAGGTAGGACCATTTATTTCCAGGCCAGCCTGTGCAAACCTAGCAGTTTTATCTATTGGTTAACAAATATGTCTATTCCATTTTTCATTTTTTTTGTGGTTGCCAAGACTCATGTCTATGTTTATTTACTAATTGATTTCATAACATCAATACTGTCCACATCTCCCATAACACAGCAAATACCTCATGTGTCTTGTCTGCCATACTCCCCAAACCAGCATCCTAATGATATGAGTGAATAGGTTTGTTCTAGATACTTAGAGATACAATTTCTAGTTATACTTTTTGTTTTTTCTTTTGGTTCTAAGCTTAATAATTTTTTAGACAGCCATAAATTTTCTAAGATTTGATTAGTCATACTTGGAGTATATTCTGGGCTTGTTTTTTCTTCTTCATTGAATAAGAATATTGTGATTATTGCCATCATGTTTGAAAGATATATTCTCCAGATTTAAAACTGTAGCCTCATCTTTTTTTTCCTTCAATATTTTAGAAACTATTACTGCATTGCCTTTTGCCATCTGGTACTGCTATTTGGAAGTTTGCCACCAGTCTAATTCCTATTAATTTTTGTGAGCTCCTCTTTCTGTCAAGAATTTAGAATTTTCATTTCTTTTTGATTGTCTTATATTTCACAATAATTCACCACATATTTTTTTGTGTTTCTTTGGGTAGATTTTACATGACCAATACAGCATTCCCATTTTCCTGGGAGTGAGGATGAGCCACGGGTTTAGAGCACAGGTTCTGGTTCCCAGAGCTGCCACTTGTTTGTTGACCATTGACACATGACCTAAAGTCTTGGTGGCACAGTTTTCTCAGCTTTAAAATAGGAATAATAATTTTGAGCTAGTTAATATCATGGTAAACAAATGAAATAATACTTTAGAGCCTGACATAGTACCGACCCTTAGTGCTTCCTCCTTCCTCTGCAGAATTCCTTACATCTTGTTTACCATTTTCATCCTGTCATACCATTTCTTAAGCATCAATTCAGAGAGTAAGGAAATTAGGAGAAAAAAACAGGGAAGGGTATAATTGGTTTGATATGTAAAGAAAAAGTAGGGATGTACAGGAGAAAATAGCACAATATTGTAAATCAACTATACTTCAGTTAAAAAAAGAAGAGAAAGGAAGGAAGGAAGGGATATTGATGGGCCTAGTTCCTTATACTGAAAGAGAAGGATTTATAACTTTTAAATAAAAACGTAAAATCTGAAAACATTTTAAAAAATAAATTCAATTTTATGTCTTTCTTGTTTTATTGCCATGTACCTCTACAGTTTAATTTGTAGCTTGAGAACAGCATTTATGGGAGCAAATGTAATCACTTTTTAGTCTCTCCACGAACCAACATTCCACCTTCACATGCACAGGGGAATAAGGGAGGTGTTGGCATACACACACTGTCCTCAGAGCAATAACCTGTTAAAATTTCAGTATCCATTTTCTGAAGGACTTTTGTAAGGTAGCGTTTTTCATCAACACTGTGGCCCATCACACATTATGTCAGAGATGAAGTACTATTATCAGGATCACAGGTTACTCTGAAGTTTCACAACATTTGAAATGTACATAATTCAAAAGAGAAAAATAATAAGGTATGTTCCTGGCTGATATTTTCACCATCAATCACATGACTTCATTATCGTACAGTTTATTGAAAGAAAACAAATATGGATGCAAGCCAAGTAAAAGCTAATTCAAATAGACCTGTTCGGTTCAATGGATTCATTGGTGAAGGATCACATTCTGTGGGAACGAAGGAATTTTTTTAACAGCTATATTTGTTCTAGTAATAATGTAGTTATTGAACGTTTTCAAGTAACCATGTCCACCATTCATTATGTCATAGTCTGTCTTAATCAATCTCCTTGGCTACAAAAGTACAATATCCCTCCATCATATTGTTCTGTTCACAGTACCCACTAGAATTTAACTTCTTACTATATAGACTGATGGTTGTCAAATTTAATGTGTGTCTGAACTACCTGGAGGGCTCCTTAAAACATAGAGTTTTGAGGCCTCATTTTGAGTTTTAGATTCAGTTGTTCTGAATTTGCATCTTAACAGATTTCCAGTTGGTGCTGGTGCTGTTAGTCCAGGCATCACACTTTTTAAAATGACCATCTACGATGTGTCTGATAGGTTTTTAGCAAGTGTTGAGGTTTTTAATTTTTATTAATTTCACACATGAAACCACTGCGGCTAAAATAACAATGGGAGACCAAAAATGTTACTCGTGACAGAGTCAAAACTCAGGTCAGCGATGTTGCTTTCATCTTACACTTACTCAGAGTGAACGTGTTACAGCCCAGCCACACTCGAACACTTCCTAATGTCCATCTGGTATCTACTTGACTCTTGCCAGAAGAATTTTCCTCAAGCCCCGAGGAGCCTTTTACTTTTAGGTAGTGGTAGCAATCTTTGTCTACAAACTTACTAAGAGAGGTTTAACATTGTTTGTCTAGAGATCAACTTAATTTTCATTTCAATCTCCCAAGCAGCTTAGCTGATAAAACTCAACATCCTGACACCAAATGGCCATCTATGATGCATCTAAATTCAAGATGGCTACCAGGGTGCCAACACGCTGGGCGATTCTTCTGGATCATTTTTCTACACCAGTGCTGTTGAGATTTGTAAAATTCCACTTGATCCTCAGCTGTTCACACAAGCTGCTGCTCTGCGTGCATTATTCCTACCCCCAAAGGCCTCATTACGTCCAATGTTTCTGATCATTACCTGCACTGTCACATTGTGATATAAAACATTACCCCACTGCTCTTGAGCCACAGAAAATTAGGAGGTGTGTTGGGCCCATTTGCCTAAATATGTCCCCATAAAGGACATTTATATTCTGGATTTTTTTCAATTCCTGGATTCTTTTTGGGTAAGAGGACCCAGCTCTCTCTGAGGGTTGGGTTATTATCCCATTGTCCCCCCGGGATAGGACTGGGGCACGGGCAGGATACAGGACCATCTTTCTTAGAGATCACAAGTCTGGGAACCCACATCTAATTCAGCATGCAGGAAGTGTTGGTCACACTCATTATGCATTATTACTACATTTTTTATGTTTCAAATTCTTCTGCATCTAGAAAAGTCTTTTTTATGTTTTACTGCTCTAATATATTTCCCTTAAAGAAAGAGTTTATCTGCCTGAATTGGGGTAAAGGGAAGGAGATTTAGAAAAAGCAATACTAATATCTGAGTACATTACGTGTTAGGCTAGCCATCGAGGCTGACAAATGCTAGGCTGGCTGACCTGCTCAGACTTACGCACCAACCAACGGGGCTTGTTAGTTCTCTTTTCAGTCATCTGTGTTTCTCAGTTCCCTCACCAAGTGAGATAGTTTGGTACATTTATTATAAATGCTAAATACAATCAGAAGAAATGTGGATATTTTGTGTTGGGGTAATTTAAGAAGCTTTTTCCAGGGGAGAAGCATGTAATGGTCCTTGTAGGAACACAGAGTTTCAGCCTTGGGAGGCGAGAAAGGGATGGTTGTGGTACTGGGATGATGGAACAGGTGGAACAGGCTGTGTGTTTACACTAAAGGGGTTTGGAAATGACCCATGTCCTTCCTTTCCTGGGTGAAACAGAAGTCCAGGGAGGGGAAGTTACTTTCTCAGTGCCATGCTCCACCAGGAAAGAAGTATGGGGCTCATGATCTCAATCCCCACTGCCCCACACCACATTTCACTAATCATTATTGAACTGAGCATGAGGTCTGGATTGGAGTAAAGGTACTTAAAGTGGAGTGAGGGCACAAATTTTGGGCTATTCAGAAAAAGAAATGAAGAAGGCAGAATAGGATGACCTTGGGGATCAACTTGTACTGAAGGGGGAGGAATAGGAGAAACCAGACCCTGAAACTCACATTCAAGTAGATCCAACAATTCTCGAGACCCTAATGAACTCCAGGCACTGCACCAGGGGTCTCCACCCCATCATTCCATTCCCCTTCTGCCCCTGCTCTCTGATCTCTTGATCCTAAAGATCAAGGTGGAGGGATAAAGCAGGGCAAGGCAGGGCTTTCTGATGGTGGGCTTCATGCTCTTTTCTTTGCCCAATTTTAAAACATAAAGTGTTTATCTTTATCTTCCAGAGTATTTTCATTTCATAAATCATGCAAGAAACCTAAGTGTCCATCGACAGATGAATGGATAAAGAAGATGTGGCATATATATACAATGGAATATTACACAGCCATAAAAAGAAACGAAATTGATTTATCTGTAGTGAGGTGGATAGACCTAGAGTCTGTCATACAGAGTGAAGTAAGTCAGAAAGAGAAAAACAAATACCGTATGCTAACACATATATATGGAATTTAAGAAAAAAAAATGTCATGAAGAACCTAGGGGTAAGACAGGAATAAAGACACAGACCTACTAGAGAACGGGCTTGAGGACATGGGGAGGGGGAAGGGTAAGCTGGGACAAAGTGAGGGAGTGGCATGGACATATATACACTACCAAATGTAAAACTAAAAGCTAGTGGGAAGAAGCCGCATAGCACAGGGAGATCAGCTTGGTGCTTTGTGACCACCTAGAGGAATGGGATAGGGAGGGTGAGAGGGAGGGAGACACAAGAGGGAGGAGATATGGGTATATATGTATATGTATAGTTGATTCACTTTGTTATAGAGCAGAAACTAACACACCATTGTACAGCAATTATACTCCAATAAAGATGTTAAAATACTAAAAAAAAAAAAAAAGAAGAAGAAGAACATTTTTAGATTGTTTTTTCTGTTTTAAAAAGGAAAAACAATCACCTGTTATTTCCAATTTTAGAAACTGGAGATGGTCATTGCTAATATATTGATGTACATTTTTGCAAACTTCTGATGATGACCCACATTTAGGTGCAGGAATTTTACGTATGCATGTGGTTGTCTATGTGTGCATATTGTATATAGCATATGTAATATAGATACAGAGAGAGAGATTATATATGTATATATTTTTTCCAATCCTAGCAACTCACATTACATTCTTTTTTGCCACCATCAATATATCTAAACCTCAATTTCACATTTTCACCATATTCTGCTCTCTACTGAATTATTACTAGTTTCACTAGGTACGCCTTACAGTTATCTTGTTATTCTTATTATTCTTCACCTTTTTATTTTATATCATTTTATGTAGAATATTTATAGTGTCCCTGTAACAATGCCTATCCACTGATGTTTTATAACCACTAGACCTGATGTCTCATGTTAATTTCTAGATGATCCAAATAATGTTTTACGTTTAAAATAGGAAAACAATGTTACAGCATCCCTACCTGCCATGACTCTCCAGGCAACGTTAGCAGCCTTGACCTGGTACAGAGCATCCTCTTGTTCTGGGCCTCACTCAAAACCCCTGCTTTTGGGGTTACCTGGTAAATGGGCCAGAGCAACACACCCCAATGATGACTATTTTGTCTCCAAAGTTCATAGCAGCTTAACTTTTAATGATCAAAAATTGGAAACCCAAATATCTATCAACAGGATAATTTTTTAACTATGCTGTATGAATTCTATGAACTACTATTCAGCAACAAAAGGAAAAATGAACAATATTGGATGCCAAGGCTGACCTGACTACTGCAATAAGCAGAATCCACAGTGTTTAATAGGCAAAGATATGTAGCAACAGCTAATGGATCATGGAAAATGAAGGGGTGATTTAGATGAAAAATGACTACAGTCTTGCTAAATGTGCATTAAAAAGTCATAATACTGTGATCAGAAAGTTTATGTTATGGTTTGCAATAGAAAATCATAACCTCTGCTTCTGTTTTCTGATCTAAGTCAGAGCCTGATCCCATCAACTTAAAGGATGCCCATGTTTCTTTGACAAAAGATCCTACAAAATTACTGCAAGTATTTGAAGTACATATTCTGCCAGTCCTTCTGTAAAGGGACGTGGCTCCTTTCCAGGCTAACAATTCCTGGACAAATCAGATTGTTCAGACTTTTTCAGGACTGGTGAGTTTGGGTCTGATCTCACACTAATACAAGGGGACCATCACAATCACATGGCTTGGGTTGGATACCATGAAGGCAAGGTGACCAATTCATACTACCTGTGAGCCCACCATACTGTTAAGCATCCCACCCCTGAGTGTGTAATTAAGATGAATATTCTTAACAATGGGAAGAACATCAAATTGTGTCCCTGAGTCCTCGAGTAAGAGCTATTAAGGCAGTAGGTGTATTCGTTTTCTAGGGTTGCCCTCACAGATCACAATTAGGGTTGGCTTACAACAACAGAGATGTATTTTCTTGCAGTTCTGGAGACTAGAAGTTTGAAATCAAAGTGCAGCAAGGTTGGTTTCTTCTGGAGTTTCTGGGCAAAGTCTATTCCATACTTCTCTCCTTTTCTGGTGCTGCTGGCAGCCCTTGGCATCCTTGGCTTGTGGATGTATCTCTCTGCCTCCACTCTCACCTGGCCTTCTTCTTGCTATGCATCTCTGCCTCTACCTTCTCTTCTTATAGGGACACTAGTCTTGGATTAAGGCCCACCCTAATCCACAAGACCTCATCTTAGCTTTACTAATTACACCCTCAAAGGCCCTATTTCTAAAGAGACACGTTCTGACTTTTCTGGTGGACATGAATTTTGAAGAGACACTATTTAACCCACTACCCAACAGTGGAAATTCTGGAAACACTCCCTCTTTATTCAGAAAATAAGAGAGAATCAGTAGCAATGATGTATCCCGGGACTGATCTCAGGATGTGACAAACTATGTTCCACTGGCCAAACTTGGTCGACTGCCTATTTTTGGAAATAAAGTTTTTTGAAATACAGCCATACTCATTAGCTTATAGATTATGTATGGCTGCAGAGTTCAGTAAATGTGACAAAGACCCTTAACCTGCAAAGCCTAAATTATTTAATATCTGGTACTCTACAGAAAAAGTTTGCCAACTCCTGATTCAATTAATTCAAGGTTGGTGATTGACATAATATCCCATCCAATTTCTGACTCTTGCTAAAACCAGAAGAACTATAACAGATGAGGGAGAACTACTGTAAATGTAACCAGGTGGCACTGTTGTTGGTTTTTTTTTTTTTTTTTTACCCTTTAAAAAACAGAGTTTTATTGAACTAAAATGGACATACAATAAACTGCATATATTTTAAGTCTGCAATTTGTTAAGTTTTACATATAAATATGACATATACGTATGCTTGACACATATGCATGTATACACCATGAAACCATTACCACAGTCAAAGTAATTCTTACCCCTCAAAGTAACCTTGTACCTCTTTGCAATCCAGATTTCCTGCCCCTTCTCCCATCCTTAGACAGCCACTGATCTGCTGTCTATCACTAGAAATTAGTTAGCATTTTCTCAAACTTTATATAATGGAATAGTATAAAGAATATTCTTTTTTTGTTTGGTTTCTTTCACTCAGCATAATTATTTTCAGATGCATCCATCTTGTTACATGTATCAACAGTTCATTCCTTTGCTTTGCTGAGTAATATTTCATTGAATGGATATATCATGATTTATTTGTCCATCTATTGATGGACATTTGGATTGTTTGGCTATTATAGATAGGAATCTTATGAAAATCTAGCTTTTATGGATTTTTGCTTTCATATCTCTTGGGTAAATACTTAAGATTGAGTGGTGAGGAATACATATTATTAACTTTGTAAGAAACTCTCAAACTGTTTTCTAGAATTGTAGTACCATTCTACATTCCTATCAGCAGTGGATGGGTTCCAGTTTCTCCCCAGCCTTATCTACATCCTCATCAACCCTAGGTGTGGTCAGACTTTTCAATCTAATCATTCTAAGGAGCCTATTATTTAGAATGGTAACTCATTGTGTTTTTCAGAAAATTACATAATATTTTATTACCTATTTCCCTGACATACTTCTTTTTTTAAGGTGTACAATGTGATGCTTTTTTTTTTTTTTAACATCTTTATTGGGGTATAATTGCTTTACAATGGTGTGTTAGTTTCTGCTTTATAACAAAGTGAATCAGTCATACATATACATATGTTCCCATATCTCTTCCCTCTTGCATCCCCCTCCCTCCCACCCTCCCTATCCCACCCCTCCAGGCCATCACAAAGCACCAAGCCAATATCCCTGTGCCATGCGGTGGGGGCACTGTTTTTTTCTAATCGCAGCTGCTGTGCTGATGGGGTATTTTACGGAAGTGGATCAATACAGCTTCCAGCATTCACTGTACAACCACTGAGGAGGGAAAGTGCAGTTCTTGACCTACATCAGGATCACTGGTAAAATCAGTTTGATTGTCTATGGGAAACTCAGTAATACATGTTCACTATATTCTTCAGGGCAGTATTAACTATCCAGAATTCTGCCACAAAAGAGTCTTTAGGAATCATCTTGCTGGCCCTCCTGGTGCAGCTCTTGTGGCAGATAAGAGAGGCAGGAAGATGCTCATGGGCATGCGCCTCCAGTAGGTCTTTTAAGGACCATATTTTTCTCTTTCTTCTTTTCTCCCTTTTCTTTTCAGCCCTGTGGCGGACAGGGTCTTGGTGCACTGGACTGGTGTCAGGTATGAGGCTCTGAGGTGAGAGAGCCGAGTTCAGGACATTGGACCACCAGAGACTTCCTAGAGCCACATAAAATCAATCAGCAAGAGCTCTCACAGAGATCTCCATCTCAATGCTAAGACCCAGTTCCACTCAACAACCAGCAACCTCCAGTGCTAGATGCCCCATTCCAAACAACTAGCAAGACAGGAACACAAGCCCACCCATTAGCAGAGAGGTTGCCTAAAATCATAATAAGTTCACAGACACCCCAAAACACACCACCAGACACTGTTCTGCCCACAAGAAAGACAAGATCCAGCCTCATCCACCAGAACACAGGCACCAGTCCCCTCCACCAGAAAGCCTACACAACCCACTGAACCAACCTTAGCCACTGGGGGCAGTCATCAAAAACAATGGGAGCTATGAACCTGCAGCCTGCAAAAAGCAGAACCCAAACACAGTGAGTTAAGCAAAATGAGAAGACAGAGAAATACACAGAAGATGAAGGAACAATGTAAAAGCCCACCAGACCAAACAAATGAGGAGGAAATAGGCAGTCTACCTGAAAAAGAATTCACAGTAATGATAGTAAAGATGATCCAAAATATTGGAAATAAAATGGAGAAAATACAAAGAACGTTTAACAAGGAACTAGAAGAACTAAAAAGCAAACAAACAATGATGAAAAACACAATAAATGAAATTAAAAAATTCTCTAGAAGGAATCTTCTAGAGAATTATAGCAGTATAACTGAGGCAGAAGAACAGATAAGTGATCTGGAAGATAAAATATTGGAAATAACTACCACAGAGCAGAATAAAGAAAAAATAATGAAAAGAATTGAGGACAGTCACAGAGATTTCTGGGACAATGTTAAACGCACCTACATTCAAAGTAAAGGGGTCCCAAAAGAAGAAGAGAAAAAGAAAGGGTCCAAAATATATTTGAAGAGATTATAGTTGAAAACTTCCCTAACATGGGAAGGAAATAATCAATCAAGTCCACGAAGCACAGAAAGTCCCATATAAGATAAATCCAAGTAGAAACACATGAAGAAATACATTAGTCAAACTAGCAAAAAATAAATACAAAGAAAAAATATTAAAAGCAGCAAAGGAAAAGCAACAAAAAACATACAAGGGAATCCCCATAAGGTTAACAGCTGATCTTTCAGCAGAAACTCTGCAAGCCAGAAGGGAGTGGCATGATATATTTAAAGTAATGAAAGGGAAGAACCTACAATTAAGACTACTTTACTCCGCAAGGATCTCATTCAGATTGGATGGAGGAATCAAAAGATTTACAGACAAGCAAAAACTAAGAGAATTCAGCACCACCAAACCAGCTTTACAACAAAGGAACTTCTCTAGGCAGGAAATATAAGAGAAGGAAAAGACCTACAAAAACAAGCCCAAAACAATTAAGAGAATGGTAATAAGAACATACATATAATTACCTAAAATATAAATGGATTAAATGCTCCAACCAAAGACATACACTGGCTGAATGGATACACAAACAAGACCCATATATATGCTGTATACAAGAGACCCACTTCAGACCTAGGGTCACATACAGACTGAAAGTGAAGGGATGGAAAAAGATATTCCATGCAAATGGAAATCAAAAGAAAGCTGGAGTAACAATTCTCATATCAGACAAAATAGATTTTAAAATAAAGACTATTACAAGAGACAAAGAGAGACACTACATAAAGATCAAAGGATGAATCCAAGAAGAAGATATAACAATTGTAAATATTTATGTACCCAACACAGAAACACATCAATACATAAGGCAGATGCTAACAGCCATAAAAGGGGAAACAGACCGTAACACAATCATAGTAGGGGACTTTAACACCCCACTTTCACCCATGGACAGATCATCCAAAATGAAAATAAATAAGGAAACACAAGTTTTAAATGATACATTAAACAAGATGAACTTAATATTTATGAGATTCCATCGAGAAACAACAGATTACACTTTCTTCTTAAGTGTTCATGGAACGCTCTCCAGGAGAGATCATATCTTGGATCACAAATCAAGCCTCTGTAAATTTATTAAAATTGAAATTGTATCAAGTATATTTTCTGACCACAACTCTATGAGATTAGATATCAATTACAGGAAATAAAAACTGTAAAAAATACAAACACATGAAGGCTAAACAATACGATACTAAATAACCAAGAGATCACTGAAGAAATCTAAGAGGAAATTGAAAATTACCTAGAAACAAATGACAATGAAAACACAATGACCCAAAACCTATGGGATGCAGCAAAATCAGTTCTAAGAGGGAAGTTTATAGCAATAAAATCCTACCTCAAGAAACAAGGGAATCTCAAATAAATAACCTAACTTTACACCTAAAGCAATTAGAGAAAGAAGAACAACAACAACAAAAAAAAAAACCCAAAGTAAACAGAGGGAAAGAAATCATAAAGATCAGATCAGAGATAAATGAAACAAAAATGAAGGAAACAATAGCAAAGATCAATAAAACTAAAAGATGGTTCTTTGAGAAGATAAACAAAATTGATAAACCATTAGCCAGACTCAACAAGAAAAAAAGGGAGAAGACTCAAAGCAACAGAATTAGATATGAAAAAGGAGAAGTAAAAACTGACACTGCAGAAATACAAAGAATCATGAGAGATTACTACAAGCAACTATATGCCAATAAAATGGACAACCTGGAAGAAATGGAGAAATTCTTAGAAAAGCATAACCTTCCAACACTAAACCAGGAAAAAATAGAAAAAATAAACAGAACAATCACAAGCTCTGAAATTGAAACTGTGGTTAAAAGTCTTCCAACAAACAAAAGCCCGGGACCAGATGGCTTCACAGGCAAATTCTATAAAACATTTAGAGAAGAGGTAACACCTAACCTTCTCAAACTCTTCCAAAATATAGCAGAGGGAAGAACATTCCCAAACTCATTCTATGAGGTCACAATCACCCTGATACCAAAACAAAAGATGTCAAAAAAAAGAAAACCACAGACCAATATCACTGATGAAAATACATGCAAAAATCTTCAACAAAATACTAGCAAACAGAATCCAGCAGCACATTAAAAGGATCATACATCATGATCACATGGGGTTTATCCCAGGAATGCAAGGATTCTTCAATATATGCAAATCAATCAATGTGATAAACAATATTAACAAATTGAAGGAGAAAAATCATATGATCATCTCAATAGATGCAGAAAACCTTTTGACAAAATTCAACACCCATTTATGATAAAAACTCTCCAGAAATTAGGCATAGAGGGAACTTATCTCAACATAATAAAGGCCATGTATGACAAATCCACAGCCAACATCATTCTCAATGGTGAAAAACTGAAACCCTTTCCTCTAAAATCAGGAACAAGACAAGGATGTCCACTTTCACCACTATTATTCAACATATATTGGAAGTTTTAGCCACAGCAATCAGAGAAGCAAAAGAAATAAAAGGAATGCAAATTGGAAAAGAAGAAGTAAAACTGTCACTGTTTGCAAATGACTTGATACTACACATAGAGAATCCTAAATATACTACCAGAAAACTACTAGAGTTAATCAATGAACTTGGTAAAGTAGAAGAATACAAAATTAATGCACAGAAATCTCTTGCATACCTATACACTAATGCTGAAAAATCTGAAAGAGAAATTAAGAGACACTCCTATTTACCATTGCAACAAAATCAATAAAATACCTAGGAATAAACCTACCTAAGGAGGTAAAATCCCTGTATGCAGAAAACTATGACACTGATGGAAGAAATTAAAGATGATACAAACAGATGGAAAGATATACCATGTTCTTGGATTGGAAGAATCAACATGTGAAAATGACTATACTACCCAAAGCAATCTACATATTCAATGCAATCCCTATCAAACTACCAATGGCATTTTTCACAGAACTAGAACAAAAGCTTTCATAATTTGTATGGAAACACAAAAGACCCTGAATAGACAAAGCCGTCTTGAGAGACAAAAACGGAGCTGGAGGTATCAGGCTCCCTGACTTCAGACTATACTACAAAACTACAGTAATCAAGACAATATTGTACTGGCACAAAAACAGAAATCTAGATAAATGGAACAGGATAGAAAGCCCAGAGATAAACTTATGCACACATGGTCACCTTAACTTTGATAAAGGAGGCAAGAATATACAATGGAGATAAGACATCCACTTCAATAAATGGTGCTGGAAAAACTGGACAGCTACACAGAAAAGAATGAAATTAGAACTCCCTAACACCATACACAAAAATAAACTCAAAATGGATTAAAGACCTAAATGTAAGGCCAGACACTATAAAACTCTTAGAGGAAAACATAGGAAGAACACTTTTTGACATAAATCACATCAAGATCCATTTTGACAACCTCCTAGAGTAATGGAAATAAAAAAAAATAATCAACTGGGACCTAATGAAACTTAAAAACTTTTTCACAGCAAAGGAAACCATAAACAAGATGAAAAGACAACTCTCAGAATGGGAGAAAATATTTGCGAATGGAACAACTGACAAAGGATTAATCTCGAAAATATATTAGCAGCTTATGCAGCTCAATATGAAGAAAGCAAACAACCCAATCAAAAAATGGGCAGAAAACCTAAATAGACATTTCTCCAAAGAAGATATACAGATTGCCAAAAAACATATGAAAGGATGCTCAACGTCACTAATCATTAGAGAAATGCAAATCAAAACTACAGTGAGGTATCACCTCACACCAGTCAGAATGACCATCATCAAAAAATCTAGAAACAATAACTGCTGGAGAGGGTGTGGAGAAAAGGCAACCCTCTTGCACTGTTGGTAGGAATGTAAACTGATACAGTCACTATGGAGAACAGTCTGGAGCTTCCTTAAAATGCTGAATATAGAACTACAATATGACCCAGCAATCCCACTCCTGGGCATATACCCTGAGAAAATCATTATTCAAAAAGAGTCATGTACCACAATGTTCATTGCAGCACTATTTACGATAGCCAGGACATGGAAGCAACCTAATGCCAATTGACAGATAAATGGTTAAAGAAGATATGGCACATATATACAATGGAATATTACTCAGCCATAAAAAGAAACAAAATTGTGTTATTTGTAGTGAGGTGGATGGACATAGGGTAAGTCATACAGAGTGAAGTAAGTCAGAAAGAGGAAAACAAATACCATATGCTAACACATACATATGGAATTTTTTAAAACATGGTTCTGATGAACCTAGGGGCAGGACAGGAATAAAGATGCAGATGTAGAGAATGGACTTGAGGACACAGGGAGGGAGAAGGGGAAGCTGGGATGAAGAGAGAGAGTATCATGGACATATATACACTACCAAACGTAAAATAGATAGCTAGTGGGAAGCAGCTGCATAGCACAGGGAGATCAGCTCAGTGCTTTGTGATCACCTAGAGGGGTGGAATAGGGAGGGCAAGAGGGAGATGAGAGAGGGAGGGGATATGGGGATATATGTATGCACATGGCTGATTCACCTTGTTATACAGCAGAAACTAACACACCATTGTAAAGCAATTATATTCCAATAAAGATGTTAAAACAAAAATAAAAGGGGCTTCCCTGGTGGCGCAGTGGTTGAGAGTCCGCCTGCCGATGCAGGGGACACGGGTTCATGTCCCAGTCCGGGAAGATCCCACATGCCGCGGAGCGGCTGGGCCCGTGAGCCATGGCCTCTGAGCCTGTGCGTCTGGAGCCTGTGCTCCACAATGGGAGAGGCCACAGCAGTGAGAGGCCCGTGTACCGCAAAAAAAAAAAAAAAAAAAAAAAAAAGAATCACCTTGTTTCTTGATCCTGTAAAGTTCCATGTGACTGCACTATAGTAATGACATCACAGTAATCGTACATGGTGTGTAAATAGTGGTAAGTACCATTAACAACCTAGTATGACACATGCATCCCACAGGGTGGGGAAACACAAAAGGGTTCACTGACCTGACATATTGGTAAAGTTTTGGCGGCTGCAATGGTCTGAGGCATGCCAGAGTACCCCTCTGTGGAAAAAAAGAAAAAGACAAAAAAAGAGAAAAGAAAAGTTACACCTCATGCAGCAGAGAGAATGTCAATGCAGATCCCTAGATTTCTGAAGAAACGCCATGGCTTCCAGAGCAACAATAAATGACTCTGTATTATTAAACCATTACTGCTCTTCTGCTGGGTCCTAATAGAGAATGAACACTTGACCATGAGATACTGTGTTTATGTTGCTAGAGTTGCTGGATATATTCAGATTCACCCAATCACATATTTAAATATGCTTAAACATAAGCAATACAAAGGATCTATATTCATGTTTAAGCGCCAGCGATCCAAACCATGTAATGAAATGATATATTTGCAACTCGGCCTTTGGGTCCACAGAAAATGGAACTGGGTGCCCAGCCTCTTGTATCCCCCTACTTATATTAAACCAACAACTCTTTCTTGGGAGTCGGGTCCCTAACACCAACGGACAAAGGAGAAAATAATTAGGATCAGGTCCACGGATGAGTTGACATGACATTTTAGAGTTAGCACAGAATGGGTTTATTGCCACATTTAGGGTGTGGAGTACTCAGCAGTACAGCGGTAAAGAAAATTCCTCCCAGCCTGGAAACATAGCTGACACATGGTGCTCTATTCCTAGTAGCTGGAAGACACACATAAACACACACACACATACACGCACACCAAGAGAGGAATAGCTATACTGATAACAGAATAGAAATGTACGATCTCAGATTTTATATTAAACTGTTATGTTTTCTTCCCAAAGAGGACAGACTGGTTTATGAGAGAATTAACAAAATTTTAAATATTTCTCTGTAATTAGAATACTTTGGGAAAAAATGAATACCTCTCTTGGTAAACTAGAATAAAGAAAAAAAATATGTGGTTTAGGTTTCTAAGGACAAAAGCAAATTATCATTTAAACTCATGTTAATAAATATTTACATGCATGAATTGAAATACCCTTAACTCAAAGAGAAGATGATGAGAGAAATTCTTTTTCTTTTTCTTGAGAAATGAGCTAAAATTGTATATTTATTCTT
The DNA here is from genome assembly GCF_003676395.1 of Aethalodelphis obliquidens. Classification (NCBI taxonomy): domain Eukaryota; kingdom Metazoa; phylum Chordata; class Mammalia; order Artiodactyla; family Delphinidae; genus Aethalodelphis; species Aethalodelphis obliquidens. The sequence continues at coordinate 24,148,910 of NW_020837971.1, forward strand.
TAATGTTTGCCTCATGATAACCCTGCGGCATAAGTATCACAAATTCTTTTTACAGATAATGAGACTGTAAATGATAAAGGTGAGCTAACTTGGCCAGTCCTGTCCCCAAATGGCAGAGTCAAGCTTTAGATCCAACTATTTCTGTTGCTAAATCTATGTCCTTATACCCTGGAGCTCATCAGGTTTAACTCAAGGGTGAAACTTCTAGGCCTTGGGTTATGAAAATGGTTCAATCAAATGACTATGTGAACTGGCATGAAAAACCCCATAATCTGAGAGTAATTGTGGGAACTGGGAGAACATGGTTTAGTCCTCAGGCTTTTCTTAATGAGTTTTGTAACCCTGAGCAATACATACACCAACCAGTCGTGGGTTTCCTCACCTGTGAAGTTAGCTGTTTGACCTAGATTTTCTCTGAGTTGAAAATCTTGTGGCTCTAAAATTATATGATTTTGTGGATAAGAAGCAACACCATCATACAGCTTCTAAATGATATGGATGCAACAGTTGCAAAGACAATCACATCAGAATGCATCAGAGGTGTTTCAGATGTGTCTAATGAATCATTTTCCATATTGATAAGGAAAGAAAGTTGAGTCATGCATGTAAGCATGCATAAATAAATCAGAAAAACACTGAAAATCAAGTACAGTTAAACTGAATGGTGAAATAAGGAGAAAAGTGCTTCTGAGCTGTAGCCAAAATTAAGGGAGATGTGAAAAGAAGAGAGACCTTCAGACAAGATAAACTGCTTTGGGCATGTTTCACCACGTAGATTTGATTGTTTCTCTTCCTTAACAACCTTGAACTATTTCTTGCCCTCGCCTACACCTGAAATACGAATCAGAATAAAAATGTTTCTTCAAAATCCCAAGGGAACAGATTAATTTTTTTCTTCCCTCTGCCTTTGTACTTTTATGCGATGAGAACTGTTCTTTGATTCTTCCTCAAGCAGCAGCCCTCAGTGGGCGGTATATGTAAATAAACTAGAGAATGGAGAGTTACAAATACTTTCCAGTGACGGCCTAAGGCCAGACTAGAGGCCAGCCTGGCTCCCGTGTGACTGTCTTTGCCACGTTTTACTCTTTGTGTGATTTCCAAGACTTTCATCCCTCGGCATATGTGAGCCTATGAGCCTGCTCTGGAGACTCCAAACTTCAATATAACTCCATGTCTCTTCCCAAGAGTTACTGAGCAGATATTTTGCAGAAGGTAGTAAACCTTTGAATAATCATCTTTTTGAAGACGAATTAAGATGATACATTTAATTAATATTGATTTATGTTGCACCATAATAATGAAAAAATAAGCATTGATTAATTAATTCAACAAACATGTTGGAATCTACTGTGTCCTAGGGACTGTAAAATTTAACACAGAGAAGAAAAAGCAATTTTCTCATCATCAATCTCTCCTCATTCTAGCAAGAAATACATATACACAAGGATTAACCACCACAAAATATAATGAGATGCACCTAAAGGGAGGTGTTAATAAGGCACAAAGCTCTATCTAACTGTTTTCAACTTGATGTGATGGAGTTAAATTCTCCAGTATGTTCTATATATACTAACAATGAAAGATCAGAAAGAGAAATTAAGGAAACAATCCCATTTACCATTCCACCAAAAAGAATAAAATACCTAGGAATAAACCTACCTAAGGAGGCAAAAGACTAGTACTCTGCAAACTGTAAGATTTTGATGAAAGAAATCAAAGGTGACAGCAGATGGAAAGATGTACCCTGTTCTTGGATTGGAAGAATCAATATGGTCAAAATAACTATACTACCGAAGAATATCTACAGATTCAATGCAATTCCTATCAAATTACCAACAGCATTCTTCACAGAACTAGAATCAAAAAAATTTTAATGTGTATGGAAACACAAAAGACCCTAAATAGCAAAAGCAATCTTGAGAAAGGAAAATGGAGCTGGAGGAATCAGGCTCCCTGACTTCCAATTACAGTACAAACCTACAGTAATCAAAACAGTATGGTACTGGCACAAAAAGAGACACATAGAACAATGCAACAGGATAGAAAGCCCAGAAATAAACCCACACACCTCTGGTCAGTTAATCTATGACAAAGGAGGCAAGAATACACAATGGAGAGTCTCTTTAATAAGTGGCCCTGGGAAAACTGGACAGCTACATGTAAAAGAATGAAATTAGAACATTTTGTAACACTGTGCACCAAAATAAACTCAAAAAGGATTAAAGACCTAAATGTAAGACCAGATACTATAAAACTCTTAAAGGAAATACAGGCAGGACACTCTTTGATATAAATCACGGCATGATCTTTCTGGATCCATCTCTTAGAGTAATGAAAATAAAAACAAAAATAAACAAATGGGAACTTATTAATCTCCCACATGTCCTAGAGCAAAACACTGTTATGCAAATATTGTTTGCAGAACAGTAAGCAGAACACAGGAAACTGGAGAAGGGGTGGCTTTGGTGTCAAGAGGTCAAGGCTGTCTGGAAAACTGAGCCCTGATTGTCCAAAGGTCTTATTTGTCAAATCAAGGAGTTTGGTCTTTTCATCAGAGCTTATGGAGCCATTTGAGTTTTCAAGTGGGTGAGTAGTTGTAATTTAACATGCCGTTGAAGACGACTTTGCAAACATTGTCAAGGAAGCCTACTATATTTTAAAAAACAAACAAACATTGGCTTTGGGAACTAGAAAAAAAAATTACTCAGCCATAAAAAAAGAATGAAATAATGCCATTTGCAGCAACATGGATGGACCTAGAGATTATCATACTAAGTGAAGTAAGTCAGATAGAGAAAGACAAGTATCATACAATATCTCTTATATGTGGAATTTTTAAAAAGGATACAAATGTATTTAGTTACAAAACAGAAATAGACTCACGGACACAGAAAACAAACTTATGGCTATCAAAGGGGAAAGGAATTTGGGATTAACAGATACATACTACTGTATATAAAATAAAGAACAAAGTACCTAATATATAGCACAGAGAACTATATTCAATATCTTGTAATAACCTAAAATGTAAAAAAAAATCTGAAAAAGAATATACCTATATATCTGAATCACTTTGCTGTAACCTGAAACTAACACAGCATTGTAAATCACCTACCCTTCAATTAAAAAAACAAAAAAAACTGTGTTCAAATTTTGATTCCTGCAATTTCCAGTGGGATTCTAAGCACATAACTCAATCTCTCTGAAAATTATCTTAATAAATCAGTGCCTTAATTTCCCATCTTTAAAAAAGCATAGTATTTTTTTGGTCCATTGACATGTGTGTGTAATTTTTAGAGTAAATTATATAAAGCACAGTGATGTAATGTGCCTTCGCGTGGAACATATTAAGTGCTTGGTAAATCGGGTGTGGGTGTGTTTTATTCTGAGAAGGTACAGGTGACTCTGGTAGTAGAGAACAGCAAATCGGTCCAAAAAGTTGCTTCATGAACAGAGCCCCGTCAATAGTCTCTGGCCAGCCCACAGTGGTCATGTGCAATCTTCCCACTCTACCAGTAACCCAGGCGCTGGGCCCACCTCTGTCCTTGCAGCCAGGCTCCCGGCCAGGCACACCAGAGCTGGGCGCCTGCTCCTCTCCTTGAGTGGCTGATCACGCATCCAGGAGAGGGTGATTGCCCCCTATGGCTCTGCTGCTTCTCATCTCATCATGTTATATAACCTTCTGTGGCCATAAACACTGTCAGGGTCTGGTGTGTGCTTTCCTCTCTCCCAGGCCTCTCTGCCATCCCCCAGATGCCTGTAGCCATTATTTAAAGTCTTGTCACTCACTTTCTGATACAGGAAAATATGCTCCCTGGCTTTCAGTTTGCCTGCATGTGGTCAGGAAGTGGTAAAAAGTCCAGCATTTATGAGTGCTGACTGCCAATCAAACTGAGATCAACAAAGGTTATAAGAGAGAGAAACACACGTAGATCATTGAAAAGGGGGACCAGATAGAATTACAGATACAAGAAACAGCATATGTGCATTAAGTGTTGGCAGTCCCGAGGAGACATATTATTTCTACACTTGAGCCAGACAACAATGGCAAAGTGACCGAAGTGTACCTGTCGGTGAAAGTGGAGTGGAGGCAAGGCGGAGCAAAGACAAAGACTGACACTGAAAAACAAGAGAAAAATGAAAAGCAAGGAAGTTGATCTCCCCTGGACTGTGCACTTAAGACAGCTGGTGCAGGAGTGTAGTTTAGGAGAGTGAGGTCAACTTGCACAGTAGTTTGCAGCTAAAAAGTGCTAGACCAAGTTTTTTGACTCTCAAGCACTGTTTCCAGTAACAATATTCAAGCTACTCTACATTGAGTCCCTCCTATGTTTTACTGTTTTGCATGTAAATCTCATGATATCCTAATGGAAACATTATCTGGTGTTGCTTTTGGGGAACCTGAGGAGGAGAGGGTTGAGTGATTTGTCAAAGGTCATAGAGACTGACTTGGCATCAAAAGCAAGGTTGGCTCTGTTTACCTGATAAGGTGTTAGCTCCGTCCGCCTGAACAAGCCTGGGCTCTCTCCATAGCTGTGGTGCAATGTCCTTCCCATCCCAGCCAGCCATCCTCTACCTTCAGGAGTTATCCTGAAGAGCTGGATTCTGACAGCAGAGAGCATAATCTCAGTGCACTCAGGCTTATCCCAGGACAAACAACAGAAGGAAGATTGAAACATACTTGGTCCACATCCCTGAAAAAGAGCTGAAAAAGACTTACCTTAATGAGCATATCCCTGAAAAAGACTTACCTTAATGAGCATATCAGGAGAGTTAAGAAAAAAAGAAAAGCAAAAAAAAATCCGAAGTGTTTTAGGAATAAAACTCTAAACACGGCAACAGAGTTGAATTACAGACCAATAAAAATGCTTAATGATGACCTAATGTATCTAATTAAGTACTAAGTATTTCCAGTGATCTACTGCTTGAAAGAGTCACATTTCTAGTAACACAAATAAAAGTCTAATCATAAGCAATACTTGCCTGTCATGTCTTATATACGAAATCAAGATCAGAACTGCACTTTCTGTGGACGGAGCTTTGGCCTTCATCTACAGGATGGAAATGGAGCCTTACTGGCCTGCTAGATATTTATGCCAAAAAGCCTTTATATCTAGCAAAAAAAGTACATAGTACCTTAAATACTTTGACGTTTACTGAGGGGGCGTGATATGACTTGATGGGTAATAAAAAGAATAGATTGAAGGCTAGAACAGAAGTAAAGCACTCTCAGGTCTCATTTTCTGGATAAGATTGTGTGTTAGACTCTAGTGATCAATCTGTCTGCAGGAGAAATTAAATTGTATTTAGTTGTGGACTTGAAGACACAACTTGGAGATTGAATCTTAGTTGTACCACCACTTACTAGTGGTCACTATTTAACAAGTCAATTAAATTTGATTTTGTCATAGAAAAAAAATCTAGATCATAACCATGACCTATAGCGAGAAGTAATTGAGCTATCTGAATTTCCGAAATATGCTACTGGCTCATCCAAGAAGAGGGAAGAGCATATTTATTGAGCATGGTTGAGTCACATAAAAATTTCACTTAACCTTATCTATACATCAGAGCAGTCCCATAAAACACCTTTATTCCAGTTACCAATCTGTCAACACACAAGGATATTATATTATTATTGGCTATATTCCCCACACTGTACATTTCATCATTTCTTTTGTAGCTGGAAGTTTGTAACTCTTATTCTCCCTCACCTATTTCTCTCCTCTCTCCACTCCCTCCCCGCTGGCAACCATTTGTTCACTGTATCCATGATTCTGTTTCTCTTTTGTTATGCTTGCTCATTGTTCTGATTTTTAGATTGCACATATAAGTAAAATCATAGAGTGTTTGTCTTTCTCTGACTTATTTCACTTAGCATGATACCCTCTAGGTCCATCCATATTGTCACAAATAGCAACATTTCATTTTTTTTTATAGCTGACTAATAGTCCATTGTGTGTATATGTATATATGCTGTGTGTGTGTATATATATATATATATATCTCACATTTATTTATCCATTCATCTGTTGATGGACATTTAGGTTGCTTCCATATCTTGTCTATTGTAAATAATGCTGCAAAGAACATAGGGATGCATGTGTGTCTTCAAATTAGTGTTTTTGTTATCTTCAGATCAGATGACAAAAGAGAAATGCTTACAGGGTCGAGTGTCAAGGGTCCCAAAGCAGGGCAAAGAAGGGTAAGTTTACTATGAACGCCAAAACAAGGCAAAGGGTAAGTTTACTGCTGACGCCTAGACATCCTAAATATTACCTCAGTAAAGTAGTCCTGCTTTATGCCATATACAATTAAACAATTTTACCATCTTTATTTCCACCTGTATTTAACTTGACTTACTTGCTGAATTATCTGTCACTTCACTATGATATAAAGCCTTTAGAGAGCAAAAGCAATGTTATTTTTTTGCAAATATGCAAACTTCTAACCACAGTGTACTGTATATAGTAAACAGTCAATAAATATTTGTAAGTGTGAAATATAATGGAAAACTGATGGTGTTTAATGCATGCTCTTTAATGAGTTTTTAATGTTTTTGTCCTTACCATATAAACCCAAGAAAGTATACACTAATGCAAATGTAATTTCTGGAGTGAATATGTTTTGGAAGATGTTTTTAAATGGTTCAATTTCATCCATTTCAAGCAAAAACTTTAAAACCATTTTTTTTTGTCTCTTTACTATTTTCCAGAATTTTTTTTTTTTTTTTTTTTTTTTGCGGTACGCGGGCCTCTCACTGTTATGGCCTCTCCTGTTGTGGAGCACAGGCTCTGGACGCACAGGCTCAGCGGCCATGGCTCACAGGCCCAGCCGCTCCGCGGCATGTGCGATCTTCCCGGAGCGGGGCACGAACCCATGTCCCCTGCATCGGCAGGCGGACTCCCAACCACCGCGCCACCAGGGAAGCCCTATTTTCCAGAATTTTAATGAACCAGAACTTAAGGAGATATTGCCAACACTCCCGGTGAAACAAAGGCACTGAAAAGTTGAGTCAAACACTACACTAAAGGTAAAAGTTTATGGTGATCTATGATTTTGTACAACTCCTTGCTCACTTGCCAGGGCCCTAACCCTGCAGCGATGGCTTGATGTCCTCCTTCTGCCCGTCACTCCTTCCTGCTTCCCCCTGAGTGTGCTGGTGGCGGTCTCAAAGGTGGTGCTGCCCCTCTGTGTCCTGCTGTTGTTCTAGGGGTTCACTGCCCTCTCAGGAGACCCCATTGACTGTCCATCACTCCATAGATCACTGTCAGTGCTTTATGCACTCAGTGTACTCATGTCTCCTTTCCCTTCTCAACATGTGTTCTCTTGGATGGCAAGGTATCTGGGTTGGATATCACACAGCCAGGATATGATTTATAACATTTATTATAAGTGTAACAATAGAAATTCTTCATTAAGAGGCTTAGAGAAATGTGATAGGTGTTCTCTGTAATGATTAATCACAGCATCCTTGATGAATTTTTTGGGCAGCCTCATGAAGGAACGAGATGAACACTGTGTTTTAAGAACCAAACCTGAGTCCATCTGAGGCTCAAATTCTTCATTTCAAATTGAGAACAAGGTTCATTTCTGCCAACTCCATCAAGGATATGTGAATATCTCTGTCTAAGGAGTATGAAGTTTCACTGGTGCTACAGGCTGAAAATACAAGAATTTAAAAAAATAATAATGTTTTGTACAACCAAGATCATGTTAGCTCTAGAGCACCCATTTTGTGAGTAGAGGGAAACTTAATCAAGTTAAATCCAGTACTCTGATTCTTTATTCAAATTCAAGTATCATTATCTCAATCTCTGTCCAATTCAGATTCTACTTCTCCCTGATTTCTTCCTCTTCTCAAGCATTTCCTCCTTCTCCTCTTCCTATAGTTGTGCTTCTACATTATAGGTTTTCTGGGTATTGCAAGGAGGAACATGATTGCCCACAAAATTTCCTCCAGAGCAGCTAGGCATGGTGCATCACTGGCCCATACGGCTGCTGCCATAGTTACCAGCTATTCTGACATTTTTGGTTGAGCAGTCCTTTGTAAGGTTAATAAAAACTGTCAAAGATTCTGCCAAGCAGACTAGACTTTGTCTTATTGATGTCACTATATATAACTAGGATTTTATTGCAATGTAAGGGGCCTTTCGGATGCCAGTAAAAACCTGTAAACTAATGAACTGTCAGAAAATAACTGAGATAAGGCATTAAGCTGCCTTCAAAATGACTTCTAATCCTTGTTAACCTAAATATGGTAATGCTTTTTTTTTGGAAGGTGATTTTTGTATTTTTGTTTTCTTGGTTTTTTTTTTAACATCTCTATTGTAGCATAATTGCTTTACAATGTTGTGTTAGTTTCTGCTGTAATAACAAAATGAATCAGCTATACCTATACATATATCCCCATATCCTCTCCCTCTTGCGTCTGCCTCCCACCCTCCCTATCCCACCCATCTAGGTGGTCACAAAGCAATGAGCTGATCTCCCTGTGCTGTGCAGCTGCTTCCCACTAGCTATCTATTTTACATTTGGTAGTGTATATATGCCAATACTTATTTCTTTTAATAATTTAATTACCTTCCATTCAATTAAATTTATTTTTTAAACTTAGTATTTACTCTGTACCATGAATAATGCTAAATGACAATTCTAACATAATAGGTAAATCATTTCACTTTTCTAATTTTGAATTGTTTTCTATATTTTTATTACTATTATAAATAGCAACTCAGTTAACCTATGCATGCCCAAAACAATTTTCTTTCTTATTTTTGATCATTTTTCTTACAGGATCTTCTTGAAAATTAATGGAGTTTAAAAGATTTTTTTACTATACTCTGATTAATGATTTCACAGTTTTGCTGGTGGTACACTAATCAAACCAGGGTAGGATATTATTATTAAACTTATAACATCTTTTGGAAGAAGTTAACATTTTTCACCCAAATTTAGATGCCTGAACAACATAAAACATTGAAATCTCTAAACTTCTTCATAATAGCTGATCAGAGGAGGGTAAAGTTTACTTATGGCCAGAGGAGAAAATTTCTTCAATGCTGTAAGCTTCTGATCCATGCTAGGAAAAAGTATAATTGAGTATAATGAATGCTTCTACTTATTGATAGAAAACTGAATTTTTCTTTTATTTGTTAATAAAATTCACTATAATAATTGATTAAAGAAAGAAATCATGAATAAGTAGAGGGAAAAGGATGAAGTAGGATGAGAGACAAGACAGAGAAGTTGACAGGAAAAGCAATAGAAAAGATAAGACAGTAGGAAAAAGGGAGTCATTTTCTGTGATTAAGGAAATGGCTGGGAGGAAGGGATGACAAAGAGCAGGGAAAGAAGGAAAACATTACAATTCCCTTACCCAGTGCCCCGGTAGTCATGGTCTGTGTTTAGATCCCGTAGGTCTTTTTTTTCCTTTAATTAATTAATTAATTAATTTTTTTTAACATCTTTATTGGAGTATAATTGCTACAATGGTGTGTTAGTTTCTGCTTTATGACAAAGTGAATCAGCTATATATATACATATATCACCATATCTCCTCCCTCTTGCATCTCCCTCCCACCCTCCCTATCCCACCCCTCTAGGTGGTCACAAAGCACCGACCTGATCTCCCTGTGCTATGCGGCTGCTTCTCACTAGCTACCTATTTTACGTTTGGTAATGTATATATGTCCATGCCACTCTCTCACTTCATCCCAGCTTACCCTTACCCCTCCCTGTATCCTCAAGTCCATTATCAAAGTTGGCATCTTTATTCCTGTCATGCCCCTGGTTTCTTAAGAACTATTTTTTTTTGAGATTCCATATATATGTGTTAATATATGGTATTTGTTCTTCTCTTTCTGACTTACTTCACTCTGTATGACAGACTCTATGTCCATCCACCTCACTATAAAAAACTCAATTTCATTCCTCTTTATGGCTGAGTAATATTCCATTGTATATATGTGCCACATCTTCTTTATCCATTCATCTATCGATGGACACTTAGGTTGCTTCCATGTCCTGGCTATTATAAATAGAGCTGCAATGAACATTATGGTACATGACTTCTTTAAATTATAGTTTTCTCAGGGTATATGCCCAAGAGTGGGATTGCTGGGTTGTATGGTAGTTCTATTTTTAGTTTTTTAAGGAACCTTCATACTGTTCTCCATAGTGGCTGTATCAATTTACATTCTCACCAACAGTGCAAGAGGGGTCTCTTTTCTCCACACCCTCTCCAGCATTTATTGTTTCTCGATTTTTTGATGATGACCATTCTGACCGGTATGAGGTGATACCTCATTGTAGTTTTGATTTGCATTTCTCTAATGATTAATGATGTTGAGCATTCTTTCATGTGTTTGTTGGCAATCTGTATATCTTCTTCGGAGAAATGTCCATTTAGGTCTTGTGCCCACTTTTGGATTGGGTTGTTTGTTTTTGTGATATTGAGCTGCATGAGCTGCTTGTATATTTTGGAGATTAATCCTTTGTCAGTTGCTTCATTTGTAAATAATTTCTCACATTCTGAGGGTTGGCTTTAGGTCTTGTTTATGGTTTCCTTTGCTGTGCAAACGCTTTGAAGTTTCATTAGATCCCATTTGTTTATTTATTTTTTTAATTTCCATTTCTCTAGGAGGCGGGTCAAAAAGGCTCTTGCTGTGATTTATGTCATAGAATGTTCTGCCTATGTTTTCCTCTAAGAGTTTGATGGTGTCTGGCCTTACATTTAGGTCTTTAATCCATTTTGAGTTTATTGTTGTGTATGGTGTTAGGGAGTGTTCTAATTTCATTCTTTTACATGTAGCTGTCCAGTTTTCCCAGCACCACTTATTGAAGAGGCTGTCTTTTCTCCACTGTATATTTTGCCTCCTTTATCAAAGATAAGGTAACCATATATGCGTGGGTTTATCTCTGGGCTTTCAATCCTGTTTGATTGATCTATATTTCTGTTTTTGTGCCAGTACAATACTATCTTGATTATTGTAACTTTATAGTATAGACTGAAGTCAGGGAACCTGATTCAAGCAGCTCCGTTTTTCTTTCTCAAGATTGCTTTCACAATTCAGGGTCTTTTGTGTTTCCATACAAATTATGAAATTTTTTGTTCCTGTTCTATGAAAAATGTCACTGGTAGTTTGATAGGGATTGCATTGTATCTGTAGATTGCTTTGGGTAGTAGAGTCATTTTCAAAATGTTGATGTCTCCAATACAAGAACATGGTATATCTCTCTATCTATTTGTATCATCTTTAATTTCTTTCATCAGTGTTTATAATTTTCTGCATACAGGTCTTTTGTCTCCTTAGGTAGGTTATTCCTAGATATTTTATTCTATTTGTTGCAATGGTAAATGGGAGTGTTTTCTTAATTTCACATTCAGATTCTTCAGCATTAGTGTATAGGAATGCAAGACTTTTCTGTGCATTAATTTTGTATCCTGCTACTTTCCCAAATTCATTAATTAGCTCTAGTAGTTTCCCGGTAGCATCTTTAGGATTCTCTATGTATAATATCGTGTCATCTGCAAACAGTCACAGCTTTACTTCTTCTTTTCCAGTTTGGATTCTTTTTCTTCTCTGATTCCTGTGGCTAAAACTTCCAAAACTATGTTGAATAATAATGGTGAGAGGGGCAACATTGTCTTGTTCCTGATCTTAGTGGAAATGGTTTCAATTTTTCAACCTAGAGGATGATGTTGGCTGTGGGTTTGTCATATATGTCATTTATTGTGTTGAGGAAAGTGCCCTCTATGCCTACTTTCTGGAGGGCTTTTATCATAGATGAATGTTGAATTTTGTTGAAAGCTTTCTCTGCATCTATTGAGATGGTTATGTTTTTCCTCCGTCAATTGTTAATATGGTGTATCACACTGAGTGATTTGAGTCTATTGAAGAATCCTTGAATTCCTGGGATAAACCCCACTTGATCATAGTGTATGATCCATTTAATGTGCTGTTGGAATCTGTTTGCTAGTATTTTGTTGAGGATTTTTGCATCTATGTTCATCAGTGATACTGGCCTGTAGTTTTCTTTCTTTGTGACATCTTTGTCTGGTTTTGGTATCAGAGTGATGGTGGCCTCATAGAATGAGTTTGGGAGTGTTCCTCCCTCTGTTATATTTTGGAAGAGTTTGAGAAGGATGGGTATTAGCTCTTTGCTAAATATTTGATAGAATTCGTCTGTGAAGCCATCTGGTCCTGGGTTTTTTGTTTGTTGGAAGATTTTTAATCACAGTTTCAATTTCAGTGCCTGTGATTGGTCTGTTTATATTTTATATTTCTTCCTCGTTCATTCTTGGAGGGTTGTGCATTTCTGAAAATTTGTCTACTTCTTCCAGGTTGTCCATTTCTTTGGCATATGTTTGTTTGTAGTAATCTCTCATGATCCTTTGTATTTCTGCAGCGTCAGTTGTTATTTCTCCTTTTTCATTTCTAATTCTATTGATTTGAGTCTACTTCCTTTTTTTCTAGATAAGTCTGGCTAATGGTTTATCAATTTTGTTTATCTTCTCAAAGAACCAGATTTTAGTTTTATTGATCTTTGCTATCATTTCCTTCATTTCTTTTTCATTAATTTCTGATCTGATCTTTATGATTTCTTTCCCTTTGCTAAATTTGGGTTTTTTTTTTTTTCTTGTTTCTCTAATTGCTTTAGTGGTAAGCACAGGTTGTTTATTTCAGATGTTTCTTGTTTCTTGAGGTAAGATTGTATTGCTATAAACTTCCCTTTTAGAACTGCTTTTGCTGCATCCCATAGGTTTTGGATGGCTGTGTCTCCATTGTCATTTGTTTCTAGGTATTTTTTTATTTCCTCTTTGATTTCTTCAGTGATCTCTTATTTATTAAGTAGTTGTTGTTTAGCCTCCATGTGTTTGTATTTCTTACAGATTTTCTCCTGTAATTGATATCTAGTCTCATAGCATTGTGGTTGGAAAAGATACTTGATACAATTTCAATTTTCTTAAATTTACCAAGGCTTGATTTGTGACCCAAGATATGATCTATCCTGGAGAATGTTCCATGAGCACTTGAAAAGAATGTGTATTCTGTTGTTTTTGGATGTAATGTCCCATAAATATCAATTAAGTCCATCTTGTTTCATGTATCATTTAAAGCTTGTGTTTCCTTATTTATTTTCATTTTGGATGATCTGTGCATTGGTGAAAGTGGAGTGTTAAAGTCCCCTACTATGATTGTGTTACTGTCGATTTCCCCTTTTATGGCTGTTTGTATTTTCCTTATATTGTGGTGCTCTTATGTTGGGTGCATAAATATTTACAATTGTTATATCTTCTTCTTGGATTGATCCCTTGACAATTATGTAGTGTCCTTCTTTGTCTCTTCTAATAGTCTTTATTTTAAAGTCTATTTTGTCTGATATGAGAATAGTTACTCCAGCTTTCTTTTGGTTTCCATTGCATGGAATGTCTTTTTCCAGCTCCTCACTTTCAGTCTGTATGTGTCCCTAGATCTGAAGTGGGTCTCTTGTAGACAGCATATATACGGGTCTTGTTTTTGCATCCATTCAGCCAGTCTATGTCTTTTGGTTGGAGCATTCAATCTATTTACATTCAAGGTAATTATCGACATGTATGTTCCTATTACCATTTTCTTAATTTTGGGGGGTTTATTATTGTAGGGCTTTTCCTTGTCTTGTGTTTTTTGCCTAGAGAAGTTCCTTTAGCATTTGGTGTAAAGCTGGTTTGATGGTGCTGAATTCTCTTAGTTTTTGCTAGCCTCTAAAGCTTTTAATTTCTCCATAAAATTTGAATGAGTTCCTTGCTGGGTAGAGTAATCTTGGTTGTAGATTTTTCTCCTTCATCACTTTAAATATGTCCTGCCACTCCCTTCTGGCTTGCACAGTTCCTGTTGAAAGATCAGCTCTTAACCTTATGGGGATTCCCTTATGTGTTATTTGTTTTTCCCTTGCTGCATTTTATATTTGTTCTTTGTATTTAATTTTTGATAGTTTGATTAATATGTGTTTTGGCATGTTTCTCCTTGGATTTATCCTTATGGGACTCTCTGTGCTTCCTGGACTTGATTAACTATTTCCTTTCCCATATTAGGGAAGTTTTCAACTATAATCTCTTCAAATATATTCTCAGTCCCTTTCTTTTTCTCTTCTTCTTCTGGCACCCCTATAATTCGAATGTTGGTGCATTTAATGTTGTCCCAGAGGTCTCTGAGACTGTCTTCAATTCTTTCCATTCTTTTTTCTTTATTCTGCTCTGCAGTAGTTATTTCCACTAGTTTATCTTACAGGTCACTTATCCATTCTTCTGCCTCAGTTTTTCTGCTATTGATCCCTTCTAGAGAATTTTTAATTTCATTTATTGTGTTGTTCATCTCTGTTTGTTTGCTCTTTAGTTCTTGTAGGTCCTTGTTAAACCTTTCTTGTACTTTCTTCATTCTATTTCCAAGATTTTGGATCATGTTTGCTATCATTATTCTGAATTATTTTTCAGGTAGACTGCCTATTTCCTCTTCATTTGTTAGGTCTGGTGGGCTTTTATCTTGCTCCTTCATCTGTTGTGTGTTTCTCTGTCTTCTCATTTTGCTTATCTTACTGTGTTTGGGGTCTCCTTTTTACAGGCTGCAGGTTCGTAGTTTCCATTGCTTTTGGTGTCTGTATCCAGAGGCTAAAGTTGGTTCAGTGGGTTGTGTAGGCTTCCTGGTGGAGGGGACTAGTACCTGTGTTTTGGTGGATGAGGCTGGATCTTGTCTTTCTGGTAGGCAGGTCCACGTCTGGTGGTGTGTTTTGGGGTGTCTGTGGACTTATTATGATTTTAGGCAGCCTCTCTGCTAATGGGTGGGGTTGTGTTCCTGTCTTGCTAGTTGTTTGGCATAGGTTGTCCAGCACCATATCTTGCTGGTTGTTGAGTGGAGCTGGGTCTTGGCTTTGAGATGGAGCTCTCTGGGAGGTTTTCACTGTTTGATATTACGTGGATCTGGAAGGTCTCTTGTGGACCAGTGTCCTGAACTTTTGGTCCCACCTCATTGGCACAGCCCTGATGCCTGGCTGGAGCACCAAGAGTCTGTCCTCCACATGGCTCAGAATAAAAAGGAGAAAAAAAGAAAGAGAGAAAGAAAAAAAGAAAGAAGATAAAATAAAGTTATTAAAAGAAAAATTAATTATTAAGAAAAAATTTTTTAAGTAATTTAAAAAAAAAGGACAGACAGAACCCTAGGACAAATGGTAAAAGCAAAACTATACAGACAAAATCACACACAGAAGCATACACATACACACTCACCAAAAGAGAAAAAGGGGGGAATATATATATATATATATATATATATATATATATATATAAAATCATTGCTCTCAAAGTCCACCTCCTCAATTTGGAACGATTCGTTGTCTATTCAGATATTCCACAGATGCAGGTACATCAAGTTGATTGTGGAGATTTAATCCAGTGCTCCTGAGGCTGCAGGGAGAGATTTCCTTTCTATCCTTTGTTCACACAGCTCCCGGGGTCCAGCTTTGGATTTGGAGCCGCCTCTGCGTGTAGATAACCTGAGGGCGTCTGTTCTTTGCTCAGACAGGACAGGGTTAAAGGAGCCACTGAATCGGGGGCTCTGGCTCACTCAGCCCGGGGGGAGGGAGGGGTATGGAGTGCGGGGCGAGCCTGCAGCGACAGAGACCAGCATGACCTTTCAACAGCCTGAGGCAGCCTGTGTTCTCCCGGGGAAGTTGTCCCTGAATCACGGGACCCTGGCAGTGGCGGGCTGCACAGGCTCCCCGGAGGGGTGGTGTGGAGAGTGACCTGTGCTCGCACACAGGCTTCTTGGTGGCTGCAGCAGCAGCCTTCGCATCTCATTCCGGTGTCTGGGGTCTGTGCTGATAGCTGCCGCTCGCGCGTATCTCTGGAGCTCCTTTAAGTGGCGCTCTTAATCCCCTCTCCTCAGGCACCAGGAAACAAAGAGGCAAGAAAAAGTCTCTTGTCTCTTTGGCAGCTCCAGACTTTTTCCCCGGACTCCCTCCCAGGTAGCCGTGGTGCACTTGCCCCTTCAGGCTGTGTTTATGCAGCCATCCCCAGTCCTCTCCCTGTGCTCTGACCGAAGCCCAAGCCTCAGCTCCCAGCCCCGCCCGCCCCAGCGGGTGAGCAGAAAAGCCTCTCGGGCTAGTGAGTGCAGGTAGGCACTGATTCTCTGTGCGGGAATATCTCCACTTTTCCCTACGCACCCCTGTTGCTGCGCTCTCCTCCGTGGCCCCGAAGCTCCGCCCCTCCGCCACCCGCAGTCTCCGCCCGCGAAGGGGCTTCTAGTGTGTGGAAACCTTTCCTCCTTCACGGCTCCCTCCCACTGGTGCAGGTCCCGTCCCTATTCTTTTTTCTCTGTTTTGTTTTTTTTCTTTTTTCTTTTGCCCTACCCAGGTACGTGGGGGAGTTTCTTGCCTTTTGGGAGGTCTGAGGTCTTCTGCCAACGTTCAGTAGGTGTTCTGTAGGAGTTGTTCCACGTGTAGATGTATTTCTGGTGTATCTGTGGGGAGGAAGTTGATCTCCACGTCTTACTCTTCTGCCATCTTCTGAGGGTTGTCTTTTCATCTTGTTTATGGTTTCCTTTGCTGTGCAAAAACTTTTAAGTTTCATTAGGCCCCATTTGTTTATTTTTATTTCCATTTCTCTAAGAGGTGTAGACCCTGTAAGTCTTAATTGAGCACCTGGGAGAAGTAGGAGGGTTTCCAGTGAAGCCCTGCCATGCTATCAGGTGTACTGATGTCCTCCACAGGTGAAAGCAGAAAGGTACTGACTCTCCTGGTTAGAGGCACATGGAAAAGGCAGAGCAAATCTCCACTACATCAGAGCTCCTAGAAGTGAGGGCAAGATGTTACTTGGGTTACGAACTATAGGGGAGCAGGGATAACAATCTTGTTGATGGCCTTGAGTTCTTAAATAAATCTCTTTCCTTGTCCATTTGGTTCTTTACTGGTAGGACAGGAGTGTAACAAGAGCTAGTGCAAGACATGAGAAGCCTTTGGATATAAGGCTTTCAACTATGTTTGTCCCCTTCCTTTGCTTCTGACTTTACAATATATTGGGGAAGTTTAGGTAACAGCTTGGTAGAATTTGTATGGACTTTGATAGAGTCTACTCCAATTATTTTTCCAACATCTGTGGAATTTTTAACCCCAAGTCAGATACAATGTCAAGAATCCTTATCCAAGTATGCATGAAATATAACACAGGAGGGAAATATATATCCAAGGCATATACTGCTTGATTATGAATAGTGGAATCTTCTGGGACATCAGGAAAGAGTCACTGTGGTGAACATTTAATATTGCAATTCCATTTGCAGAGTATATCTCTCCCTATTAATTTCTCAAAGGTGGTGTCACACAGCAGGAAGGAATGTTTTTCAGTCAAGGGCTCACAGGTTACAGTTAAGGGCTGGGAGATGGGGGAACATCTGTAGGTCATTTGAAATACCTTCCACCTGTGCAGTATGTTTACTCTGGGGCAAAATGTTGAGTAAAGTTATCAGAGCTTAATGTAGGAGGAGTAGCACCTGCATCTATCAGGCATTGATGAGGATGACCACCCACAATTTATAAGTATTTCATTTTGAGAGATTAAGTGTATGGTAGGATACTAGGTACTTTTTCCTTCCTCAGAGCACCCTCATTGATTTGAATCAAGGCATTTCTCTTTGTTTTGCTTTCATTAGATAAGAATTCTTTTCTAGTGTCCTTTTGGTTTATAATTTCTTCAAGTGGTTGGCCTGGGGGGTGGGCCACCTAGCTGTTTGATCTGCAGAGCCACAAATTTACTTTAGGTTTTTTCTAAGTTTTATTCTAAACCCCTTTTATAGTGTTCTTCCCTGTGTTGTAGTTCAGCTGAAGGGGCTCTTTCTCATTCTAATTTTTTCAAATTAAGTCTCCAAGTTCAGGTTTAATTCCATTGAGGCAATGAGATGAGAAGGCTGCTGTTACATAAGTCCCTCCTTACACTCTCTCAAGTGTTGTCAGGAGATATATACTAATCTATCCTGAAAAATCGCCTCTAGTTTCATTATTTTTGTTGCTTGCATAATTAAAGTTTGGTCCAATCCATTTTTACTGGAAATGTTTCAAGTATGACTTTTAAGAGATGTAGATCTACTTTTCTGACCTTTTTGTTTTGTTTTGTTTCGTTTTTGTTTTCGTTTTTGACCCTGAAATTTATTGTGAAGAGAAATTTATCTATAGTGTCTTTTCCAGGTCAATCTAGTCAGCTTTATCACACAGAAGCAACCTGTACGGTTCTGACCAACATGTGTACAAGCGGATATAGGTTAGGTAGCCCTGGGTTATATGTACCCAAAGAATTCTAAATTCTTCTATGAATATGTGCTGGTTTTGTTTGGATTTAGCAAAATCTTTAATTATAACTCTTAAATTCAGCTTGGACCCAAGGCTTAAATTCTACAGTGGTCAGCAAACAACTCATGAGCATGGCTTATGGGCAGGATGGGTCCTTAGAGGCAGCTGGCATTTGGGGCTTTTAAGAGGGTTACTAGGGAAAGGTAGAGGGTCTGGACAAGAAAAGGAGGGAAGTGTCAATCTGAAACAATTGGGCTGCCAGGTATTTCACCAGCAAAATGGGTTTATTCGGGATTAGCAGAGAATTGCAATTCAGGGTCTACAACCATAGTGAGTCACATGCACTTTCCTGCACAACAAGAGAAGGAGAAAGTTGTATAGAGGAAAAGGAAGGTGGGAGGGCTTAGTAAACAGCATCCATGGCTGATCATTGGCTAAGTCTCTGCTGAGAAAGAGGAAGGGTCTGTCTTCTTCCTGTCAGCTCAGCTACTGTCTTG
This sequence comes from Aethalodelphis obliquidens, assembly GCF_003676395.1. NCBI lineage: Eukaryota > Metazoa > Chordata > Mammalia > Artiodactyla > Delphinidae > Aethalodelphis > Aethalodelphis obliquidens. The sequence goes on from NW_020837971.1 coordinate 24,167,722, forward strand.
GGGGGTGAGGATTTCCCATTCCGGTCTCCTGACTCTACATAATTGAGGTTTCTGTCTATTAATTTTTAGAGAAAAGATGCAAAGGAGAGAGATCTGTATAGGAGGGAAGTGGGAGAGATGGATGTAGAGAGGGGACTGGAGGGAGGATTTGAAGGAAATGAGTCTAATTTTTTCTTTCTTAAGATGTCAAATTGCTCTCATTTCCTTTGACCACAGACTTTTTTAGTGATGTAATTTGTAATTCAGAATTTCATTTGGAGGCCTCTGCATAACAATCAAGAAATGCTGTCCATTGGGCTTTTGCAAAATCTGATTCCCTTCCTTTTCAAGATGCCTCACAAATGAAAACATGGCTCAAATAAAATGCCCCCGAGAATGGACACCGAACGCCTGGGTTAGCCTTGGTGAAGTTATGCTGTTTAGAAAGACAGGCACAGGAGTTAGGACTGTACAGAGGACAGATAAGAAGCAGGGTTCACCCAAGCAGAGGAGAGGATTTGACTAACAGGACCCCTTGCCATGGCAGCTGGCAGTAGGAACGTGACGCTTGAGCACTTCCTGTCTCTGGCCCTACCTGATGGTGGGCCTCGTCCAAATGCAGGCCCGGCAGGTGGAAAACCAGAAAGGACACTGTCTTGGAGTTACAGCCAAGCTTTCAGGACACACAATCAAAGCAGAAGGGGAATCTCATCCAGTATTATTAGTGACCCGCAGCAAAGTTAGTCCACGTGAACGGTGGTCTCACAGCAACTGAAAACCCACTGGGCGATGAGCCGGCCTCAAACAACAGGCTTATAAAACCCGTGGCTGTGTCCTACCCCAGGACTCATGATAAACAGCAATTTTAGACCGCCCAGTACAAAAACAGGAACACAAAAGGCAGCACAATGGAAGGAAGAGGAATGGCCTAATTCCATCATGGATGCAAAACAAAAAGGAAACTAATAACAAAACCTGGTACCAAACTAAGATTGAATAGCTGAGGAACTCAAAGCAAAGAGCAGAGTTCACACCCAGTGCTGTCTTTCCACATCTTCCTGGACTTGGCAAGCAGTGAGCAGCAGGGAACAAGGGGCCTCTGTGGGGACCACGTTTGGTTGAACACTAGGGCCTACAGTGATGGGAAGTGCAGACCAGAACTCACTGGATCCCTCATGATTAACCTTGGAAATAAATGAAAACCAACCAAATGCAATTAAGTGGTGGCTATTTATTCAGAGCTTGTTATAGCAAGAGGGTCAGCCACCATCACTTGTGTTTTGGTAGAGACCAAAAAGTAGGCAGAGAAGTATGAAATTTTATAGTGAAAAAAGGGAGGGCTCTGGGGTGCCCTGATGGAGGCTGTGGGCCTGGGGAAGCTGGGGCGGCTACTAGAAGTGAGGGGTCCCCTGTGATTGGGTAGGGGTGCTCTGTTGGTTCTAAGTTGGAACTGGGTCCAAAAATTAGAGAAGCTGTCAGTTATTGATCACACCCTGGCCATCTGGAGACAGTTGTTAGAGAAGTTATTGTTCAGCATCCTGGCTTCCTGAAAGTCTGACTTTTAGCAGGCTGCTTCCTGGATTGCTTATTGTAAATAAGGGGGTTGGTTTTCAGGGCAGGTTGCTACAGGTTGTGGGTCATATTTTTACATACAGTCTGGCCCTTTTCTGTTTGTATCTTCAGTCTCTCATGGGGTGGAATAAATCAGTTTCAGCAGCTACCTTTGTCCTTAATCCTGATAAAGCTGATCTCACCTTAAATATTCAAAATAAGTCATTACCAAATTCCCTACCATTCCATGCAAACCTCAAAACATTGAAAATCTAAGTTCTTATTTCTGATACATGGCAAGGCAGCCATTGCTCCCTTTTCTAAGAGAAAGCCTTGCCTGGAGACTGTGGGAGCTGGCAGGAATTATAGAGACAAGCTTGTATAAAACAGTATTTTAATTCATTAGCTGGGAATGAAAGAACAGAGAAATCCATCCTGCAAATGGAAGGTCATTCAAAATCACCTTACTTTGGGGCTTCCCTGGTGGGGCAGTTGTTGAGAGTCCACCTGCTGATGCAGGGGACATGTGTTCATGCCCCGATCCGGGAAGATCCCACATGCCATGGAGTGGCTGGGCCCGTGAGCCATGGCCACCAAGCCTGCGTGTCCGGAGCCTGTGCTCTGCAACGGGAGAGGCCACAACAGTGAGAGGCCCATGTGCCACCAAAAAAAAAAAAAAAAAAATTCACCTTACTTTAACTTCTATGGCAAACAAAGAGAAAGTGTTCCCTCCCCATTCTTTTCTTATTTATTCATGTTTTCCCTTTTTGAACGTCAAGTGCAAATTCAAGTCTTTGTACTTCACATACTGTCAAATGTCAGCATCATTGATCTACAGAAGTCCCCACTCTCTTTTCTTATGGCAAGTGTCAGCATCTTGTCCTATTTGGTCAGTACCTTTGCCAAGAGGGTGTTACGTATTTTGAATACCATTCTGTGTGCAGCTGTTATGTTTGTGTTTTTAATAAAATTCATATTTTTGTTATTAAGCATTTTTATTTTATGTAAATGGCATTGCATACAAACAACCTTGCTTCTTTTTTCTTACTCAGCACAATATTTCTGAAATCCATCCATGTTCCTAGGTGAACACTTAATCCATTTCTTCTATCAGGTAGCAGATGCTGTTTTGTCCCCTTGCTGACTACTTTCACCTGGAACAAGGTACCCACCTGGTTACTTAGTGATGTTGGCTGCTAGGTCCTCACACCTGTATTCTTCTCCAAAGCAATGCCCTTGACTAAGGTGAGCCATGTTGTTCTGAGGATATGAGATTATACATCCTCTTCTTACCACCAGGGGCAGCCTCTGACCAACCCGTGTGAAGGTGTCATTGCCTCTGTTAGGACAAATTGAACTCTGGTACAATGTATACTCCAGAGCTCCCCATGGATGCAGTTGATGCTACACCTCTCCAGAAACATGTATTTGTTGTTTCCTCCCCTGCCCTCTTCTGCTTCCTCACTTTTCTGCAGGTTTCTCCTGAGAGCACTCAGTCAATAAATCATTGCATGAGAATCAGCATCTCAAGCTCTGCTTCCAGAGAGCCCCAGCCAAGACAGAGAGTGCTCTGAACTGTGCATCTGCTACACTTTGTCTGTTTACCCAGGTAGCCTTCAACTCTCTGCCACCATAACCATCTTTCTAATGAATATACCTGTAAACCTGTTTGATATTTTCTTTTCTGTATACATTCTCAGGAGTGGAATTGCTGGGTCATGGTGTGTGCTACACTTTATCTACAGGAATAGTTCCATTATGTCTCTACATTCCCACTCTGGGAAGTTTAAAATCTCTTCAATTAATGCTGAAAAATCTGTTTTAATATTGGCTCCCCTCTGCTATTAAGATTAATACAAAACAAAAACAAAAATTTCATGCCTTGACATTGTTTATCCAATCAGCAACTTGATTGGCTCTTATTTAAGTCACAGTATGTGTACATGGTACGTGGGTTTGAGTAATAGCATGTTTTTGTTGAATTACGCCAGCATGGCGCCACCCCATGTAAATTCCTCCAGCCCTTATTTTCCTTCAACATCTCGATCCTTAACTCCCCAAATGATCAGGGAACTATATCAGTGATGCTCAGATTTTTAATTCATTCAGATGACATTTTTATTGAAGACTTCGATTCCATCAACATTTATTTTGCACATACTATATGGCAGGTACTGTTGGGCTCTGGGGATATGAAATTTTAATACATATATTTTACCTTATTTGAGTAGTGATTCAGTATTTAAATTGGAAATAAATCCAATCATTCTGTTCACTTTAACAGGCAGTGTGGTTAAATGTTCATAACATTTGACCCAGTATTCCCACATCTGATTCTATAACATAAGAGCATAATCCAAGATTAAGACAAATAATTATCCAATAATTATATCTATTGCAAAATTGTTTATAAAACAAATGAAATCAAACCAGTAGTGAATAGTAGGATAAGAGTTGAGTAAATGGTAATATATTTTCAAATTGGCATATCATGTGACCATTAAACATGACTTGAGGAAGTACTAATGACATAGTGATTTGTAAAAAACAAGACACGTTATATATACAATGTGGTCTCAAATATATAAAAGTCTATAAATATTGTGATTTTGTTTAAATTTTTATTTTATTTTTGGCTGTGTTGGGTCTTTGTTGCTGTGCACTGGCTTTCTCTGGTCATGACAAGCAGGAGTTACTCTTCATTGTGGTGCATGGGCTTCTCATTGTGATGGCTTCTCTTGTTGCGGAGCATGGGCTCGAGGCATGTGGGCTTCAGCACTTGTGGTACCTGGGCTCAGTAGTGGTTCATGGGCTCTAGAGCACAGGCTCAGTAGTTGTGGTGCACGGGCTTAGTTGCTCCACAGCATATGGGATCTTCCCAAACCAGTTATTGAACCTGTGTCCCCTGCATTGGCAGGTGGATTCTCAACCACTGCACCACCAGGGAAGTCCCTAAAAATTGTAATCATTTTTAAACTTTTTATTCTGAACTAATTTTTATCTTAAAGAAATTTGCAAAAGTAGTACACAGTTCTCTCACACTTCTCACCAGACTCTCCCTAATTCAACATCTTACACAACCACAGTGCAATGATCAAGAACAAAAAACTGTGTGCTCTGGATGCTGTGATTATTGGTATTTTTCTACCTCCTTGGTATCTTAAAAATCCATAGAATTAGTATGTACTGATACAATAATCAAAAATATTTTAAATGTCATGAGAGGAAAGATCAGCTTTGGTCCAGAGAAATGTAAAACACAAATGTAGAATTATGATGAATTACAAAACCAGCCACATCCTGCAGATCTTCTGATTAGTGAATGGACTTTGGTTTTGGATGAGTCTTTGCTTTGCATCAAAGATGAAACCAACATTTCTCAAAATGTCCGGTACACAGTCTGTACATTCCTTGTTATAATTTCGTCAAATTCCTTATCAAATTTACCCCAGTATCCACCTAAGTTACAAATTCAGTTCTTCCCTTTGGTGAAGTCAGCCCTGTATATATACATTCTCTCTTTATGGATTGTATAAAAGCTCTCATGTACCTTAGAATGCAAACGTTCCCATCATGGACTCTATAAACACATTTAACCTGAAAGTGCTCTATGAAAAGAAATTGATGATTCCCTTTATGCTCTGCATGTAATAATACTTCCACTACTTTTTATTGTAATCTAAACTACTTTATATGACAAAGGAAATATTATTGTTCAACTTCAGGGCCATTTTAAAACTAATTTTTTTAAAGTTCATCTTCAATTAGAACTTACAAGAGTTTATTAGGAAATGTGTAAGCGTAACCTACAGATTCCATAGAAATTTATGTTTGGACCTTTGGGACCCATAGCGTCCCAGAAGAAAAATGCTAATTAGAATGCTAACACTAAACAAACAAAAAATACAAATTTGTGGTAAAGAAAAGCATAACATTAGCATTGAGACTCTTGAATAAAAAGAGGGAAATGACGGGTCAGTTTCAGCAACATTCAGCTTGGCTATAAAGGTGGTCCAGAGTAAACCAGAGTCCTGCAGAAGGGTGGACCTCAAGGTGAAAGGAACCTGACCCTTTAAGGGAGGCTGCAGTAGGTTGTCTGCTGGGGCCGTGTTGAAGGCTAGTGTGAGATTATTACATGAGCAAGAAATAAACTTCCATTGTCTGACACTCCAGGGCCACCCATGCAACTACTGTGGGTCCCAGATGAAAATGTATAATACCTTGTTCTAATACCGCAATAAAACCTTTCTTCTTTCTTTCACAGTCTCTCAATCTGTCATAGGATTTTTAAATTTTCTGTTTAATGCTGCACTCCTTTAAGCACCAGGACACCTACAGGATAAACAACAAAGACACTGCTGACCCTTTAACGTAATATGCACAATGATTATAAAGACAAAGATGTTGATGGTAAGAGGATGGGTCTTTGGGTTGAGAACACAGAAGAGATGCCTTGGTAACAGATAATAGTTATATGTAGACTAAATGCTTCTCTAGCCCTGTGTAACAAACCTTAAAAAGCAAGACACAAAGAAAAAAAAAAATCCTTCACATAACTTATCTGTATCCCAGGATAAAGCTCAATAATATTTATAGAAAAAAAAGATGTAGCCATCAACAAAGGGAAAAATTCACAATGTCTTGTATCCAAACAAGAGGACCATACATTCAAAGAAGCAGAAACATTTGAATCAAATGAAGAGAGAAATCTATCAACAAAACTGACTCAGAACTGACACAGATGTTAGAATTAGGACAAGAAAAAGAGTTATTATAAATTTATGTTCAAAAAGTTAAGGAGACAGAAATATGAAATAGAAAAGACCCAAATCATAATCTTAGAGATGAAAATTACAAAAACTGAGATAAAAATATCATTGATGAAAATAACACTAAATTCAACATTGCAGAATAAACAATGAGTGAAGAAGACATAGAAATTGAAACCACTCAAAATAAAAGATAGAGAAATGAATATTTTTAAAAAGATATCAAGTGTTTAGGGGAAACTTCAAGCAGTTTAATATACATGTAAGTAGAGTCCCAAAAGGAAAGAAGTAGAGGAAAGTGACAAAAAACATTTTAAATAATAATGGGTGAAAAAGTTAAAAATCTAATGGAAACTATAAACACACAGTTTGAAAAATCTTAACAAAACTCAAGCACAAGAAATATGAAAATATACTAGAGCATTATTATACTCAAGTTGCTCAAAACTAGTGAAGGAGAGGAATCTACAACCATATAAAATTGGCACATTTTGAACAGAGGAACAAAGATGGGGAGACAACAGTTTAGATTCCTCAAAGGACACAATGCAGGTAGGAGGAAAGCAGAGCAAACTCTTTAAGTTCTGGAAGGAAAAAATAAAAGTTGCCAAATTAGAGCTCTCTACTCAGTGAAAAAAATGTTTCAAAAACAAAAACAAATATAGAAGTTTTATGTACAAAATCTGAAAGAATTGATCAACTGCAGATTTTCAGACAGAAAGAAATGACATTATGTGGAAATATGTATATATACAAATGAATAAAGACACATCAAATGGTAAACACATTAGTAACTATATGAGATTATTTTTTATTATTTAAATATTTTTAATATTAAATAAGAATATTTAAACAAAATAATTAATATAAATGTATTTTTCAGTTTATAACAGATGTACAAAAGTAAAAAGTATAACAAAAATGGCATAAAATTCAGGAAAGAAGAAATTATAAGGTACTTATTCTATAATAGGTGATATAACATCATTTAAAAGCAGGTAGTGATATAATAAAGATGTACAATATAAATTCTAAAAAAAAAAAAAACACTATTTTTAAAAAACTGGTATAGCTAGTAAGCCAAAGAAGGGAATGAAATCAAATTATAAAATGTACTCAAGTTATCCAAAATAAGGCATAGAATGATGGAAAAGGGGAAACACAAAATACATGAGACAAATAAAAAAAATTTTCTAACATGACAGACTTAAAGCTAACTATACCTATAATCACATTAAATGTAAACTAAATATTTCAATTACAACAAAGAGCTTGATCGTCGTATTGTTTACAAAATCAAGACTCAACAGCTTACAAGAAACTTACATTAAATAAAATGCATTAAAATGTTAAAAGTAAAAAGAAATTGAAAATGATATATAGTGCTATCCTCAGTAAAAATTGTGCTAAAATGATTAGATCAATAACAAAGTAGATTTCAAGCAATAAATATCACCAGGAATAAAGAAGGTCATTTGATAATGATAAATGAGCTAGCTGATCAAGAGGACATAAAAACCCTAAATGTTTCTGCACCTAATAGCAATTGTTCCAAAACATGAAACAAAAACTGATAGAAATACAAGGAGAAATAGACAAACCCACAACCACACTTGGAGATTTCATACTCTTCTGTCAGTAAATGATAGGAAAAATAGACACAAAATCCATGAAGATATGGAAGATTTGAACAACACTATCGACTAATGAGACTTAATGGACATTTATGGAACATTCTACTCAACTTTAGAAGACTGAACATTATTTTTAAATTCATACAGAGCGTCTATCAAGGTAGATCATATTCAGGATCATAAAACAAGTATAAGTGAATTGAAAAGTAATCCAATAGAATTAAATTAAAAATCAACAATAAAAGATACTGGGGAAATCATCAGCTATTTGAATACAAATCAAACTTCTAAATAACACATGAGTCAAAAAAATAAACCAAAAGGGAAATAAAGTATTTTGAACTAAAGGAATGAGAACACAACAAGCTAGTATTTGCAGGATGCCACTAAACAGTATTTGGAGTTTCCCTCCACAGTATATTTTTTGTTTATTTTTATATTAGGAATAAAACACAAGTCTCAAGTAAATAGCCTCCAATTTCACTTTCAAAAAGTAGAAAAAGAAGGCCAAACAAAACACAAAGTAAGTAGAAGAAGGAAAATAATAAAGGTCAGAGGGGAAATCAATAAAAAGAAAAGAGTAAAACAATAGAGAAAGCCAATGAAACCAAAGACCAGTCAGTTCAGGAAAAAAATCTCAAGCTTCCAATATTCAGAATGAAAGAGGAACTATCATTACAGGTGCCACAGTTATTAAACTGATAATTAGGGAATATTATGAACAGCTATATGCCATGACTGGATAATTTAGATGAAACTGAAAATTCCTTGGAAGACACATGCTCACTCAAGTATAATAGATAAACTGATAACAATATATCTATTGGAGAAACTTTATTTGTAAGTAAATCCCTTTCACAAAGAAATCTATAGTTCCAGACACATTCACTGAAGATGCATTAATGAAGAAATAAAACCAATTCTACCAGAAACACTTCCATAAAATTAAAGATGTGGGAAATGATTTCCAACTCATTCTATGAGGCCAGCATTACACTGATATCCAACTAAAGCCAATATATTATGAGAAAAGAATGCTACAGACTAATATTCCTCATAAATACCAAAGCAAAAACTCTAGATATAAATTTTACAAGTAAAATCCAATATATGGAAAAGGATAATACATACCAACCAAGTGGATATCCATTATTTCTTACAACTGCATATGAATCAACAATTCTTTCAAGGTAAAAGTTGAATATAAAAAAAAAAGTCCCAGGGGGTGGAAAAATATATTCCATGCAAATGGAAATCAAAGGAAAGCTGGAGTAGCAATACTCATATCACATAAAGTAGACTTTAAAATAAAGAATGTTATAAGAGACAAGGAAGGACACTATATAATGATCAAGGGATCAATCCAAGAAGAAGATATAACAATTATAAATATATATGCACCCAACATAGGAGCATCTCAATACATAAGGTAACTGCTAACAGCTATAAAAGAGGAAATCAACAGTAACAAAAGAATAGTGAGGGACTTTAACACCTCATTTATACCTGGGACAGATCATCCAGACAGAAAATTAATACAAAAACACAAGCTTTAAATGACACAACAGATCAGATACATTTAATTGATATTTATAGGCCATTCCATCTGAAAACAGCAGATTACACTTTCTTCTCAAGTGCACATGGAATATTCTCCAGTACACATCACATCTTGGGTGACAAATCAAGCATCACTAAATTTAAGAAAACTGAAATCATATCAAGAATCTTTTCCGACCACAACTTTATGAGATTAGAAATAAATTACAGGGAATAAATGTAAAAAACACAAACATATGGAGACTAAACAATACATTACTAAATAACTAAGAGATCACTGAAGAAGTCAAAGAGGAAATCAAAAAATACCTAGAGACAAATGACAATGAAAACACAGTGATCCAAAACCTATGGGATGCAGCAAAAGTAGTTCTAAGAGGGAAGTTTATAGCAATACAATCTTACCTCAAGAAACAAGAAAAATCTCAAATAAACAATCTAACCTTACATCAAAAGGAACTAGAGAAAGAAGAACAAATGAAATACAAAGTTAGTAAAAGTAAAGACATCATAAAGTAAATAAATCATGAAGATCAGAGCAGAAATGAATGAAATAGAAACAAATAGAACAATAGCAAAGATAATAAAACTAAAAGCCAGTTCTTTGAGAAGATAAAAAAAATTGATAAACCTTTAGCCAGACTCAGCAAAAAAAGAGGGAGAGGACACAAATCAATAAAATTAGAAATGAAAAAGGAGAAGTTACAATGGACACCGCAGAAATACAAAGCATCATAAGAGACTACTACAAGCAACTCTTTGCCAGTAAAATGGACAACCTGGAAGAAATAGACAAATTCCTAGAAAGGTATAACCTTCCAAGACTGAACCAGGAAGAAATAGAAAATATGAACTGATCAATCACAAATAATGAAATTGAAAATGTGATTAAAAATCTTCCAACAAACAAAAGTCCAGGACCAGATGGCTTCACAGGTGAATTCTATCAAATATTTAAAGAAGAGCTAACACCCATCCTTCTCAAACTCTTCCAAAAAATTGCAGAGGAAGGAACACTCCCAAACTCATTCTACGAGGCCACCATCACCCTTAACCAAAACAGGCAAAGGTACCACAAAAAAATAAAATTACAGACGAATATCACTGATGAATATAGACACAAAAATCCTCAACAAAATACTAGCAAACAGAATCCAAAAACACATTAAAAGGATCATACACCATGATCAACTGGGGTTTGTCTCAGGCATGCAAGGATTCTTCAATATATGCAAATCAATCAATGTGGTACACCATATTAACAAATTGTAGATTGAAAACCATATGATCATCTCAATAGATGCAGATAAAGCTTTTGACAAAATTCAACACAAATTTATGATAAAAAGTCTCCAGAAAATGGGCATAGAGGGAATGTATCTCAACATAATAAAGGCCATATACAACAAATCCACACCAAACATCATTCTCAATGGTAAAAAACTGAAAGCATTTCCTCTAAGATCAGGTACAAGACCACTATTATTCAGCATAGTTTTGGAAGTCTTAGCCACAGCAATCAGAGAAGACAAAGAAAGAAAAGGAATACAAATGGGATAAGAAGAAAAACTGTCACTGCAGATGACATGATACTGCACATAGATAATCCTAAAGATGCCACCAGAAAACTCCTAGAGCTAATCAATGAATTTGGTAAAGTTTCAGGATACAAAATTAATGCACAGAAAACTCTTGTATTCCTATACACTAAAAACAAAAGATCAGAGAGAGAAATTAATGAAACAATCCCATTCACCATTGCAAAAAACGAATAAAATACCTAGGAATAAACCTACGTAAGGAGGTAAAAGACCTGTACTCAGAAAACTATAAGACACTGAGGAAAGAAATCAAAGATGGCACAAACAGATGGAGAGATATACCATGTTATTGGACTGGAAGAATGAATATTGTGAAAATGACTATATACTACCCAAAGCAATATACAGAGTCAATGCAATCTCTATCAAATTACCAATGGCATTTTTTTACAGAACTAAAACAGAAAATCTTAAAATTTTGTATGGAGACATAAAAGACCCCCAAATAGAAAAAGAAATCTTGAGGGGAAAATATGGAGCTGGAGGAATCAAACTCCCTGACTTCAGACTATACTACAAAGCTACAGTAATCAAGACAGTATGGTACTGGCACAAAAACAGAAATATAGATCAATGGAACAAGATAGAAAACCCAGAGTTAAACCCATGCACCTATGGTGAACTAATCTATGACAAAGGAGGCAAAGGCATACAATGGAGAAAAGACAGTCTCTTCAATAAGTAGTGCTGGAAAAACTACACAGCTACATGGAAAAGAATGAAATTAGAACACTCCCTAACACCATACACAAAAATAAACTCCAAATGGATTAAAGACCTAAATATAAGGCCAGACACTATAAAACTCTTAGAGGAAGACATAGGCAGAACACTCTATGACATGAATTGCAGCAAGATCTTTTTTGATCCCTTCCTAGAGTAATGGTAATAAAAACAAAAACAAACAAGTGAGACCTAATGAATTTTAAAAGCTTTTTCACAGCAAAGGAAACCATAAACAAGATGAAAAGACAACTCCATCAGAATGGGAGAAAATATTTGTAAATGAGTCAATGGACAAAGGATTAATCTCAAAAATATAGAAACAGCTTGTGCAGCTCTATATTAAAAAAACAAAAACAAAAACACAATCCAAAAATGGGCAGAAGACCTAAATAGACATTCTCCAAAGAAGACATACAGATGACCAAGAGGTACCTGAAAAGCTGCTCATAATCACTAATCATTAGAGAAAGGTAAATCAAAACTACGAGGTACCACCTCACACCGGTTAGAATGGACATCATCAGAAAATCTACAAACAATAAATGCTGGAGAGGGTGTGGAGAAAAGAGAACGCTCTTGCACTGTTGGTAGGAATGTAAATTGATACAGCCACTATGGAGAACAGTATGGAGGTTCCTTAAAAAACTAAAATTGGAATTACCATATGATCCAGCAATCTCACTACTGGGGAGATACCCAGAGAAAGCCATAATTCAAAAACACACATGCACCCCAATGTTCATTGCAGCACTGTTTACAATAGCCAGGTCATGGAAGCAACCTAAATACCCATCAACAGAAGAATGGATAAAGAAGATATGGTACATATATACAACGGAATATTATTCAGCCATAAAAAGGAACAAAATTGGGTCATTTGTAGAGATGTGGTTGGACCTAGAGACTGTCATACAGAGTGAAGTAAGTCAGACAGAGAAAAACAAATATTGTATATTAATGCATATATGTGGAATCTAGAAAAATGGTACAGATGAAGTGGTTTGCAGGGCAGAAATAGAGACACAGATGTAGAGAACAAACATATGGACACCAAGGAGAGAAAGCAGGGATGGGGAGGGTGTTGTGATGAATTCAGAGATTGAGATTGACATGTATACACTGATGTGTATAAAATAGATAACTAATAAGAACCTGCTGTATATATATATATATATATATATATATATATATATATATATATATATATATAAATCCCAGCAGGCCATTCTTCTGATATAATTTGGCAAACTAATTCAAAAATCCATATGGAAGTGCAGAGAACATCAAAAAGCTAAAACAACTCTGGAAAAGAAAAGGAAGTGGATTTTAAGACTTATAATAAAGCTTAAGTAATCAGGACACCATGGCTAGGGCTCAAGACATATATATTGATCAACTTATCCAGAAAGGATGTCCAGAAATAGTTTTGTATATCATATAAGGACAACTCCTCTTTGATAAATATGCTAGAGAAATTCAATGGAGAATAGATTGTATTTTCTACAGATGCTGCTGTAACAACTGGATATCCACTTGCAAAAAATAAACTTGGAACTATACCTCATACCATACTCAAAAAATAATGTAAAATGTATCATAGACTTCAACGTAAGACAAATAAGGCAAACTAAAACAATAAGACTTTTAGAAGAAAATACGGGAGAAAATTTCAGTGACACTTGTTCAGAGATTTCCCCTGTTCTTGATGCTCTTTTTTTTTCAAGTTAGTATCTTGACTGTGGTGGTGCTTTCATGGGTATATACATATATAAAATTTTATTAAATTATATACTTTATGTGCAGTTTTTGTTAATTATATCTTAATAAATCTATTAAAAGCAGATATATTTGCAGTTACTCCATCAAATCTGGAGTAATACATTAAACAAAAGTCATATACATCCTTTATATGAAAATAACAATTTGTTACACAGAGAAATAGATGGAGGTACAACATTTTCATGGGTTGAAGACTTTCCTTTAAAATTTCAATTCTCCTTTAATTAATATATAGAATCAATTTACTTCCAATGAAACACTAAGTTTTTTTGGAAAATTTAACAAGCTGACTGAAATTTCAGTGAAAAGTGAAGCATTATATTCAAAAGTTTTGAGAAAGAACTAAACAGGAGAACTTGTACCTCTTGATTTTAATAGAAGTTGTACATCTGTAGTGATAAAGACAATGTGGTATTAGCATAAGAATAGACAAGTAAATCGATGAAACAGAAAATAATATAGAGATAGTCCACAACAAATGTGCCAATGCCATTCAGATTATGTCAGAACAACTAGATAAATATAGAAAAAAAGATAGTCTTCAAACCCTGCCTCGTATTATACACATGCAAAAAGAATTTGAAAATCTTCATAGGACTAAGAGTATAATGCTATAACTATAGTTTTTAGAAGAAACTATAAGAGAAACACGTTGAGTTCTTTGGTTACACACAGATATTTTAAAGAGCACATAAAAAGAACTTACTGTAAAAGAAATATAATTGATAATTTAGACTTCATCAAAATTTAAAATTCCTGCTTATGAAAGCAAAACACTGAGAAAATGAAGATGCAAGGCATAGAATGGAAAGTATTCACAATACACGTATGTGCCAAGGGACTTGTATTCAAATTACATAAATAAATCCTCAAATCAATAATCAAGGTAATCCAATAAAAGAGTCAAAAAACTTGGATAGACACGACATAAGAAGATATATGAAATACAAGAAATACATGAAAAGGGGATCAGCATTCTTTGTCATGAGGGAAATGCAAAGTGAAACCCCATTGGGATACTATTTTATATCCAAGGGGATGGATAAAATCTAAAAGGTGACAAAAGCAAATAACGGCAAGAATATGGACCAGCTGAATCTCTCTCATACATTGCTGGAGGAAACAAGAAACAGCACACCCACTTTGGAGAATTTTTGGCATTTTGTTATAAAATTAAACATTCATCAGCCCTTTGCCCCAGCAGTTCACTCTCAGTGGCCTTTGGAGACGCCATAATGATGCAGAGATGGGGCTTGGGGATGAGGGAAGGGTGTCAGAAAAGGAGGGTAGCAGTGGCTTGTCACAGAGGCAGTGGCTTCAGGCATCATTAGGAACATATTGTGAGGCTAGAAAGTGGCCTGGACAAAGATCCAACCTGGCTATTCTCCTGTGTCTTGAACTCCAGTTTACACAGCTGATTTACATGCTTTTATTTCCCATCTTACAACCCGGCAATCCCAAGGCCTTAATTCACTCCCTCACAAGGCTGACATTCTTTTTAATCAGCTCTCAGCTCAGTCATCACCTCTTCTGGGGAGCTTTTCTTGAAGCCCTCGTCTAAGTTCTAGAACCTTCCATGTGTCCCACCATCACCCTAAACCTCACGCATAAGACTTTCAGAATATGCATCACTTTTCTCTCTTCTGTGAGCTTTTTGTAGGCAAGGACCATGTCCCTTAGATCTGTATTATTAAACCTTGCCCAGACACTGGCATACACCGATTCTTTGATAACTGACCAGAGTGAATAAATGTCTGAAAAAATGATTCACTGAACCTGTAAATCTAATATCTTGAACATTGAAAACAAGTTTTACATATCAATATCCTGATACTAATCATTGCTAAGTTCTGTTTCATCTTACCAAGTATTTATTGATACTCACCATGTAAGCAGGAATTATCAATTATAAGGGTTCAATATCAATCCTGTGCCATTAATGTATTTCAAAGCCTGGTTCATGACTGTAAAGGCAGAATTAAAATGGATATAAAAATTATTATAATAGATAATCAAAATTCTTACTTTTTTCTTAATAATTTACAAGTAAGTCATTAAATGCAGGTATTTAAACCAGTTTAACTCATAACCTTATCCTGAGGAAGTAAGAATAAAAGCAATAAACTTTACACTGATTCTGTGGCTATATCACCATGAACTAGGAGGTCCTTCAGAAGACCTATTGATGAGTTGATTCCTCTCTCTGTGTACAGCTATGCATTAGAAACACAAAGGCCTTACACCCTAATATTGATAGGGGCATATCAATTTTAGTCCATATTATGGTGAAATCCTTTAACTGCCTGAGAATATTAAAGTAGCACTTAACATGGTAGGCCCTCCCACCAAAGAGTCTTAAGAAATGTTAATATATAAACTGGTTATTAAGTAAAGCCTACTTTTTAGACTAAAACTTTTACATCATTGATTCAGTGCAATACATTGATTTAAAACAAACCCTTTAATAAAATTGAAGAAATATAATTATTTTGAGAAAAGATTCTCTTCAAATCATCCCCATTCAGATATGATATGATCCTTGTTGTGGAGAAAAAATAAGACATGGAAACAACCTAAATGCCCATCAATGGATGAATGGATAAAGAAGATGTGGTACAATATATAATGCAATATTACTCAGCCGTAAAAAAGAGTGAAATAATGCCATTTGCAGCAACATGGATGGACCTAGAGATTGTCATACTGAGTAAAGCAAGTCAGACAGAGAAGGACAAATATTGTATGATATCGCTTATATGTGGAATCTAAAAAAATGGTACAGATGAACTTATTTACAAAACAGAAATAGAGTCACAGATGTAAAAACCAAATACATCATTACCAGGAGATAAAGAGGGAAGGATAAATTGGGAGATTGGCATCGACACATACAGACTACTATATATAAAATAAGTAACTAGTAAGAACCTACTGCATAGCACACGGAACTCTACTCAATACTCTGTAATGGCCTATATGGGAAAAGAATCTTAAAAAAGAGTGGATACATGTATATATGTATAACTGATTCACTTTGTGTACACCTGAAACTAACACAACATTGTAAATCAACTACACTCCAATAAAAATTAAAAAAAAAAAAGACAGGCTCACACCTCTTCAAAGAACCTCATCTTTGCTAGCTGCCTCTTTAGTAACTAAAGTAAAAGATAGTAACTATAATTTAGAAAATAATCAGAAAAATTTAATATTCATTGACCATAGTCCATCCCTTGTCAAGAGGCTTATGTTGTATATTAACACCCAACCTGGAAATTCATGATGTGACGAGTGCATGGACATGGCGTATGATAGTGGATGGTGTGCTGTGTGCACACAGAAAGTGCCACCTACTATCACCCACCATGATTTTACTGCAGGTAATATACATACCCCTACATTTCTAAGTCGAGAAGAATTTAGAATAAATGTAGGTACAAAGGGAAGTAACATCAAGCTCCTTCACTGAGCTGATTTGACTTAAAAATAGGGACACTAATTAGAAGTAATGTTGAGATGCAAGGGATGCTTTTTTCTAAGCCATTTATCCAGTATAAAGGAATCTGGTGAAAATAAGATATCACCTAGTTTAATAGAAAACTGACCATTCACATATAAAGGTGATCAGCTAGAGGGAAATACAAATGAAAATAAAAGTTCAAAAGCAGGCATATGCACAGCTGAGATCCTAACGTGATAAGACCTGGAAATTGCAGACAGCTGAGTCTGAAGTGTTGACAGTAGAGACAGCTTTTGTCAAAAGGTACCTAACAAAGTGAGATTGAAACCCTAGGCTAAAGAAAGAGGGGAAAATAACATCCATTGACATCAGACATTGTCACTGTTTCTTTGTGACTCACGGGACACCTGTTTCTCATGACAAACCATTAGGCAAGTATTATGTACCCTTTGAAAGTACAGAAACTCAAAGATTAAGTAATTTACCAAAGGTCACAAATATGGCAAAGCATCAGAGCCAGGAGTTGAGCCTAAGCCAGTGTAAAGATAATGTCTAATAAACATTTAAGGGAGACTGTGGCATTCCTTCTGCTTATAAGAATGGCATTCAGATGAAGGGGTCTTTTGATTCATTAGACTCTGCTCCCTTAACGGCTATTCTCTGCACAATTTTACGTTGTTGCAGTGTGCCCAGCCAAGGATGGGTAGACAAACATCTCTAGCAGATCATGCAGATGGCAGGTTCCACAGGGCAGCTGGACCAGTAGAACTCACTGGAGGCAGATGCTACCCAGATCCTATTCAGGGACCAGTCATTAGCTCTCAGTAGCAGATACGGCCCAGACTATTAGTTATACCCCTTGAAATTTAGATTATCAGAAGAAAGCATACAAACCATCAGGTTGTGAACTTTCAAAGATGTGAACGTGCGTTTGCACGTCCGACCACATAAGTTAGTTCAGGTATCTGGCGTACATTGTCACGTGTGTACATCCTCTACAAGTGACTGTGCTTTTGGGTACTTTACTGTACAGTACTGTATAGAGTACAGTAGCACAGTACCTTTATTTCAAGCCCAGGATGGCCAGAAGCAAGCGTAAAAGCAGCAGTGATTTACCTGGTGCTACTGTTCTCTTCAAGGTACTGTACTGTAAGATTAAAAATGTTCTTTATATTTTGTGTTTGTTTTTTATGTATTATTTGTATGAAAATTATTATAAACCTATTACAGTACAGTACTACATAGCCGATTGTGTTACTTGGATACCTAGGCTGACTTTGTTGGACTTAACGAACACGCTCTCAGAACAGAACTCGTTCCTATGTAGGGGACTTACTGTACTTAGAATAAATAGACAAAACTCTTATACCTTCACCACATTATATTGAATGTGATGGCTTAGATTTATAGAGATATGTCTCTCCACCTGCTTCAAACCTGAATGTGATGCTCCTTATCAAGGAAAACACTCCCCAGAGTCTCCACTGCACCCAGTGACATTGATCCTTTAGTTGAGCCAATATTCCATACAGAGAAAAAATTAGAATCCTGTAACTTAACAGTTGTTTCCTATCTGCAGGTGCTGCTGAACCATAGGGCACAAGGTAGTGCTCAGAGGAGGTAAGTGAATAATTTGAGGAAACTATTCCATCTGCCTTTATCTTCTTCCTAATTGTTTTTTTTATTTGCCTTTAAATTTTAATTGTCCTGATTTATGTGTATTTCACTGTATAATGTTCCTTAAATCCTTTGTGGAATAGGCTATAAAATAGAAATTCTTTACAAATATATCATCCAATAATCCATATTTATGTAGAAACATGAAGGGTATGGAAGTGTGGTTATAGAGCAGTCTTTTTCTATAAATAACTAACTAACTTGTAAGATGAAAAGCATGTGCTCAGCTTCAGCCTACTCCTGGTTACCTGGTTACTAGTGGTAAGATAGGGAAGATAATCCGTTCTTGTTACTATCATGGAAAGCATTCTTAAAAAAATACTTAACAAAGCTTGAATTGGCTTTTCAACTTCTTTTTCTTTTACTTTGATCATCTGGGCATAAAGTGGATTTGATTTGATTTTGTGCAAGATCAATAGAAGATGACTCCCAAATGTTTGTGAAATTCTTATTGATTTTTCTGAAAATCAAATACCACCCTGTTTAAGGTCATCATATGAGAATTGAAATATCTGTTCCTAGAGTAATTTAAAATCTCATTTAGTGTGACAGAACTTAGACATATACTTGTTTAATTTTCTTTCAATTAAGCCATTATATAATTGAATATCACCAGAAATATTGGATTATGTTACAGTTGAATAAATCGAAAGGGGTTATTTACCTTTTTGTTTAAAATCAAGAGAAAACCAATCTAAGTGAATTTCCCCATTGCTTTACTTTATTATTGAATATATGAGAAAATTATCCTGACATGAAGAAGCATAAAAGCTTCTTCACAGAAAGAAATATGAAATTAATCTTTCTTTGACTGAATCCACTCATATTACCTATTACTGGCTTGGTGTCCTTGTTTGAAGTTCGGTCAACCATCATTTGCCATCTAATAATAAGGTTCTAGGAACATTTTTTATGCAAATGATTAAGTAAATTTTATGGGTGTCAAGTGAGTGGTTGTTGACTTTGGTGATGGCCTGTGGAGGATGGGGGAGCCAACACAACATGGATTCTTCTCTGCACAACCCAAGATGAATCACGGGACCATTCACACCTCTCACAATCCTGCAGCCATCAGACCTATTGCCACTTTTCTGTGCCAGACCTTGTGCAAGGCATCAGGAACTCAAGAATGAAGATGCTTTGTTTCCCTTCTCAAATAGTTTATATCATTGGGCAGATAAAGGCACATGCAATATGACAAAGGATGCCATGGAGGTATGAGTCAATTATAACTGAAGCACAGAGACGATGTGTGGAAATAAGAATAAAAATGTTAGGGGAGTCTTCTCAGAGAACTACTTCTGCTGTGAGTTAAAGAATGGGGAAAATTTACTCTAGCTGATACAAGCAGAAGATGAATTCAGATGTGAAGAAGAGTGAAAATGATATGTCCAGGAAAGGATGCACAGTCAATACTGTTGGGGCACATGGTTCTTATGAATTGTGTGAACCCTTGAAAGAGAGGCAGGGTGCAGATCAAAAGGCCTGGCCAGCCACGCTAGTAACCTTCACTTTCACCTGTGGTCAGTAGGCAGCTACTGAAGTCTTAGAAACTAAGGAAGCAGCATCACTGGACAGTTCTAGCTGGGAAGAGGGAAATGGACTGCAGGCCCAAGCACATGATAGTCAATTAATCATGGCAGTAGTTTCAACAAGAGATAATGAGAGATTTAAAATAATAGAAACAGGGAGAATATAGGTCATTTTAATTATGGTACTATTCTTCTAACACTGACAAAAGGCTTAAAAAAGGAGATTTTGGAAAAAAAAAAAGGAGATTTTGTTTTTCTAAAACTCATGTCCTTTATTGCACCACTGATATTTATAAATCAGTGACTAATGCTAGTTAGTATATGTCCACATTTAATATACCTTCAGAAAAATCACTGTAAGTTTATAAGGTTTTTGACCCTAGAGATGAATGAGACATTGATTTATTTTTACCACATCATTAGTAGAGCTATTTTGAAAAACATCATAATTCATAGGAAATTTGTATGGCCATCACAAGGTTTAGAGAATTGTTCAAGCACAAAATTAGTTTCCTTAGAGGAAAATCTTTAGTGTTAAGCTTAGAAAACTTTATGACTCAGCATTCTTGAAGGAAACAGATGGTATATCCAAAGGACTAACTGAAGAAAGTCTAATGAAGTGAGTATTTACAGAGATGGGGGCAGGTCCAGAGAACCAAGAATGGATAGAAGACCCCAAGGACTAGTGACCATTGTGCTCTGCCCTGAGCAGCCAGGTGAGGGGTGGTGTTACCAGGGCCATAGTTCATAAAGGAGGCATCTGAAGAGGCTGGCAGGGTGAAGGGCCGTAGACAGAGGCATGAGCCACAGTCAAAACCTATTGGAGTTGGGGATTGACGAATACACAGTCCAATGTGTAAAACAGAAAACTAATGAGAACCTGCTGTACAACACAGGGAACTCTACTCAGTGCTCTGTGGTGACCTAAATGGGAAGGAAATCCAAAACAGAGGGGATATATGTATACATATACCTGATTCAGTTTGCTGCACAGCAGAATCTAACAGGACATTGTAAAACACCTATACTCCAATTAAAAAAAAAAACAAAAAACCTATTAGAGGAAAGGAGAGAGCAGGGAAGACACCAGAACCTCTCCTTTCTCACGACTCTCCTGCTGGTGTATCCATGGTACAAAACAAACTGCAGGAATGAAGAGGGTAACAGAGTATATGATGCCTCAGAAAAAGAGCCACCACCCAGGACACAGAACGTGGAGATTGGCAAAGATGGACAGGGCTGGGGAGGGATGGGCAAGAGATGAAGCATCCCTGAGAGGGTGGTCATTGGTACTTTTCAAATGGTCAACCTGGCCAGCTGAGCAGCCTGCTTTTCAGTTTTGCATTTTCCAGAAACATGTAATTCTTCAGGTGGTGGTCCCTTTGCCTTGCTCACACTCACAGACCTACTTTGCCCTCAAGATTCCTGCCTAGGCCTTACTTCTGTGCCAAGTACCCCCTGAGACCCATTTCCCACCAGTTATGGCTAACCCGCTCTCCTCTGTGCTTTGTTTATGCTGTTTAATACATGGAAGTATGTTTTTGACATCTCTTTATTGAAGCCTTAATGAATAAATAAAATAAGTAAGAAAAATGAGCACAGGCCTTGATAAATTATCCTAAGAAAGAGAAACCTCAAAGGTGACTTTCTCAAGTTCAAAAATCCTGGGTATTAAATATGATCAAAGGGTTATTTAATCCTACTCAATTTTGTCACTTTTGCCTTCCTTCCAAATCTCATCAGTCAATCAATTATCAACACATGGTGAACATGAGAGCTTTTCTTTGAGGCTGAACTAAAAGAATGTCTGTACCAAGGGGGCAGGAGAGGGGGAGCAGACATCTACAAACAGTCATTATTACATGAATTGCCAGTTGAAATAACATTTTGGTGCAATAAGAATTCCTGCTTAATAGGCTTCTAGGGCATTAACTTAGCCAGTTTTATAGAATTATAGACTTTTTCCCAAAACAAGTCATCTACTTATTATTCATAATCTTCAGAGCAGCACTTAATGTTTAATAGCCCTTAAAACACACTCAATGAAATCGTAGTACCTGTTTCCCCACTTTACTGGGAGACTCAAGGCTCCTGGCCAAGGCTCTCCTCAGACACTCAAGCATCTCACATTATTATTGGAGGCATAGCTATTTAATCAAGTGCAAAGGCACATAGCTCAGCCCCTGGAATTGAGGGTTATAAACAACAAATAATAAACCAAAAAAGCCAAACAAATCACCCTCAGATGTATAACCCTGGTGTTTTGTGAGGACACAGAAAAGGAGGAACTTTTGCTTGAGGGCTGAGTCCTGCTTCCTCAAATACCAACACTGTGGATCCTGAAGAAAGTAGTTTCAGAGACACGTGTTCTGGGGAACTGGGACCTCAGGCAGGCTGCACTGAAAAACCAGGGTGACTGTATGCTTAATCCAGGGTATAATATTTTGAGGATGAAAATGGCTAATGTATGCAAAATTTATATGTCAACTGTAATGGTTTATAAAGATTATTTATTACACCAGGTATATGAATCTATTACTAAAAAATCCCAGCATTAATTTATTGATTAGACATATTTTGATATAGGAAAACAATTATCATTGATTTTGAATATTTAGTGATGAAAAGAAATAAAGAGAAGTCCAATTAATGTGCACAGATTCTGCATCATAAGCAGCACCGTTGCCGATTTCCTGCAGTTCCTCATACAGTTCTGACGTAGGAGCCAACTTCACAAGATTACCAAGTGTGCCAGGTGAGTCATAAGACTTGGAAGTTGAGAGCTAGGTACATCTCACCATCTTTTCCTTGCTGATTCAGTCCTTCACTTAATTACACAAAGTTCTAGGAAACTTCCTCAGGGTCTTCTGCTTCCTTTTCTTCTCTTTCTGCACAAGAAATCGAGGACGCTTTCTTAAATCCATCCCCTGTCCTTTCTAACCATAATTTAGGTTGCCATGATGCCTTGTCTAGACTATGTATTAACTTTCTGTTTTCCCTTCTATTTTTCTCCTTAAACTCACTTCTCCACTGAGAGATCACAGATACAAGACAACCAGTCTAAAGGGTCTAAGTTCCATGACCCCAAACTACCATTTCCAGCTGCTCCAAACTCTGCCTTCCCCCTCCTTTCCAAATCTCTTGCCATCTTTGGCTTGTTCTCTGTTGCCCACTAATATCACATGGTGAGAGTGTCCAGAGAAAGTAAAAGCTTTTGTTAACACTCTTCCTGTAGTAACTGCTGCTCACCCTCCAAGACGCTCCGCTCCACAAACTGGGTTACATTGTCTGAGGGCCACATTCTGCTTCCTCTATAGTTACTCTCATGATGGTGAAATAAAATGGTCTCTTTGTGAATTTCTTCCCGTCAGTATACTGTGACCTGTTTTCAGTCATGGAAGATGCCTTTCTCACCATCCTTTTACCCCCAGTACCAAATACAATGTTGTAGACACACATGAAGCATCGTGCTTTGAAATGAAACTTATGGTCCTTGATCTTGCCTTTCCAAATATGCAAGAAGTATCCACAAATGTATAAGTGACTCACACTGTAATCCCTGTGATATCTACACCCAGGGAGAGTCTACATTGCCATTTGGACTTTCCCATTTCCCCTCTATTACACTCACTTTGACACTGGACATGTTAATAAACTATACTCCTGCCACTTCCATAGATGTGGGACTGGGGGATTTCCAATCTACTGTGGACCTACTCAGCAATTTTCTGTGTTAATGTAGTTCTAGGTCGTCCTTGCTTCAACAACGGAGCTGATCACGATGCAGAATACATACTGCACGAATTGGATCTACCTTTATTTCTTTTAGTCATTAAGTGTTCAAAAGTGGATGATAAATTTTCTCTACTTCAATATATTTCCCTGACATAAAAAGCACTAAAAAGGAATTAAAGTTTCATAAAATCTCTAATATGCACTGTACATATTTCCTTGTCAGACAAGCTGTTTTTAGTAAAGGCTTGTAGGATATTTGGTTTCAATCAGTGTAAATTTAAATAAATTCATTTCAATCCTCACTTTCCCTTCCAGCTGTAAATCTGGGGAGACCTACAGAATTAATCTGATCTCATTCTCAATGTAAGATCAATGGGGAAGACATTTTATTGATATTAAACAGAAAATTACGATAGGTGGTTAAATTAAATCTCTGGGTTGGAAGATATAATAATAGAATTAAATGAAATTCTGTCACCTTAAATCAAGATATTTAAGTGTAAAGTCCTGTTGTCAAGGAAAGATAAATCTACCCCAAGGATGATTTTCAATGTACTGTAAAAAAAAAAAAAAAAAAGAGAGAGAGAGAATTTGCTGGTAAAGAGAAAGGGGAATTTTTGCACATGTGTAGCCAATGTCACCTCTAAATGTACATCATCACATTTACTTGATTCACAAGACATAGAGTGTTGACCCAAGTAGGTAATTTATTCTTCTGTTCATTTCACAGCAAAGACTGGGTGGTGTAGTACAAGAGATAATGATCATCAGCTTTCAGGTTTAAACCAAGCCATCTTCAGGATCCTTCCAGCTCTGACATTCTGAGATTGTAACTAACCACACCAATACAAACATTGCAAACAATAGCTCTGCTGTGGAATCACAGGACAAACTGAAAGTTGAAAGCAAAATCACAACCTGCAAATAAATCTGTACTACGATTTTCCAAGCAAATTAACCAAGCCAACCATGAACACATTAAGTTGAAACCCTTGGAGCAAAAGCTCATTTGCTGCCATATGTTTTAGATCAGACCAGGTCAAAGAGATCTGACAATAACTTGAGATGGGTTAGTTCTAAAAATAAGTCCACTCACTATTCTAGTGTTTTTCCTGATTTATAAATCCTGATTTATAACTAGTGAGACTTTCTTGAGACTAACCCTGAGACTCAAAACCTAGGAGCACCTTTCCGCAGACCACTCCCTTTGGGGATGCCCTCATTTCTTATAGTGTGTGTGTTCTCTTCTGCCAAAACTAAGAAACCTAAATCTGTTGGACTCTGGGTGTGTTCCTCATGGTCTTTGTTTAGGGAAGCATTGTAGTTTTTAAATCACAGGACTGTTATAAAGATTAAATAAGCTTGTGCACCTGATACAATGTGAGCTTTAATAGTGTCAGATATTGCTACTGGACCGTTATCAGTGTATTAACTCTGAACTCCAAAGCCACCCATCACTGCCCTGCTTTGTGGTATGGAGCTGGTCCCTGTCATTATTCCTCTTTGGTAGCTGGCACGATGCTGGCTCAATGGCTCGTGGGCAGGACTCCCTCTTTGTCACCCCCAACAGAAGTTTTTGTGCTCACCAGGCCCAAGGAAGCTTTCCTGCTCCTTGGTCTTGCCCCACAGCCTATGGACAGGTCCAGCCAAGGCAGCCAGCTACCTTCTCCACCAGCTCTGGGTCACAGCCACACCCTTGCCAGCAAGGTCTAAATCCAGCCTTGGGGAGGGAACCAACCTCCACACCTGCTCCTTCCTCTGGGGCTCTCTTTCAGCCTTTGGGTTTCTTCAGAGTTCTCTTTTATTCCTTCCCTTCCTGGCAGGCAGGAAGCCTCCAGCAGGAATGCTGGAAAAGTAGCTGGAGGGCGTTGTCATGGGGCCTAGCAACCACCAAAGAGAAACGTTCCCAGTCAATAATTCTTTACTTAAAATGTCCCTGTTTAAATGACTGATGTGTTTTCTGTCTCCTGACTAAACCCTGAAAAATGCAGCTACTTGAATATTGCTTGTTCAAATGGAACCATATTTACATGAATTTACTTCCAGACTTCTTGATATCTCTTACTTTTTTTGGTCCCTTGACTTCTGACCAGTGAAACCTCATCACTTAACCTGACACCTAATGTGGGGCTGTCTTAAGTTTTAATACCTTGCTACTCCCTACCTATGATCCCTTTGCCAAGGTAAGAGTTCGGATCAGCAATTTTCCTTCAAGACTGGTTGGGGGAGTTTCTGGTAAAATGCCAAGCTCTGCTTTGACCTCATTTTCAAGAAATGATGCTTGTATTGTAATAACATCTAGGTATTGATCACTATGTGTCTTACCCTCTGCTTGTCTGCACAAATCTCATCTTTCTTCCTAATAAAGGAATAGGTAGTCCTAATAAAGGAATAGATAGGTGATGTAAATAATAATATTAATAATAATAACAGCAGTACTTTTTTGTCAGACACTGTGCTGAATATATTTTATTTAATTTCCACAATAGTCCTGTTAGTTAGATATTATTCTATATCCATATTATAAACAGAGATAGTGAAGCTTGGAGAAATTTAGTGTCTTGGCCAAGATCAAGCACCTAATAAGTGGCAGATTTAAGACAATGTAAACCATGGGTAATTATTCAAAATTAAACTATTATTATTTAGCTCACGCTGTTCTAATAGTGGTCACAATTTCACTTCCAGGTGATTTTTAAAACCTGTTATATTTCAAATAAATATTCTATAATTACTGAATTTATTCATTGCTCATTGTATTTCACTGAGTATCACTGTTTAAATACACTGTTACAGTAATATTTGCTTTAGTAATTATTACAAAAAATGATAAAAATTTCTCAAATGTGTGTGAAACTGTTTTGATTGACTTATGTAATGTCAGTGAGTGCAAATATTTTGCCCTGAGGACCCCAGCTACTAAATTTGGGTGACAGAAAGATCACTGACTACATTTTTAGTTCAATTTAATTAATTAAACTAGACTCTGTTCATTGAAATGATGAATTGTTTTTTGAAATGTAGTTCATAAGCTCATGTCTAGAGTATATTTAATCAATTTTAAAATGAACCGTTGCTGTTTGGGTAGACCAAATGAGTAAATCATTTTAAAATATAATTATACAGGGCTACCATATAAATGGGAGGAATTGTGAGGTTACTAACCAGCAAATAGACGATAAATGCAATTAATTAGCTTTTATACAACGAAGGATACAGTTTAATTTCCATTAGATCAGGTAACACAATAGGCCAGTTTACTCTCCTTCACAGGTTTAATTGAGAATAAATTCATATTCATGCATCATTTAGGAGAAGCTCTGAGATATGAATGAAAACAAGGGTCTGAAAAAGTAACGTCTTCCTCATCGGCATTTTCGGTAACTTTTTCCAAGTATAATTTGAGGTGGGTATCGCAGGGCTATGGCAGGTGTCCAATGATGTTATGAGCATGTGAGTGTGTATGTGTGAAAATAGAAAGCATTATACAAATATAAATGCGCAGTAGTAGCATGCTGCTGTAAACCTTCAATCTTGTTCATTTTTCCTACTGCCTCAATCTTATATTCATAACTTGCTTATTGTTGGTTTCAATTTTTCCTCAACATCTCCAGTTTTAATATGCTCCAAAATCTTTAGACCTCCTTATTTCTTCTATAAGTCTGAAGTCTACAATCTTTGTAGCTTATATAATAAACTAAAATAGAAACACTGTAAATCCTCCATATGACAGAAAGAGATATATTACATTCAAGTTTACGACATTCACAATATCTCTATTTTGAATTTACATTTGGTAAATTTCACTTTTTAAGGTTTACGATTCTATGTTTTTAACAGCTTTATTAAGAGGTAATTGATTAAAAAATTGCACATATGCAATGTGTATAATTTGATGAGTTTGGACATAGACAAATGCCTGGGGTACCAGCATCACAATCAAGATGACAGATGTCAAACACTTCCCAAAGTTTCCTTGTGTCCCCTTATTTTTTGATTTGTTTGTTTGTTTCGTGGTAAGAACACATAACAGGAGACAAGTGCACGACACCATATTGTTTACTATAGGTTCTGTGTCACGCGGCAGACCTCTAGGACGTACTCATCTAGCATAGCTGAAAATTTACCCTCGTTGAATCACAACACCTGGTTTTCCCCACACCCCAAGCCCTGGCAACTGCTACTGTATTCTCTGCTTCTATGAGTTTTACTAATTTAGATACCTTCTGTAAGTGGAATCATGCAGCATTTGTGCTTTTGTGACTGGCTTGTCTCACGGAGCATAATGTCCTCTTGGTTCATCCATGTTGTCACAAACGGCAGGATTTTCTTTTTTTAAGGCTGAATAATATCCCATTACATGTATATACTACATTTTCTTTATCCATTAATCTCTTCAAGGACACCGGTTGCCTCTGTATCTTGGTTATCGTGAATAATGCTGCAATGAACATGGGAGACCAGATATCTCCCATACGCCTGGGATTGTATAACCACCATCAACATCATTATAGAGCATGGTTTCATTTCCACAAGAATTCCCTTTGTTCTGCCCCTTCCTAGTCAAACCCACCCCTCACCTTTACCTCCTGGCAATTACGTCTGCTTTCTCTCTCTGTACGTGTGCATTTCCCAAAATGTCATGTAAATGAAATCACACCTATGTAGCCTTTTGGATCTGACTACTTTCATTAAATATAGTGCAACTGATATTGACCACAAATTTCCAGGCATCAATAGAACATTACTTTTTATGTTTGAGTAGTGTTTTATATAGATTTATCAGACTTTATTCATCTGTTGATGAATATCTAAGTTATTTCTTGTTTGGGGCCGTTATGAGTAATGCTGCTATAGTCATTTTTGTGCTTTTGTGTGGACAGAATTTCTTAGTTTTCTAGTATAAATACTTGGGGAGGGAATAGCTGAGTCCAATGGTTAGTGTAAATTTAACTTTATAAGCATCCGCACACCTCTTGTAAAATATGGGTTCACCATTTTGCATTCCCTCAAGCAATGAATGAGATTTCAAGTTGATACAAACCCTCAACAGCACTTGGAAATGTCAAAATTTTAAAAATTTTATTATTTCTAATAGATGAGAAGTGGTACTTATTGTTTTAATTTGCATTTCCCAAATAATAATGACACTAAACATCTTTTTACATGATTATTCTCCAACTATGTATCTTCTTTGGTGAAGTGTCTTTTCAAATTTTTTACCCTTTTTTAGCTAGGTTGTTTGGCTACTTATCATTGAATTTTGAGAGCTTTTTGTATATTCTAGACACAAATGATTTGTTGAATATGGGAACTGTATACCTCCTCCTGGTCTGTAGCTTGTTTTTTTATTTTCTTAGCAATGTTTTTCCACAGTGCAATGGTTTTATTTTTTGTTTTTGGGGGTTTTTTTTGCAGTATACGGGCCTCTCACTGTTGTGGCCTCTCCCATTGCGGAGCACAGGCTCCGGATGCACAGGCTCAGTGACCATGGTTCACGGGCCCAGCCGCTCCATGGCATGTGGGATCTTCCCAGACTGGAGCATGAACCCACGTACCCTGCATCGGCAGGCAGACTCTCAACCACTGTGCCACCAGGGAAACCCCAATGGTTTTATTTTTGATACATCCAAACAATCACAGGTTTTCTTCTATATTTCCTTTAAAGTGATGTCCTTTATCAAGATAAGGGAATTCCCTTCTATTCTTAGTTTTCTGAGAGTTTTGATTATGAATAAATGTTAAATTTTTTTTCTGAATTTTTTTTCATCTATTGAAATTATCATGTATTTTCTAATATGGAACATTTTATTGACTTTTCAAATGTTGAACCAATCTTCCACTCCCAGTATAAATTCAAATTGGTAGTGATGGGGTTTCTTCATTTTATATATTGACTATTTGATTTGTTAATATATTGTCAAGAATTTTTGTGTCTAAATTTATAAATATTTGTCTATAGTTTTCTTTTCATGCACTGCTTTTCTATGGTTTTGTCATCAAGATAATGCTAGCCTCATAAAATGAGTTGTGAGTTACTCCTATTTCCTGGAAGAGATTATATAGAATTTCTATTATTTTTTCCATTTATGTTTGGTAGACTTAACTGATGAAACCAGTTTGTCCTGGAGTTATCTCTTTCAGAAGATTTTTAACTACAAATTCAATTTCTTTGATAGGTATAGTAGTATTTTTGTTATCTGTTTCTTCTTGAATAAACTTTATGGTATTTATCTAATGAGTATTTTGTCCTTTTAATCTAAATTGTCAAATTTTTGCATAGAGTTATTGGTACTATTCACTTATTATCCTTTTGATATCTTTGAGTTCTATGGTAATATCCTCTCTTTAATTTCTGGTATTGGTAATTCATGTCATATCTTTTATTCCATTATTGTTTGAAGTTTATCAATTTCACTGATTTTTCAAAAAAAGACCATTTGGTTTTATTGATTGTCTCTGTTGGTTTTATTTTTTCAATTTTATTGATTTGTACTGTAATATTTATTTTTTCAATTTCTTTGCTTTATTTTGCTCTCTCTTTTTTTAAGTTTCTCAAGGTGAAACGTAAGATTATGAATTTGAGACCTATGCTAGTTTATAAGTTTAATGTTATAAATTTCCTCCTAAACATTGCTTTAGTTTTACCTCCCGAAAGTTCATGTTTTATTTTCATTTTGATTCAGTTCAAACTATTTTCTAATTTCCACTGAGACTTGTTTGACCCATGGATTATGTGGAAGTTTGCTGTTTAAGTTCAAAATATTTGGAAGATTTTCTAGTTATCATTGTGTTACTGCTATCTAGTTAATTTTCTTTATGTCAAAGAATATATATTTTCACATTTAAATTATTTTAAATTTAAGGTTTTGTTTAAGACTGAGGATATGTCTACATAAATATTCCACATGAACCTGAAACAGTCTGTCTTCTGCTGCTGTTGGGTAGAGCATTCTAAAACTATCAGTTTGGTTTAGTTGGTTCATGTTGTTTTTTAGGTCTTCTGCCAGCTTATTTTATCACTTAATGGGATACTTTCCATTTTTCCTTTCAGTTTTACCAGTTTTTGTTGTATGTGTCATATGCTGTTATAAGCTCTGTTATGAGGTGCATGTTTATGCAGGATTTGTAGTCTTCTTGGTGAACTGACTCTTACCATGTTTAATGTCCCTTGTTATCACTGATGCTTTTTCTTCTTCTGAGGTCTGATTTGTCTGATATTAATATACCCATCACAGCCTTCTATTGATCACTGTTTCCAAGGTTGATCTTTTTCTTTTCTCTCTCCTTTTACTTTTTTATTGTATCTTTGATCCCAGTTAGTATCCAGCTGCAAGTCTGACTCACCTTCTGTAGTTACATTGTGGGTTCAGTGTTTAAAGTCTGAGGAGAGATATTCAAATGTGCTCTGTATGAGCTCTATCCAGAACACAGTCAGCTTCCTAGTTGTTGGTTTACCTCATAGTTCATTTCTCAATTTAACTTGGGTTGTTGTTTTAGGTCGATTCTATGCATCTGTACCCCAGAATGTCATACACAGCTCGACAGAATCTCTTTCTGGAGATCCCTCCCCTCTATAATTTCCTCAATTCTCCAGCACTCAGTAGCCTCTTTTTCCTGTCTACTCATTATAAACTATGGATTTGTCCATCCCCACACCCTCATCTTATCACACACTTCCTGAAACTGGGTCTACCTCTGGGCTAAAGAAACAGGAGGACAGAAAGAAGTAAAAGGTAGCAAAAATCCTCCTTCA
Source organism: Aethalodelphis obliquidens (assembly GCF_003676395.1). Taxonomy (NCBI): domain Eukaryota; kingdom Metazoa; phylum Chordata; class Mammalia; order Artiodactyla; family Delphinidae; genus Aethalodelphis; species Aethalodelphis obliquidens. The sequence goes on from NW_020837971.1 coordinate 24,199,481, forward strand.
CTGATCAGAAAACAGAGGATTCTTTTCCCAGTCAATCTGGTCAGGAAGGAGGATTTTCCTCCCAGAGTTTTAGCTGTTTTAGCAACAGATATTGTCATTAACTCCACATAAAGGTATTTTGGGGATTGAGTCTTATTTAGTGGCTAGGCTAGGAAAAAACTAAAACAACGCACAATAAACAAAGAAACAAAGCAGAGGATGTCCCTCTCTCCATCCCTTAGGCAACCTGGTCCTCGAAACAGAAAGGGTTTATCTTGGAGATTTTCTGATCATGAGCATTGAACAGCCAGCCGTTTAAGCTGCCCTGAGTCTAAGCCAAGGGATTCAGGAGGAAAAACACAAACACCACACGTACACACACATTCACACCACATGCGCCCACACACATACATCACACAACCACACGAAACATACTGCCCTCCAATCATTGTCTTAGGTTTCCAACCAGGACTTTTGGTTGCAGTCAGCAGAAAAGATAATGTAAAATATCCTTATTCCATCCTTAGAAAAACCAAACCACTCTCTGTGTCCTTGACCTTGTTGCTTTTAAGACTATGTATGATGCCCTTTACAGTTTATTTCACACTTCCTCCTGAAAGGTTTGGTTTTGGGGAGATACCACCACCAGCACAACCATCCCCACCTTCAGCTTCATTGTACCCACAGGAATTGGTAGACAGTCACACAGCAAAGAGCAGGGGCATTTTAATAAGCCCCAGACCAAAGTTCTAACCCAGATTCAAAGGCCTCATGCATTGGAATATCAGCCCACAGATGCCGCCCTTTCAATGCAACGGGAGTTGCCTAGGAGAGGAGGGATCCCTCACTGTGGCAGGTAAGTTGGGTCAGGAGACTTGTGCTTTATCCCAGAGAGTTTGAAGTGAATAACTAACCCTCCTGAATCTAGGCCTTGAGAAGTGGTTTCTCTTTTGCTTTGTGTCTTGAATCTAAGCTTCAGGCAACTGAAGCTTTTGTGGGGTCCTTCCTCACTCACTAGGGTTTTATAAAGGGCTGCTTTTTCAGTTGTTCATGGCTTTCTATCAAATATTTCCTTCAGGCACCTAACAGGGAGGCAGAGATCTCTAGAATGGTACCCCAGTTTCCTAACTCTGTTACCTATCTTCCACTTAATCATATGTCCTCTTTTAATGACTTCAGTGGTTGCTAAAACTAAGTGCTGTTTTCCGCACTCTTCCTCACCACGCTAACAGACCCTTAGTCATGTCGGAGCTTCTGCATTGTCCCACAGCTGAGCAGAGCCCTTCTCTGCCCTGACCAGGAGTTGCAGTCTCTCTGTCCCATCAGGGAAACCACCAGCAGACTTTAACTCAAGTCACAGCCCCACTGAACTTGACTTTGCCATGTAAGCTTTTTGAGTTGTCACGCTCACATCTGTATAAGAAAAATAGTATTCTCTGTGTCACTGATTTGGGTAGGTGCAATGAGGAAATGTATATAAAAGCACCTAACACCCATAGCTGGTACCAAATTAATCCTCAAAGAAAGCTAATTGACTTTCTCTTCCTTAAAATCTACTTCTAGGTCAGGATTTTCCAGAGTGCTCTATACAACACCCATCCTGTGAAATGGTGTTTTGGGGGGCTAGGGTAGGGGAGGAGCCAAGAATTCTAGGGTCAAAAATGTCAGAGTTCTGATAAGTACCTGCACTTAAACTTGAAGACTCATGACTCATATTGACATATTGAGGGTTCTGAAGAGTCCTCAGGTAACAAGCGCAACCACTTTATTTATTCCTGGGAAGCCCACGCCAATTCAGAGTTGCAACCTTTTTTCTCATTTGATTTCCCTTAATTCCTGGTGAAACTATGTCGCAGGTTTTCCCTCTTGAGTCACCACTGACAGTGATGGGGTTCAGGCTTAGCACCCCTCCACTAACTCCCAGGGCACACGGCTCGCAAAAGCCGTCCCGAGCGACTCGTGGGAATATGTGTTTGCTTCTCCTCCACCAGCCTGTGCACAGGAGTCCTCTGGGGGCTCTGCAACTTCTGCCTTTGAGCCAGTCTGCCTGCTCACCCTTCCTACCCACTGTTAATCTCCACTAATCTGCAAGGTGTTGTGATTAGCACAGTAATTATCATAGCGACAGGATGACAGCCCCAAAGCATCTGAGCTTTCAAGCGGTTTTTATGAAAATTTTGCCCAGAAAGATGATGAGAGAGATGAACGAGGAAAGGATTACTGGGCCTTCCCAAATGCCATCTGGCTCTGTTGAGTCATTCTGCAATTCTGGTTGACTCCTTCTGGGTAACGAGGTTGTTCCTTCCTTTCCATTCTGGAACTGTGGGTGTTCTTACCCTACTTCTAAATTAAGCAAATATTCATTGAGTCCTATGTAAGGGACTGCAGAAGACAGAGAAAGAATAGCATTCGTTTGTCCTTCCAAAGTCAAATTTTAGCAGACATCACAGATTATAAGTAGGCATAGTCAAAGGATGGTTTTGATGAAGGTCTCATCAGGCCCACAGGAAACAGCTAGGAGGGCGAGGGAAAGATAGACCTTACTACTTCCTGGAGGTTTGTGAACAAACTTCTTAGAAGGAGTGCGATGTGACCAAGATTGAAGGGAATTCTCTATTAGACTAATCACAGCAAGGGAATTTCCTGCTGGAGTTTCTCCAGCGTATAGCACAATGCTTGGGTCCATTGCAGATTCCTATAAAGTTTTGGGTTCTGTTATAAAATGCCCAGAATCTTGAAGATTAAGTTTGCTAACATGGAGGGCAGGGCAGAGAGAAAATCCCAAATAAAAGTACAGATACTGCAGTGTTCCGAGTGGCTGTAGGGGTCAGGTAAGACAGACCACTGGAGAAAAGTAGTAGAAGTCCCACTCTGCACACTCAAACTCTATAAATATGGTTGAGACGTATAATCTCACTATACCTCTGTTTCCTCAATTAGAAGGTAGAGACAATAATATCAACTCGTGTAGTTGTTTGTAACCACAGTTCCCTGGATCCTGACCTCTGTGAAGATTATCCCAGGTGTGGACATTCCGTTGATAGAATGTGGACATTCCAAAGATGTGGACATTTGGAGCTGAGCACTCACACAGTTGATTCCAGCTTTAGTCATCTGAAATGTAGTTGGTTTTTTTGGTTGGTGGTGTTATGGTTTGTTTGTTTTCCTCATCTGTAAAAATGAAGATAATAGTATTTTCTTCATGGGGGATTCTTTTGCTAATTAAGTCTGATGGTAAATGTGAGAGACTAGCAGGGAATAGAGTATTAGACCCTTAACAGAGCTCATTCCTTCCTGGCAAGATTTTCTTCCACGGCTGTCAGTTGGGGTGGCTGTTTCTTACTTTTCAGCGTTGCTTCCAGGGGAAGGGTAATGGGTTGTTTGAATTTGGATGGAAGTGAGTGAAAAGTCTTCAAAATCAATTTTGCTCCAATCCTTGTTCCCCCAAATATTCATTTTTTACCAGTTACAAAACATGGGGCAGTTTAATCCATTTTATGAGATTCTGTTTCCTCACCTTAGGAAGAAATACGTAGTACCGAACTGTTAAAATTAGCAGATGACTGTTAAGCAAAGCTCCACAGCACCTTCTAGCACCCAGAGCAGGGGCAGGAGAATCGCCTTCCTGCTCTGTCCCACACATTCCTCGAGGAATACTTTCCATCAGGGCATTGCCTGCCTGTGAGTTTCAGTAAACTGAACTATATATATGGAGATACAGTTTCTCCCTGAATGTTTAACTGGGACAAAATGAATATCTCCTAATTAGTGTGAAAAAATAAATTGGAGCACTTGAAGAGGGCCTCTGAGGCCAAGCATCAGGACGACCAAATCTACCCCTGTGAACTCCATCCCAAGCGCCTGAGAAGCATAATATCACCAGTGAGGAGAAATCACATCCTGTCCTTTTCTTTGATTTTCTAGAAGAGTTTCAAAATTACATTCTCACTTCACAGACGAGAATAATCTGAGACTATTTTTTAACATGAAAAAGATTATCTTAATTAAAAAAAGAGGGAAAGTATTCGGTATATATACCTCTGGTGAATTCATTCATGCAAGGTAGATGTGAACAACGATTTTCAGAGATGTGGAAGAATTTTTCTCATGAGAACCAAATATAGGAGAATTTTAAATAGAAAACTAGGCCATGAGCTCCTAATTAGGGGATGTTAAGTAAGAGTTCCAGAACCTAGGACTAACCTATTCAAATTCTGCATTTGGGGAATGTGAAATTCAGCCCAGTTAGGACCATGGTCAGAAGTGACACAGCAAGGCGGCAGCCCGAGGAAGATGGGACCGGCTGCTTTACTCTGCAGCCTCTGTGCCAACTTGGACACTTGTTAATTAAACAGATCTTTGGGCCATCATGGCAGCCATAGGCTCTGCAGAAAGAAATCTGGTTATAAAGTATGATTTTTTTAAATTTATAAGAAACATCAAAGGAATTCCATTTTTTAACAGTCCAAATTTTATCAAAAATTGGCTATGCTTTTGCTTGCTCCTGGCAAGTTCACAGCTGTAAGGCAAATCCCCAAATGATGCCCTTCCACTTCCCACCTTTGATGGAGTTAATCCAATTCCTGTTCATCCCTTCTACCAGTGGCTCAATTCCTGCCATTCTGACTCCCCCTCGTATGGCAAGATCCCTCTCTAGGACCTTCCTGCCACCTCCTGTCTGTTCCAACTGTCACGGGAGAGATATTTTATTACAGTTGCACATCTCATTCCATTCCTACTCAAAGGCCTCCTTTGTCCATATCCTCAGGATGAGTATAAGATGCTCTGCCAGCACGATGCAGCTTCAGCTCTTCAAGAGATACCCCTAACTCACATTCTAGCTGTTCTCAAGACATTTCTAATTTAACACATCACCACCAAAAAATAATCATTTCTAAATATCCTTTTTCAAGTCCTTATGCCTCTCGTTTGCCTGGGAAGCCGTATGCAACTTTACCCCCTGGCAAATTTCTACCTGTGATTGGAAACCCATCTGAGGTGCAGGAGTGCTCCTTAAGGTCCTGGTCTTGGCTCAGCAGTCACACTGGACTGGAAGACACCTGAGCCCTTTCTAGAGCCTTCCACAAAGCCAGGGGCTGACACTTCTTGGCAGGTGAGGGACATGCTGGTATTTAATGAGGGAAGGCAGGAGGGGTAGATGGATCTACATTCTGACATTAGCAGGGGAAAGGCTGCAACACTGCAGACGATGCTGACATTAGAATAGCCTTCTTGCTCATTTTGGAAGAACCCTGGTTGCGTTGCATGAGTCCGATCTCTTCCACGGCAAGATTTTTCTAGAGATGCCTCATTTTAAAAGTGGGTTATTTAAAGATGCATCATTTTATTTCATGCCAAAAATAAAACATGAAGTGGTCACTGGTCTGAAACCTTTACATTTAACTTCCAAAATATCTCAGGAGAAGGGAGTTCTGGAGTTCTCAAGGCTTCCGTGTGTGTGTGTGTGTGTGTGTGTGTGTGTGTCTGTGTGTGTGTCTGTGTCTGTGTGTTTCATAACAAAATGTGCTAAGGACTTTCGACTGACGCAAGCAAACAGTTCCCCTGAGGTTTATTAACAAGCCCTTGTGGAGTTGAAAGCTGCTCAGAATAAGTAAACGAATTGCTAGGAAATATAAAGTCAGTAAAAACCTCATTTATAAAACATATGCTTTATTCTAAATTCTGGTAAAATTTCATTTTTGCCAGGAAGCTTATGCTACTGTAAGAGCAAATACAAACCTTAAAATAAATTTTTTAAATCTTCCTAGTGAAAAGAGGGTAGAGGTCCCCCTGCTTTCTTCCTAGAGTACTTCCTTTAGACAATGTAATTGCAAATCCTTTCTCTGTCCCTTTGAGATGCATGTAGACCTTTTTAAAAGCTAAATGGGCTTCTCTCCAGTTTTACAATCAAGAATGTTTTTCTTGAGGGTCTGGAAGCCATCTCTTTGAAATGGGTGCTGTATCCTCCTTCTCCTGGGAGGGTGAGAGTTTAACCTATGTTTAACTTGGTGCCAAGCTCCAAGTTGTAAATGGTCATAGAGATAGAAGAAGTTCTAATCTTGCTCTGGATAAAGACAATTAGCGGACACAGATGGCCATTTTAATTACCATGTTAATTTAGGATAAAGTATGTGTGACAATTTGTGCTACCATATTCTCCTGCTTGAGAACTAGTCTTCAGAAGTATGCTAACTATTTCCTCCCTTCAAGAAGCTTTTGAAACTGCAGTGAAATTTCAGAGTCCCACAATATCATTTAAGTGAAGGTAAATCTGTTCCTTGTACTGTGATGAGGTGCTTTAACCAATGAGAAGATGGAAGATTAAGGGATCTAACATGATGGGTCGGATTGTCGAATCAAAGATCTCACCAAGGATTAAGCGTTACTAACAATTTCAAGGATACAGTCAGAGATCCGGGACATCTTACACGGCTTCCTAAAGCCGACCTTCCCACCCTGGACACACACTGCCTGACTCAAGTTGAAATGAGGTCTCTAACAGAGACTTGTGCTCACCTCACACAGTGGCAAGAATTCACATCATGAAACAGCTCCATTTTGTAGACTCTGAGAGTAATTTATCTTGTATGACATTCTCTGAAGAGCCAGCCCTCAAAAATCATATTGTTAGTTTGTTTTCCATAAACAATCCTAAACCAGAGATACCCAGGTCTTAGATAAAACTTCTCCTTTGATCAAACATCATTACTTTTATTTCCAAGGGGTCAAATTACCAAGTTATTTTTATAAGTTGATCAAACCAAGTCATCAACCTTCTTTTCTTTCCAGAAAAGAAGTATATAACAGATCAACAGCTTTAACTCCATCCTGCCCAGGTGGTAACCAGACTAGATGCATATCTGCGTTCTACCACCTGATGGCTGTCTGATCTGATCTGTCTTCTCTGAATCATAGCTGTGGATATCAGCATTTAACTTTCTGGATTTTCATTAATGTTAGTTGTGATAACTACCACCAGAACCAGGATATCTACATCCTTGAATCAAGTCTCAGCATCTACCACCACCCACCCATAATAGAGACACGAAGTAGAGGGGAGATTTTCAAAATTTCATCTCTCACCATCTGCATCGTATCACCTGGAGGATTTTGTGGGGTTTTTAAATATATGGGGCTCCATCCCAGGACTATTCAATCAGGATGTTTTGTGGTAGAACCACCAGGAAACTGCATTTTAAAATTTCCCAGTGTGATTTTTACACACACAAAATCTAGACCACCTGCCCTAAATGGGCATCAGAGTGGTGCACTCTGGTGAAAAAAACAGACAGTATGTAATACATGTTCATCACAGTTCTCAGCACAGAATATACTCTGAATATATATACTCTGAACCATCACCTCTTTAGGTAGAACTGGAGGTGACAGGGATAAAACAAAAATAAAATATTTTGGTCCAAAGAAACCTTGCAACACTTTCCTAATAATCTGTTCTCAGCAGAAATTTATTGGGACATAGAAGCTGCATACATTTAGAGGATGCTTTATCACCCAAAGCCATGTGGACCTGAGCTAGAATGAACTAGCTGTCCCATTTTGATGGAGCGTTCTTTAATCTCACAGGGCCTGGATGTGCAGTTCCTGAAAGTTAGAGGACAGGGCAAAAAGAAATCAGTGACTCACCCACTGCATTTCTCTATGTTTAGCTTTCAGGCTGCAGTAGACACGAGGAAAGAGGACCTGGTTATAAATCTGAATCCAGGTCCTCTGGGCCTTAAACATGTATTTTTCCTTTTATCTTTCTGAAAGTTATACTTCACACGGTGCCTAAACACAAAATAAGGAAATACTCATGAAAACACCTAGCATAACGCCTGACATGGTAGGCACTCCAGAAAAATAGTTTTCAGGTGCTATTTCAGGGTTAGTTACAGCAAAATAGCATACAATAATATTCTTTCATAATTTTCTTGGCCAAAATTCATTCTCACTTGCTTAGATCTTAAAATGTAGGAAGACTCGAGTGAGAGTGACTGTTATCGCTGGTTTTAAAACTGAGTTTTGATCACAATTGACTCTTTCATCCTCTCCTCCTCCATTTATCACTGAGTGTTTTTTTTTTTCTCATCTGACATTTGGCTCTGTGACTGACCACGGCCTCGTTCACACATCAGATGTGTCCTGAGCAGCCTCCATCCACCTACTCCCCATGGGTCCCTCACTGCCCCACCACCCTGTGACCTTGATCTTGTTGTTTCAGGGGAATACTGGGCGGCTCCAGCCTTTGCTGCCACCTGAGTTCCTAGGTTTTTGTCTGACTGATGATGTGTGTATATGTATATATATGCACTTAATTTAATGCTATAACATTGTATATAGATGAATTAATCATTTGAAAGCTTTTCTGTGTACTTTAAAATCTCTGCTGATGCATATTTTATTTGTTTGTGAGGATGAATGCATCTCAAACTTATTAATATTTTATTTAAGTACTTTTTAAAAAAAACTCAATTTCTCCTTTGTTAAACTTTTAATTCTTAAACAGTTGATTCAGTCTTGATAAAGTGCCTCAGTGTTGTGTTAAATGTTGCAACTAGTTTTTAAAAGTTGTACAAATAACTATACAGAAGTATATTTATGGGTGTTTGACTTATGACAAAGATTCCAAGGTAATTCAATGGGAAAAGGACAGTTTTTCAACAAACGAAGCCAGGAAAATTGGATATCCACAAGTAAATTAGTAAGCAGGACCTCTACCACACACACCACACACAAAAAAATAACTCAAAGTGAATCAAAAAAGTAAATATAACAGCAAAAATTATAAAATTTTTAAAATAAAATATAAGAGAAAATCTTCATGACTTTGGTTTGGGCAAAAAGTTCTTAGATCTGACACCAAATTCATGATACATAAAATAATAGATTGGTAAACTGAACTATATCAAAAATATATAATCTTGTGCTTCAAAAAACATCATTAAGAAGATTAAAGGTGACAATCATCTACAGGAAGACACTGGAACTCACCAAAAAAGATACCCCACATCCAAAGACAAAGGAGAAGCCACAATGAGATGGTAGGAGGGGCACAATCACAATAAAATCAAATCCCATAGCTGCTGGGTTGGTGACTCACAAACTGGAGAACATTTATACTACAGAAGCCCACCCACTGGAGTGAAGGTTCTGAGCCCCATGTCAGGCTTCCCAACCTGGGGGTCCTGCAATGGGAGGAGGAATTCCTAGAGAATCAGACTTTGAAAGTTAGTGGGATTTGACTGCAGGACTTTGACAGGACTGGTGGAAAGAGAGACTCCACTCTTGGGGGGCACACATAAAGTAGTGTGCACATTGGGATGCAGGGGAAGGAGCAGTGACTCCATAGAGACTGAACCAGACCTACCTGCTAGTGCTGGAGAGTCTCCTGCAGAGGGGGGGGGGTGGTGGCTGTGGCTCACCACGTGGACAAGGACACAGGAAGCAGAAGTTCTGGGAAGTACTCTTTGGCGTGAGCCCTCCCAGAGTCTGTCATTAGCCCCACCAAAGAGCCCAGGTAGGCTCCAGTGTTGGGTTGCTTCAGTCCAAAAAACCAACAGGGAGGGAACACAGCCCCACCAATCAGCAGACAAGTGGATTAAAGTTTTACTGAGCTCTGCCCACCAAAACACAGCCAGCTCTACCCACCCAGTCCCTCCAATCAGGAAACTTGCACAAGCCTCTTAGATAGCCTCGTCCACCAGAGGGCAGACAGCAGAAGCAAGAAGAACTACAATTCTGCAGCCTCTGGAACAAAAACCATATTCAAAGAAAGATAGACAAGATGAAAAGGCAGAGAACTATGTACCAGATGAAGGAACAAGATAAAACCCCAGAAAAACAACTAAATGAAGTGGAGATAGGCAACCTTCCAGAAAAAGAATTCAGAATAATAACGGTGAAGATGATCCAGGACCTTGGAAAAACAATAGAGGCAAAGATTGAGAAAATGCAAGAAATGTTTAACAAAGACCTAGAAGAATTAAAAAATAAATAAACAAGGTGCTTTGTGACCACCTGGAGGGGTGGGATAAGGAGGGTGGAAAGGAGGGAGATGCAAGAGGGAAGAGATATGGGAACATATGTATATGTATAGCTGATTCACTTTGTTATAAAGCAGAAACTAACACACCATTGTAAAGCAATTATACTCTAATAAAGATGTAAAAAAAAAAACAAACAGAGATGAACAATACAATAACTGAAATGAAAAATACACTAGACGGAATCAATAGCAGAATAACAGAGGCAGAAGAAAGAATAAGTGACCTGGAAGACAGAATGGTGGAATTCACTGCTACAGACCTGAATAAAGAAAGAAGAATGAAAAGAAATGAAGACAGCCTAAGAGACTTCTGGGACAAGATTAAATGCAACACTGTTCGCATTAGAGGGGTCCCAGAAGGAGAATAGAGAGAGAAAGGACCAGAGAAAATATATGAAGATATTACAGTCAAAAACTTCCCTAACATAGAAAAGGAAATAATCATGCAAGTCCAGGAAGTACAGAGACTCCCACACAGGATAAACCCAAGGAGAAACACACCAAGACACACAGTAAACAAATTGGCAAAAATTAAAGACAAAGAAAAATTATTGAAAGCAGCAAGGGGAAAATGACAAATAACATACAAGGGAACTCCCATAACAGCTGATTAAATCAGCAGAAAATCTACAAGCCAGAAGGGAGTGGCATGACATATTTAAAGTGATGAAAGGGAAGCACCTACAACCAAGATTATTCTACCCAGCAAGGAACTCATTCAGATTCAATGGAGAAATCAAAAGCTTTACAGACAAGTAAAAGCTAAGAGAATTCAGCACCACCAAACCATTTCTACAATAAATGCTAAAGGAACTTCACTAACTGGGAAACACAAGAGAAGCAAAGGACCTACAAAAACAAATCCAAAACAATTAAGAAAATGGTAATAGGAACATACATATCGATAATTACCTTAAATGTGAATGGATTAAATGCTCCAACCAAAAGACACAGGCTTGCTGAATGGATACAAAAACAAGACCCATATATATGCTGCCTACAAGAGACCCACTTCAGACCTAGGGACACATACAGACTGAAAGTGAGGGGATGGAAACAGATATTCCATGCAAATGGAAATCAAAAGCAAGCTGGAGTAGCAATACTCATATCAATTAAAATAGACTTTAAAATAAAGAATGTTACAAGAGACAAGGAAGGACACTACATAATGATCAAGGAATCAATACAAGAAGAAGATATAACAATTATAAATATATATGTACCCAACATAGGACAACCTCAATACATAAGGCAACTGCTATAGCTACAAAAGAGGAAATCGACAGTAAAACAATAATAGTGGGGGAATTTATCACCTCACTTATACCAATGGACAGATCATCCAAACAGAAAATTAATAAGGAAACAGAAGCTTACATGACACAATAGACCAGATAGATTTAACTGATATTTATAGGACATTCCATCCAAAACCAGCAGATTACACTTTCTGAAGTGTGCACAAAACATTCTCCAGGATAGATCACATCTTGAGTCACAAATCAAGCCTCAGTAAATTTAAGAAAACTGAAATCATATCAAGCATCTTTTCTGACCACAACACCATGAGATTAGAGATCAATTACAGGGGAAAAAACGTAAAAAACACAAACACATGGAGGCTAAACAATACGTTACTAAATAACCAAGACATCACTGAAGAAATCAAAGAGGAAATCAAAAAATACCTAGAGACAAATGACAATGAAAACACGACTATCCAAAACCTATGGGATACAGCAAAATCAGTTCTAAGAGGGAAGTTTATAGCAATACAATCCTACCTCAAGAAACAAGAAAAATATCAAATAAACAATTTAACTTTATACCTAAAGGAACTAGAGAAAGAAGAAAAAACAAAACCCAAAGTTAGCAGAAGGAAAGAAATCATAAAGATCAGAGCATAAAAAAATGAAATAGAACCAAAGAAAACAATAGCAAAGATAAATAAAACTAAAAGCTGTTTCATTGAGAAGAGAAAATTGATAAACCATTAGCCAAACTCATCAAGAAAAAGAGGGAAAGGACTCAAATCAATAAAATTAGAAATGAAAAAGGAGAAGTTACAGCAGACACTGCAGAAATACAAAGCATCCTAAGAGACTACTACAAGCAACTCTATGCCAATAAAATGGACAACCTGGAAGAAATGGACAAATTCTTCAAAAGGTATGACCTTCTAAGACTGAACCAGGAAGAAATAGAAAATATGAACAGACCAATCACAAGTAATGAAATTGAAACTGTGATTAAAAATCTTCCAACAAACAGAAGTCCAGGACCAAATGGCTTCACAGTGAATTGTATCAAACATTTAGAGAAGAGCTAACACCCATCCTTCTCAACTCTTCCAAAAATTGTGGAGGAAGGACCACTCCCAAACTTCTTCTATGAGGCCACCATCACCCTGATATCGAAACCAGACAAAGATACTATAAAATGAGAAAATTACAGACCAATATCACTCATGAATATAGATGCAAAATCCTCAACAAAATACTAGCAAACAGAATCCAACAACGCATTAAAAGGATCATACACCATGATCAAGTGGGATTTATCCCAGGAATGCAAGAATTCTTCTATATACGCAAATCAATCAATGTGATGCACCATATTAACAAATTGAAGAATAAAAACCATATGATCACCTCAATAGATGCAGAGCAAGCTTTTGACAAAATTCAACACCGATTTATGATAAAAGCTCTCCAGAAAGTGGGCATAGAGGGAACCTACCTCAACATAATAAAGGCCATATGCGACAAACCCACAGCAAACATCATTCTCAATGGTGAAAAACTGAAAGCATTTCCTCTAAGATCGGGAACAAGACAAGGATGTCCACTCTCACCACTATTATTCAACATAGTTTTGGAAGTCCTAGCCATGGCAATCAGAGAAAAAAGAAGAAATAAAATGAATACAAATTGGAAAAGAAGAAGTAAAACTGCCACTGTTTGCAGATGACATGATACTATACATAGAGAATCCTAAGGATGCCAACAGAAAACTACTAGAGCTAACCAATGAATTTGGTAACGTTGCAGGATACAAAATTAATACACAGAAATCTCTTGCATTCCTATACACTAATGATGAAAAATCTGAAAGAGAAATTAAGGAAACATTCCCATTTACCATTGCAAGAAAAAGAATAAAATAACTAGGAATAAACCTACCTAGGGAGACAAAAGACCTGTATGCAGAAAACTATAAGACACTGATGAAAGAAATTAAAGATGATACCAACAGATGGAGAGATATACCATGATCTTGGATTGGAAGAATCAATTTTGTGAAAACGACTATACTACCCAAAGCAATCTACAGATTCAATGCAATTCCTTTCAAATTACCAATGGCACTTTTTATGGAACTAGAACAAAAATATCTTAAAATTTGTATGGAGACACAAAAGATCCCGAATAGTCAAAGCAGTCTTGAGGGAAAAAAAACAGAGCTGGAGGACTCAGACTCTCTGACTTCAGACTATACTACAAAGCTACAGAAATCACGACAATATGGTACTGGCATAAAAACAGAAACATAGATCAATGGAACAAGATAGAAAGCTCAGAGATAAACTGACACACCTATGGTCAACTATTCTATGACAAAGGAGGCAAGGATATACAATGGAGAAAAGACCTTCTCTTCAATAAGTGGTGCTGGGAAAACTGCACAGCTACATGGAAAAGAATGAAATTTGAACACTCCCTAACACCATACACAAAAATAAACTCAAAATGGAATAGAGACCTAAATGTAGCACTGGACACTATAAAACTCTTAGAGGAAAACATAGGAAGAACACTCTTTGACATAAATCACAGCAAGATCTTTTTTGATCTACCTTCCTAGAGTAATGGAAATAGAAACAAAATAAACAAATGGGATCTAATGAAACTTCAAAGCTTTTGCACAACAAAGGAAACCATAAACAAGACCAAAAGACAACCCTCAGAATGAGAGAAAATATTTGCAAACGAATCAACAGGCAAAGGATTAGTCTCCAAAATATATAAACAGCTCATGCAGCTCAATATTAAAAAAACAAACAACCTAATCCAAAAATGGCAGCTGACCTAAATAGACATTTCTCCAAAGAAGACATATAGATTGCCAACAAACACATGAAAGAATGCTCAACATCATTAATCATTAGAGAAATGTGAATCAAAACTACAATGAGATATCATCTCACACCGGTCAGAATGGCCATCATCAAAAAATCTAGAAACAATAAATGCTAGAGAGGGTGTGGAGAAAAGGGAACCCTCTTGCACTGTTGGTGAGAATGTAAATTGATACAGCCACTATGGAGAACAGTATGAAGCCTCCTTAAAAAAATAAAAATAGAATTACCATATGACCCAGCAATCCCACTACTGGGCATATACCCAGAGGAAACCATAATTCAAAGAGACACATGTCCCACAGTGTTCATTGCAGCACTATTTACAATAGCCAGGTCATGGCAACAACCTAAATGCCCATTGACAGATGAATGGATAAAGAAGATGTGGTACATATATACAGTGGAATATTACTCAGCCATAAAAAGAAACTAAATTGGGTCATTTGTTGAGACGTGGGTGGATCTAGAGACTGTCATACAGAGTGAAGTAAGTCAGAAAAAGAAAAACAAATATTGTATATTAATGCATATATGTGGAACCTAGAAAAATGGTACAGATGAACCAGTTTGCAGGGCAGAAATTGAGATACAGATGTAGAGAACAAACGTATGGACACCAAGGGGGGAAAGTGCTGGGGGGGTGGGAGTGGTGGTGTGATGAATTGGGCAATTGATATTGACATGTATACACTGATGTATATAAAATGGATGACTAATAAGAACTTGCTGTATAAAAAAATAAATTAAATAAAATTCAACACAGTAAAAAGATAAAAGATTAAAGGGAAGTCATAAGCTAGAAGGAAACACTTGCAAATCATGTATTTGATAGATTGTAAAGAACTCAACTTTTCAATTATAACTAAATAAAAATCTCAATTTTAAACTGAGCATAAGTTTTAAAGCCATCTCATCAAAAAAGATATCTGAATGATAAATAAGCAAAAAAAAAGATAGTTTCGTTAGTCTTTAGGAAAGTACAAATTAAACCAAATGTCCACTAGAGTATCTGTAATAAAAAGACAGACAGTACCAAGTGTTGGTAAGGACACAGAGAAACAAGAACCCATGTGCATTGCTGATAGGAATATAAAATGGTACAGCCATCTTCAGGGGCTCCCATAGAGCAGTGTTTTAGGGAATAAATAAATACACAAATTTTAAAAATAAAAGTTTTAATTATAAACCTAATGTTAGTCAACAGAGTGATGTGATTCAAAAATCCTTACTGTGACCCTCAGATGCACAGAAAGCATGCCTTAAGAATAGGCAACAGCCCTGTCCTACACTTGGCTTTTCTTGGTCTAATTTGAGGGTCCTGTCAGTAGCACGAGCAAATCCCCTTAAGAGACACCGGTGAGTGGTCTGTGAAGTCCATTAAATGAAGAGACTGAATGAAGGAATGGAAACACTTACAGATAACTGTAGAGCTGTCACATGGATATTAACTTTTTTCTTTTCCGCAAGGTCTGTGACAAAGACCATTGAACGGAAGTGAAGGGCATATTGGTTTTCGTTCAGGTAGCACTTTACCTCAGAATAGATGACCAAATATGAAACAGGATGATTTTGATTACCAGTCACTGGAAGTGTTGAAAATGATCAAGGTGACAGGTTACACCTTGGCAAAGCACTGGCAAATTTTAAGCATTAAATGGAAGTGCTGACTTGGGTGACTGATAACGTTTCTTTGGGTCAAGAGCCTCCCTGGTAAAGCAGGACTTTGTGCCTAAACGCACATCAATTGTTATTTAATGAAGCCATCAGAAATGTGACCTAGTAACAAACTGCAACTTGCCTTAAAAAGTTAAACTTAACCTAAAGTAGATTTTATGGTGAGCCAACGATAAAAGTCACATTGTAAACGCCACTATGCAAAACTCGTAGGTGGTTTATAATTTAGCACAAATCAGAGAAGAATTCTTCAATACCTTGGGGAATTAACTCAGCTAAAATAAAAATGGATTTTAGTAAGGGAAAACGCAATCACTTAAGCATAAGAAAGCCTGTTCTAATAAAAAATTAATAATAAGCAAACAAAGTGTATTTTGAAATTTCTTACCATGGAGTTAAATAATACGGAAAAAGAGAAATACTGATACTGTACTAGGAACAAAATGAGGAAAGGATGACCCCAAAAGAGATGTCATGTACAGATTCCCCTAGAGGTGCTGTGTCTTGAACAAGGGAGGAAATATGTAACTAAAATGACACTTATGTCAGATGTAAAGCAAAGTAAATGTGCCCAGAGACAGGGAGGTGGGGAAGAAGGGGAAACGCCTCCCTGTAATGAGGACCTACTCCTAACACTGGGAGGGGCTCAAGTGTCAAATATCAAAATGTATCAAGTCTTCTAACTGAACCTTTGCCATTTCTCAATATTGGAGGGAAGAAGAAAGAAAGGAAAGAATGAGAGTGAGTCATCTTTGTGCAAAGTGGGGGATGGTTGGGCTCCCTTAGGCTTTACATAGGAGATAGTCCCAGAAAATGAACAGTTAAGGCTTTCATGTTCACAAGGATTTAACCAATGACTGTTGACAAGCTCATGAGCATGACATCAGCTCAGGCCCCCATGCCCTTCCAGGCTCCAGGTGTGCGGTGGTCTCCCATGTGCATTCATCTCCAAGGCTCCCTCATCCTAGGCCCTCAGCTATGCTTCCCACAGCCTAAGTGAAATTCTGCAAGTATCTGCCCTAAACCCCTGCAGCTCATAGCTCCTTTCTGCGGGCCCTCAACACCTGCTCGTTTTTATCTGTTGAACATACTCACCTCTGGGTCTGCTCGCAGTTATTCACTTACATCTACAACTTATTAACTCTGTTATAGTCACAGGCATAAGAATTTGGATGTGATTCCAGAATTTGCTGTTCTTTTTGAGATTTATTTCCAGGTACTTTGTGACCCTGTAACTTTGAAAGGCCCATATGAAAGAAAGTTTATTATTAGAGCTACAACCAGCAGGGTGTCTTTCGTTACAGGCCTGGCAGCAAGTGGTATGATGAAAGATTTCTCTTTTTAGCTCAGTTAAAATTTAACAAGTGCAAATTCAAGCAAGCAGGGATTTTGTGTTAACAAAATGTCATTCTATGAGTTTGTTTCTTCTGAGATAAAGTCAAGTTTCATAAAAAAGTAAAGCATGCCAGATGTCTAATAGTTCTATCGTCCTTTTCTATAGTTTAAAATTTAGCTGTAACTTCCTAAGGATCAGTATAAAAATGGTGGGATAGAATAATGACAATGAATTATTCATAATAAAAATCTGGGGCCTTAATTTTGCAGGTTATTTATAATTTCCTTTCTTCTTATGGAAACATCATCTTTAGAATTATAGAAGATGTGGGACAATTAAATTGAAAATCATCTGTTGTTGACACAATGACATGTACCTGTACTAAGCACTAAGTGACGGTGACAGTGGAATTCATTATCAGTATTCAGTTCCCATGAGGGTGGCCAGTTTTACCAAAGGCATTATATGACCATCGCACGTCAATCCTTTGAATGCTATTTTATCAACGCTAAGGAAATGCACCCTTTTCCTCTTACTGTGGAAATGCAGCTTTCTTTTGTTCACACAATAGCAATTATATCTAATAGTGAATCATCCAGGTTTTTGCAAAATCAAATCCATCTGCTTTTATCAGAAAGTAAGTTATTGGCATAGATATTTATGATTGAGTCAGGAACCTTAGACTTCAGTCCTGGCAATTAGCAAAATTCCTAACTGTACTAAACTCTTCTATCAAACAGGAGAATGACTTTGCACTCAGACGATTTCATTAAGATGCTGAAGGAGAAAATAACGTGCTCCTTGGTTCAGGCCTCTCAAGGAATCAAGGGGTCCCAAGATCACCACCAATCTCACAGTCCTGCACCCAGAAACACATCTGAAACCGTGCAACTTCTTCAACACTTGTGTAGGTTAAAAAAACCTGAAATCTATAGATACCTTCCCTAAGTTCTGTGAGTTTCCCATGAGTACTGTTTCATTCTGCGTTTCCATTTTGATGAGGATAATAAAAACAGATCTTAAAGCGTTTAAAACCACCACACAATGCTGTACTGTTATATAATTAAGTGCCTCACATTTGTATGTGTTTGTGATCAAATTCATTACAAAACTTACTTTAATTTTAATGTACTAATAAGTAAAGAATGAAGGTAGATTTAACATGCAAATTGTGCATTCTTCCCAAATTACTTTTTTGTATGCTGTTCAAATAACTGTCTCACATTTCTCAATTCAACACATTTTTTTTGGAGTGGTTTCTCATCATCAGCCTCCTCTGTACCCAGAACTGAAGAAATAATGTTGAATGAGAAATCATACTCTTGGGGAATATACATCCTCTCAAGTCAGACAGAGAGGAAGTAAGTGAATCAATACATAAATAATGCCCTTCTTTCATTGATCAGAAAGCTAAAAGATGGTGCTATCTGGTAAGAAGGGACCATCTGGCCAGAAAGCTGTCTCTGATTTCTGATTGTTGGGAAGGAACCTGCAGTGTGAATGTCATTGGAAAGAGGATGCCAGGCTGGGAGCACCTCCAAGTATGAAGCCCTTACCTCGGAAACACAGAATTCCACATACAAAAAGCCCGTATGGCTGGTGTGTCAGTGGCTGGCTTACGGCTGCTGTGGGATGAAGTTGGAGCAGTAGCAAGGGGAGGCATGCAGAGCTGTGTAAATCTGGGCAAAAAGGTAGAATATTATGTCAAATGTGATGGGAAACATTCGGATAGCTTTATTATTTTTAAGGTTTATTTTTTAATTTTTATTGAGGTACAATAAGCACATAAAATTGTAAGATATGAAAATATACATTGTGATCACTTGATATGTATAACTTATGAAAGGATTCCTCCCATCTAGCTATTTAAGACCTCCATCACCTCACATAATTATTTTTCTTTTTAGTGAGAACATTTAAGTTTGACTCTCCTAGAAAATTTTAATTCTAGAATACAGTGTTATAAGCATAATACATATAATACGTTATCGTGTATGTTTCATTACTGTTTTGGCTTGACATCTTTGGGCTCGTAAAGGTGGTTGGAACCATGCCATAGAACCTGGGTTCAAATCCTGTCTCCAGCACCTAATTATGTGATCTGAGTCTGTAACCTTGGTATATATGAATCTTCAATAATTTCATGAAGAGATTCTCTAATTCAACACATATTTGTGAAAGACACCTGTCTACCAGACATTGTGTGTGCTAGGGATTTCCTTACATCATACTAGTAACTCTTTCAGCCAGTTCCATGAGGTAGGGATTGTTATTCCCATTTCATTCACCTGGCAAATGGTGGGGCAGGGATTTATTTACACATCGATTATATGAAATCCAGCATCCTCCAAATTATAGAAATAAAATAATGAATTTAACCATACTCAAGCTGGGGAAGAAACTACTAAGTAAGGGATATGAGGCCAAAGAAAAAGGGCTAAAAAATGATGTTTTAAAACTATATGTTGTTGGGACTTCCCTGGTGGTCCAGTGGTTACGAATATGTACTCCCAATGCAGGGGGCCCGGGTTCAACCCCTGGTCAGGGAACTAGATCCCACATGCATGCCACAACTAAGAGTTCTCATGACACAACTAAGGAGCCCATGTGCCACAACTAAGGAGCCTGCCTGCCACAACTAAGACCCTGTGCAACCAAATAAATAGATAAAAATATGCATATATAAAAAACTATATGTTGTTCATAAAATTGAAGACCCATAGTGTGAAATTAACAAGAAATCATCTTTTGTGATAAAGTGGAGCAGTCATTTTCTTATCACCCTAAACTGCAAAGGTGTTCAACTCCTACAAACTAATCAAAACTATCAAGGAAAAAATGTATGAGTTCATGGTTTTGGTTAATTCTTCTCTTTGCTGTCTTCCCTGATGTCTTTAGATTCTTGCTCTGCTCATTTCTCTTCTCACTCATACATCTTTAAAAGATGCTTTCATAAGCAAAGAAGATAAAAACCAGTTATGAGACATGTCATTTAGCTTGAATGAGCTTTAGTCTGGACTGATTTAGGATGTCATCGACCTGGAGTTTGAGATGATGCTCACATTCAACTACTAATTTAGAATCCTCATGGCTGGGAAGGTGTCTAGTCTCCCCTGTAAATAAGAATCAATGAAATGAAGTAAAATAAAATGAAATTGGAGTATGGACTATCATTCTGTTGAGAACATAGTTGACTCTACTTCCACATTTAAATTAGTTAATACATCATCTTTCCAAAAGAAATAAAAGCATGTTAACAACTCCGTAAGAAGAGGTCCTGATAAAATTAATCTGTGTTTACAAAACACAGATGAAAGTCAGTGAGGACAACTCTTGACACAATGTGAAAGGGGAATCGAACGATGTTTCCAGGATGATTTCTAAGGTCCCGTTAGCAATCATGCCAAGACCTAAAATCATCTTAAATGGAGTTTAGCTACTGAATTAAAAGAGACATCTCCAATCTTTTGGAAGTTAATCTAAGTCTGCTTCAAGTTTAAAGACAATTAAAAAGGGAAAATCCTTTGTGAGTTCTGAAAACTTCAAACAAATGTTACCGTTGGTCGTCAGGCATCTCGTGCATTAAATAAACTAAGTTAGAATGTATATATTTGGGCCCATAATCACAGCCAACTTCATCTCTCAGTTGGGTCACACGAACAAGGCTACATCAGCTGACTTCAGCCACTAAAAATGTCTTATGCTTAGGCTAAAAATAGTTAATTCACAGGCAGTGCAAACGATCCTGGATCCTGAAATTTGTTTTGACATTTCCCTATTCTGAGTCGAATGACTGTGCTGTAATTTTTGTGTTGGGGGGGAGGGAGAGAATGTACGAGGAAATTATTTATATTTAATGAAACTGTCATGCAAATGAATCTAGCATCATTCAAAACATGCAAAAATACATTTTCTATATTTTGAATAAACCCTCAGAAAATGATAGGAAAATCCACAAAGGTAACGACTGAGCTTTTCTGTAGGGGTTTATTCTTCAGAGTAAAAGAGTGCCAATTTAGCACTCACCTGTCTCCGTGCCCAGTGTTGCTGAACAGAGAAAGCATCTGATGATTCCAGCTTGCTGACGTGAGACACAAAATAAGCTGGAGTTTAGGAACCATTTGTATGTTTAATGGCCTCCATGAAAAGTGCTCCTGGAGGCCCAAGCCCGGCCAGCAGATGTTACCTGCAAATGAGGCTTTTCCCCTCAGACACCAACACGCTGTCGCTGAGTTTGCTGCCCACTCTAGACCCTGAGTTGTTGACTGGATGATATGACTAGGTTCAAACGCAGAGGTTTGAATTTAGGGGAGAATATGCTGTGCTTGGACTTAAAACACGCTGTGGCCTTTTAGTGATGTAAGTGAAAAGAATTGCTCGATGACTCACACCCGCTTAGCTCCGTGTACATTCTCTTAGAGCAGTTTGATGCCAGGGGTCATGCGATCCGGCCCCTGTGGTTGCTCCAGCATCTGCAAAAGCCTCGGGGCAGCTTTCTGGGACACGTTCTCTGTCCTGGGAGATTCTGCCCTTTCCATGCCCTCCCTGGGCCCCTTGGACGTGGGTGTCGGAGGGCACACAGCTTTGCAACCCAGTCAATACCGTCAAAGACATTTTTATTCCAGTGCTAGGCTTGTTCTTTTTTGATTTTGCTCTTGTTTTCCTTTGCTTTCCACACAGTTCCCTTAGATAATCCTGCCCTGTCATCTGTTGTAAGAATCATCATTATTTTATGTACCACTAAGAAAATGAAAAAAAAAAAAAAGCCAATTATACACTGACATCTGTTCCTTATTTTATACATGCTAAAATGTGGGGAAACAAAAGCGTATCAGAATTGGGAGAACTCAGTATTTTCCAAACAATTCTGTGTCAATAACCATACTCCACATTCTTTTTGAGATAGTTCTCAAATTTGCTGTTTTTCTTTGATTTCTTGCTGCCAGATTTTCCCTCTGAACTTACAGGCTATACCAGAGTGGCCTGCAGCAAGATGTAGGGAGTTTGTCGACAATCTGGTAATGAGGTTTTTGTCTTGATTCCTTGTAGCCTGCAGAGGTTTTATCAGGTCTTTGTCATTCAAGGCCTTTTCTCAGACTCATGCCTTAATATGGAAACTACCCAGCAATTGGTTTTTCCCACCATCTAAAGCTACAAATTTTTAGACTTCTCTGTTCGTTTGGGTTTTTTTCTGCTTGAAAATCAGTTATTCTTTCCTGAGACTTCTCCCTCTCTCTGCAACCTCTCTCTCTCATCCCTCTCCCCTTACTCTCTCCAATACCTTGACAAATAAATACCGCTTACAGCAACAAACACACAACAAAACTCTCCTATTATCAACTGCTTCCACTGCAGCTACAATTTCAGCCAGCAATTTCCAAGCTATTGAAGGTGACAGCTCTACCCGGCATCCTCGCATGCCATGAATCTCAATCGTTTAAATCTCCAAGAAGTTTTCTCACTGCATGTCATTCAAACATGCAGCCAGTGGCTTTATTTCATTTTCACTTTTGAGTTTGTTCTTTTTTTTTAACTTCTTAAATTACAGTTTATTTTTTAAATTAATCTTTATTGGAGTATAGTTGCTTTACAATGTTGTGTTAGCTTCTACTGCACAGCAATGAATCAGCCGTACATATACATATATCCCCTCCCTTTTGTATTTCCCTCCCATTTAGGACACCACAGTGCATTAACGCTTTTGAGTTTTTGATGTACATATATACAGAGGGGGGTGAGAATTAAGAGAGATATGAGGGTTTCAGCACAGAGTATGGTCTCCAAGTCAGCTTTCCTGGGTCGGAATGTCCATTCTGTCCACTTTTATCAGCTGGAAACCTTGGATAAGTTACTTAAGCAGCATTTCCTCAAGCGTAAAAATGCATTGCCTGGTTGCGTAAATGGTTGCACGTGTCTAAAGCCCTTAAAGCAATGCCTGGGATCGAATGTCAAATAAAGGTGCCTGAACAGGGTGGCTGGTCACTGAGAGCTTGTGTGCAGCATGTGTCCCAGCTATGGATGATGGACTCTTGTCCGCAACAGATTTGTCCCATTGGGTTCTTTAGAGTAAGGCATGGCACTGTTGTGGCATTGTCATCTCCTAGAACAAAATGCTTGTTTGCATTAACAATTATGCAGAAAATGGGCAAATTCTGGAATTATTGCAGAGGACAAAGTTAAAGAAATATATCAGGCTAAGAAAAACTCTTTTTTTCTTTAAACTGTTCATTAGTGAGACGAACACACAATATTTGTACCTTTGTTCTGGGAAGAAAATAGTATTTTTACAGAGTCCATTGATTTTGATCTTTGGTACTAAAAATGGAACGTAGCCAACCTCTTCCTACTGAAAATTATGTCCTGGGATCTCCCATTAGGCTCATGTTCTCACATTTGGTGTGTTTTGGTCGCAGCTGGCAGGTCTCAGCCAGTCAAAATTCCTACGTTGAGATATGGACCAGATCGCAGGGCCATTTCAAATTTCATCCTTTGCATAAGGATGCCTCTTAGTTCATCCACGTGACTGGAGCAGAGGGGGCAGGGGGAATATATCAAAGTTATTTTTAAGTCCTCAGAGCACAGACACATAAAAGAGCTCATTTTCTAAACAATTTAACTCAGGAAATCCCCAACCTGGATGCAGAACTCTGACCGGACCTGCTCCTGGGAACCCAAGTGTCTATATCATAAGACGCTCAGAGAAGGACTTTGTAATTTTCTGAAATCTAAATGAAAAACATTGAAACTAGAATTTTGTATTTTAAAATTTAATTTATTCATTTTTACATATTTAGTCACCCTTTTAGTTTTATTGCATAACATATTTTTTCATGGTGAAAGTAATTCAAGCATTTAAAAAATCATAGAATAAAACATATAAAATAAAAAGTCAAAGCACCCCTCCCCAATCAGCACCCCTCCCCGTCATGGAGGGAACCAGTTAGCAGAGTTTCCCAGATAGTTTCTATGCATTTATGGGTCACTTTATTGTGTCGTGTTTTTAAAGAAATGGAATCATACTGTACATAACGTTCTATAAAATATTTCACCTTCAAGTAGTGATAAAAGCCAAAGAGAAATCAGGAGAGAGAGAGAGTCCTTTAGGACTAGGAGTATATTGTAACTGCCAGTCTCCCTGGGAGACCAGCAAACCCATCCAGGGCTGGTGGAGACAAAACCGACGGGCTTGTGACCGGCCTGAAATCACCAGTTCTGCAAGGAAACTCCTGTTGAATTGGTCAATCAATGCTGACATTAAAATGGTGAACAACTCTTAAGGGGATTGGAGTGGGCGTGTGATACCAAGGATGCTAAGCGTGTTATTTCCCTTTGCCTTTTCTTGTCTCTTGCATACATCTCTGCTCCTGCTTGGGTGTCATAAGATTCTAGCATTTTAAAATTAACTGAATTTGCATTGCTCCTCAGCTGGAGGCCGGGTTCCGGATGTGCTTTGCAGTCGCTGACTGCGTAAGACTTGCAGCTAGTGGTCTCTGGCCTCACAGAGCCTCGCCCAGCTCCCCACCCCCAAACTACCATGCCCCCTCTTTCAGGACCTTCTTCCCAAGGATTCCCCACAATCTGATAGTTCTCACCACTCAGTGACCGTAACTGAAGAGGCCTCAAAGCTCCCCCAGAAGGAGGGTGGTGTCCCTAGGAGCCCCTGGGTGTGCCGGCTCAGAAGCTGTAAATCCACATTCAGGATCCACTGTCTGCCAGCTCCTGGGCTGAGCAAGTCTGCCTCTGTTCCCTTAGCCTCTGTTTGCCCAGCTATTAAATGGGGATAGCACTGAGGCCTCCAAGTACAGGGTGTCACGAACCCCAAATGAGAAAAATGCAATAAAGTGCTATTTATTATTATTGGAGGGACAGACGGCAGCTGAGTTATTCGCAGGCTTCAAGTCTCTCCCCCAAGTATGTATCTGCCCAGATCTCCTGGGCCGGCAGCTAGGATTGGGACCGCCTTGCAGTAACTTGGCCTCAACCTCCAACCCCCTTGGTGAAATGTGCCCCTGAATTTTAGCAAGCCTGCCAAAGGCCCCAAGGACCTCTTTTCCCACAAACTATTTCCTCAGTGGCACCATTCCCTGCATTTCATACCATTCACTTACTTTGTTTCCATTTTTAGTGCCCACGGAATCATATATGAGCAAATCAAAAGAGAGTGTTGGGCACAGAGGCAGTGGGGGTTTTTTTCCAACAAAAGCGCCAGGTGGAAAGGCACACACTTGGGGACGTTCAGTTTATTCATCATCCTTCCCAGGAACTGGCTCTGCTCTGGACTCCCAGGCTCTGATGACCATGAACATCAGGTGGACTCACATGTTCACAGGGGAAAGGATGTACCGCTAACCTGAAAAGCGGAACAGCTCCTATTACTCCTGGGAAGAAAAGGCTTAGTTCACAAACTCACCTGCAATGGAAAATGCCACTGGGGGAACTTAATAACCCCGTGGTCTGTCCAAGGGTGGGGAAGCATGGGCGAATCACAGCGCAATGTTTTAAATTAAGTGTAGTTGATTTACACTGTGTGTTAGTTTCAGGTGTACAGCACAACGATTCAGTTATACATACATATATATTCTTTTTCAAATTCTTTTCCCTTATAGGTTCTTACAAAATATTGAGTATAGTTCCCCATGTTATACAGTAGGTCTTTGTTGATTATCTATTTTATATATAGCAGTGTGTATATGTTAATCCCAATCTCCTAATTTATACCTCCCCTTCCCCTTTGGTAAATGCCATAAGTTTGTTACGTCTGTGGGTCTGTTTCTGTTTTGTCAATAAGTTCATTTGACAAAACATTTGTATTATTGTTTTAGGTTCCATATATAGGTGATATCATAAGATACTTGTTATTGTCTGGCTCACCTCACTGAGCATGATCATCTCCAGGTCCATGACAACCCCTCATCCCATGTTAGCTCCCCCAAGCCCCTCTTCGCTGAGTGTCTCCACCCTGCAAGGGGCTTCAGGTAAACAAACAAAAGATTCCCCTGGGGAAGCCGAGGAACAGAGGTTCATTCCCTTGCCCAGAAGGACAGGTCCAGGGCAAGGTCACTTTGTCATGAATTCTGCTTCCCCTGCGCAGCCCTTTCCCCACGTTTCATTGCTCCCGGTGCGGTTTCTATGGTAACCAGTATGGCACCATTACCCAGTTCTGGTTCCCTCCCCAGGCTGCCTTTCACCATCCCTTCCCACCCCCCAGGGCCAGCCGCAGGATGACACCCCTCCTCTCCTCTCTCACCTGTTTCTGTTGTGCTCCCGTTGTGCACCTGCTCTTCCTTCTATTTCTTCTCTGTTCTCTCTGCCAGGACATGTTCACCGTTCTTCAGGACACACTCAATGGACATCTCCCCCGACTTAGCCCTCCCGGACACTATTCCTCACCCATACCTTCCACATCACACCCCCAGCCCCATAAATACGTCTCCGATAGCATAGGACCCATTCAGGGTTATCCTTGCAAAAGCTCCTAACTTCTCACTTATCTGTAGTTTCGTGTTTTTGACACCCCTATGCCAACACACACTACAAACATTGAGTGAAGGTGTGATGGGATGATGGGGAAGTGGACCACGGTGCTTACACCCGCCTCTACCCCCCTTCCTGAGGTCTTCGACTCCAGGACCCAGTGTCTCAGTGTCTAGCAGAATCCCTGCCTTTAAATAAACCTCTATAAGACATTGAGAACCGACTTACGGATACCAGAAGGTGAAGGGGGGTGGTGGGATAAATTGGGAGATTGGGATTGACATATATACACTACTGATACAATGTATAAAATAGATAATAATGAGAACCTACTGTAGAGCACAGGGAAATCTCAGTACTCTGTGGTAACCTAAATGGGAAGGTAATCCAAAAAAGAGGAGATATATGTATACATGTAACTGATTCACTTTTCTGTACAGCAGAAACTAACATAACATTGTAAAACAACTCTATACACCAATAAAAATTAATTTTACAAAAGCCTCTATAAACACCTAATTAAGGAGTCATCTGCGTGTGGGAAGTGTTTGCGTATGTGACAGGGAGCCTTGTGCCTTGTGCATATTTTAAATCAAATAGTTCAATGAAATGATCAGTTGTTTCTTCTATGGTTCATTATTCCTTATTGACAAGTCTGCCTTATCCATCACTGGGGATCTCCTGAGGCCAGATTGCTTACGCTGCTTCTGTGTGATAATTTGGCCAAGGAAATATAAGATATATTCCTTAATAGATGATTTTGTTAAATAAAATACTGTGCAACTTAGCAAACACTTTAAATATCAGCATCAGTGAACTAAGAAAATAATGCTAATATGGAGTTTTAATCAATGGTTTCCCTGGATAATATAAAAGTATTCACCCAAATATCAGATCCACCCTCCCTCTGGGCTTAATTAGCATCCTTGCATGACTAAATAACCTCGGCTCAGTGGCTTAAAAACTCAAATGTTCTTGAAACTGGAAAAATGTATTTAAACCATTGTTGACTGACAAAATAATGCACAACATAAGAGCTGTGAGTTAAGTTTTATTGGCGGCAAAATGAGGACTATAGCCCAGGAGACAGCATCTCAGCTCTGAGAAACTGCTCCAGAGAGGCAGGGGAGAAGGTCAGTAAACGTGTGATTTTGGTGAAGGGGGAGTACCTGCACTCAAGCACATACTTTCTGCAGAAGGTTTCCGCTAATCTCGTGCAGGTTACTGCTAGTCGTGAGGAGTAGACATCACCATGAGGGATTTCAGTGCTTTTCTAGACATGAGGAGATACAAGAATTAGGTTCATAAAATCTTCTCCTGAAACTAATCTAACTCTCTGAAGATGTGTTCTGCCAGTTTTCCCCAGAGCACAGTGCCTCATTTCTGCTCTCCACCTGAACGTCTTTCAGGGGGTGTTGAAAGTCAGCAGCTGCCGCAGCACGTGATTTAACCCTTGTAGAGGGAGATGGCAAGTGCCAGTTTGTAGCTGGCACCACGATGTTTATTTGTAATAAATACTGAAAATTGTTTTACAAAATTATAGGAAGGTTAAGGCCTGTATTATTTTGAAATTGAATTGCAGACTTTCTATTGGTGGAAAAAAAATTAAATCTAATTCCAACTTCCAGAACAAATGAAATTAGTTATTTTTCAAGCAATTATTTTTAGTCATTAAAATTTTAATTTATGTATTTTAAGTATAGTACTGCTTATGAAAAATAGAGACTGTCTTTCAAAACAAATAGATATAATAGAGACTTTCAGTATTTGAGGACTTAGATTTTTATGAAGAAATATTTTCAAAATATTGATCAAAAATAAAGATATAAAACCACAGCTTAAAAGGATGAGCAAAGTAGAATTAACATTGTTAAGTCAAAAATGGTTGAATAGGGCTTCCCTGGTGGCGCAGTGGTTGAGAGTCCACCTGCCAATGCAGGGGACGTGGGTTCGAGCCCCGGTCCGGGAAGATCCCACATGCCGCGGAGCGGCTGGGCCCGTGAGCCATGGCCGCTGAGCCTGCACGTCCGGAGCCTGTGCTCCGCAAAGGGAGAGGCCACGACAGTGAGAGGCCCGCGTACCGCAAAAAAAAAAAAAAAAAAAAAAAAAAAAAAAAGGTTGAATACTGGCTTTTGCAAACAGCACAACCTATAAGTATGTAAACTGAAATAGTTGGTAAGCTATTAACACTAAGGAAAGCACTTGATTAATTAACATCTGGGCTATATTTGGACTCGGGAGAATCAGACTTAGCTCATATACTATAAGTATGACCATTTCCAAGTTACATCTCTCCTTGACCTTTGTTTTCCCACATGAAAATATCTAACTTTCTAATTTCTGTTTCAGCTCTGAACTTCTGCAATTCAATTCACGCATTTTCCCTTGCCATTAAAGATATTTGCACTGGGATATCATTAGAACACTATCTTGTTACAAATGTTTACTGATGTCATTAATAAAGCATCTTTATTCATTAATGTGACAAATATTAATTGAGTGGTTGCTATGCTCCAGGTCCTTTCCATCAAGTGCAGGTGCATGAAACAAACAGAAGTCCTTCCCTCCTGGAGCTTACATACTAGTGGGTGAGAAAGATAATAAACAAATAAGTATAAAATGTTGTATGCTATAGAAGTGCTGGGGGGGGATGGGAAAGAGGGGGACAGGAGGGAGGCAGGAAGACCTGGGATGGGGGGGCTACATTAAATAGGGTAGAGAGGGAAAAATGGAAATAGAAATGTTGCCATTATAATATCAGGAATATCTTTAGCACAAAAACCCTGTTCAACAGTGACTTGACGAAATAGGCATTATTGTTCTAACTGAAGAGGCAACAAAGAAGTAAAGGCTTCCCTGAGATTGATTCAGCTATGTAAATGTACCTTCAAGTCCTCAGATTTTTCATCTTTTTGCTATTCTATCTTTGGCATTTGCTATTCCTCCTAACTCTTGGGACCTCATGGTCACAAGATGGCTGCTGTTTTCCCATACATCACAAATGCGGAATAGCAACAGATAATTCTCTCTCTCTTTTTTGAACCTTTGCAAACACTTGTGTCCCCAGAACAATAATCTCTGCAACCACCACAGCTGTCTTCCCCTTGCACAACTGTATTCCCCATGTCTTCTTTCCTGTATTTTGATGCTTTGACTGCGCTGTAGGGTAGGATAGTTCCTGGCATCTTTCAAATTTACACCAACCAGTGCAGAGCTGACATTTCAACCACCTCTTCTATCAGGCTCTCATACTCTGGGCCACTATCCCCCTGCCCTAATTACCCCAGGGCCAGGTACCAGAACACTAGGGCAGCCCCTGAGCCCCAGAGCCCACTGAAATTGTTCAAACCAGCCTGTTTATCCTGTGTCTGTTTCTTCTCACAGAAACCACCATAAAGGCCCTTGCCCACATTCTCCCCTCCCTCCCTCTGCCTCCTGACTGACCCTGATGCTTCCCTGTGTGCCTCCCACCCAGAGTGTGGCATGACCCCTCGTCTTGGGAACTGTGAATATAATTATTTAAAGCGATCTTCTCAGTGGCAACTGTCTCCTGACCTATGGGTGTTCTCATACCTAAATACTAATGAAACCTGTATCAGAAAAATAGCATTGATCACAGGACAAACCCTAGCTGCAAAGGGGGAGTCGGGTTGTAATGAGTGGTCTCACACAATCAATTCAGGTTTCGGTATTGGTCATGTTGTGATCACAGGAGAACAGCTCTTAGGTATGACCTACAAGTCCCTCGTCAACAGGAGGAGGAGGTGTTTTCTTTGGCCCAGGAGGACCACAGCCCCCTGACACTCCTAAGCGTTGACTGGATTACAGGTGAAGGCTCCTTCCCTAAATTCTCAGAAATCCCCTGACTATAAAATTCCACCTAGAAACACCCTTCCCAAAAATGTAAAGCGTCTCTTCTTTTTTCTGGTCTTCAGAGACATTTGTTGTTCCTCAGTACAAATGCTTTTATGCCTTTCTGTACCATTTCTATGTGCTTTGAACTGAAGAGCACCTCCTCTTGGCAAAAGAAGGATGATGAGGGAGCGTTTGCTCACAGTGTGGACCAAGAGGTGCCCTGTGCTGTCATCATCACAGGGTCTGGAAGTGCTGTCCAGCAGACCTTCCCTGAGGCTGTGGACACACCAGCACCACCCAGCACAGTAGCACGAGCCATGGGGGCCGCCCAGCCCTTGGAATGCAACTGCTGTGAAGGAGGGACGGATTCTTCTTCGTTGCACTTTATTTTAACTAATTTATATTTGAATACCCGTCTAGGGTTTCCGGCTACTATATTAGACAACATTCTAGAGTCTCCACAGGGTGCGAGCAAAAGGTGTTTCTTTAGTTATGAGGATGGAGAATGTGACTGCAGTGTAACCCTCTGTATACGTTTTGAATAAACACTTTCCTTTCATCGCCCTGCCTGCTGAGAACAAGGATGAGAAGGCTTGGCGGACAGCTGTTCTCAGGCACCTGTCCCCTCCAAGCTTTAGCCAGGGGCTGTCTTGTGCTTCCCCTAGAGCTGAGCCCACCAACCCCAGCCAGCCTTGAGGGGCCGGGCGCTGAGTAGGGGGCAGGCCTCCTGCACTCCAGCCTCCTTCCTGCTGATAAGAGGGACGTTCCCATATTGAGGTAGGGGCCGCCGTTCTGGCTCTTAGAGTTAACTTGAATATTATGTCTGTCTGTGGCCTATCAGACACTTACTGTACATCTGCTTTAATTATTAAGAAAAGGGTGCATTGGCCAGAAATAAAGCATGTCCATGACAAAAATAAGGATTAAATGCCTCCCTTCCTGGGACACCAGTTCTGGTCCTCCCATGATGATGAACCTCCCTTCCCAGGCGCCAAGGCCTTACTGACTCACTGTGTACCTGCTGATCTGTTTTTTTGAAACCTCGAAGGAATGTATCCCTGACTTGTTTGATGTTCTTTGTTCAGAAAAGATATAAAACTGTGCTGAAAGCCATGCTTCTGTGGTGCAGCTCTTCAGAGTTATCTGAGAGACTGTCTTCTGGGCTTTAGTCCTCAGCGTGGCACAAATAAAACTTTCTATTCCTATTATAGATTGTTTATTGATTATTTTCGTGAGCGCTGCCCATCGCATTGATATAAGCAGCACCACTGAGATCTCCTGCCTGATCCCTCGGTGATAATTATTCTCCCACTAAGAATGGGTCCTGCCCCTAAACTGCCACAGTTCTGTGGGGCTTCTGACCATCTGCTTGGGTCTTGGTGACCCCTTCTAGGCGCTGGCTCTAGCCCCTGGGATGACGTCGGCCAGTGCCAGGCGGGGCAGCCAAACTGCTTGTCACACGTGGGGGCACATTTCTCTTCCAGTGGAAAAGCTGTCTCTGAGCCAAACCTCACCTCGTGCCCTGAGGACCCGCAGACCCAATCAGTCCATCACCCGCCAGCACATCTTGCTTAGTGCCTCTGCTGATCCTGCTGCCCTGTATTTTGGAGGCCAATTGACACTCCACTGGGAAGCACCCCCGACCAGCCTGGGGACCCCCCTCCTTCCCACCCCGGTTTGTCTCCTGTGACTCAAATGAGTAACTGCTTTGACGTCTCAGGGTTTGTTTCAAATTACAAAAACCCTGTTTTGCTGAAGTGCTTTTACTTTCTTAACAAATTATCCTATTTTCCCTTCTTGAAAATATCCCGAGTAGTTCTTAGGGTATTGGCTGAAAACTGAAAGAAATCTGTAGTATGTTTGTTTCTTCATTCCCTTTACCCATATTTGTCTGTAGTTCAGAATGGAGGGAAATCTGCACCCTTACATTCACCCTCGTTTGCAGAGTGAATATGTACAAACTGTCGGATGTGTTTGTTCATAGTTATCAGGCCCTTAAAAAAATTAGAAATCTGGTATGTGCGACAAGAAAATTTTTTACAGTAATGAAAATCATAAACAAGCCAGGCCCAACGCTAGGAAAATACTTATGTAAATTATGATTTATTCTAACAATTGGATAATACATATTCTATAAAATTGTGTTTAAATATATTTTGAGGACATGGGAAATAACTGTTATTATGTAAAATCAATTTTAGAGGATTTTTTTAAAAGATGGCAAATAAATTTTTAAAAATAATAGTATATAATGGATAGACAATGAGAAACTTGTTATTTTCTAGATGTTTCTATGCTTTCCAAATATCAGAGATAAGCATGCCACCTTTAAAATATCTATGTGGGCATGTATGTGTGCATACTCATACAATATCCAACAAGTATGGAAAGGCTGGCAAGAGTGTGTAAAATGGGTGGGCTACAAGGTCACCACTGAGAATGATGTTTTGATAAATTTGGGAAAACGTTCATGAAACAAGGGCAAATGAAAAGTTGGAATATAAATTGTAAAAAGGATGTGCTCTTGGCTTTATTTAGTTTAGTAAAAGAATTAACTATATATAGAGAAAATAGTTTAATAAAGTATAGAAAATGACTGAGATTATTGATATTTTGGGTACACCTTTCTACTTTGGCAGTGTTTCCTGCCTTGATTTCAATGAGTACACACTTCTTTTAGAATTAGATGTAAATCTCACAGGGCAGGTGGCCCCTTTCATTACAGACATAGCAATAGCTCTGTCCTCATGGGAGCTCACCTTCTCCTGCTGTACATGTGCTATAACCTTTACAATACGCTTGCAAATGTGCTTTGATTACGCTTGCCAAACTGTGTCATTTCTTGCTTCCCTTCATTGGTTAAACTTTATAACAAAATATTCTTAACATAGAAATGTGTCAATTTGGATGGTTTGGAGATTTCATCATGATTAAACATTTAAACAGAACATTTTTACATTTTTTAAATTGGAGTATAGTTGATTTACAATGTTGTGTTAATTTCAGTTGTACAGCAAAGTGATTCAGTTATTCATATATATACATTCTTTTTTAAATAATTTTTTCCTTTATGATTTATCATAGGATACTGAATATAGTTCCCTGTGCTATACAGTAGGACCTTGTTGTTTATCCATTCTGTATGTAATAGTTTGCATCTGCTAACCCCAAACTCCCAGTGCATCCCTCCCCCATCCCCATCCCCATCCCCCTCCCCCTTGGCGACCACAAGTCTGTTCTCTATGTCTATGAGTCTGTTTCTGTTTTGTGGATATGTTCATTTGTGTCATGTTTTAGATTCCACATATAAGTGATATCATATGATATTAGTCTTTCTCTTCCTGACTTGCTTCACTCAGTATGATAATCTCTAGTTGCACCCATGGTGCTGCAAATGGCATTATTTCATTCTTTTTATGGCTGAGTAATATTCCATTGTATATACGTACCACATCTTCTTTATCCATTCATCTGTCGATGGACGTTTAGGTTGTTTCCATGTCTTGGCCATTGTGAATAGTGCTGCTATGAACATAGGGGTGCATGTAACTTTCTGGATTAGAGTTTCATCTGGATATATGCTTAGGACTGGAATTGCTAGATTATATGGTAATTCTATTTTTAGTTTTCTGAGGAACATCTATACTGTTCTCCATAGTAGCTGCATCAATTTACATTCCCACCAACAGTGTAGGAGAGTTTCCTTTTCTCCACATCCTCTCCAGCATTTAAACAAAACATTTTTAATATCATATATATGATTCTTTTTCCTTTTCCCAAATTAATTTTCCAAATAGTAAAGTAAGTGTGTTGGTGTGATTTGGGGATTTGATTTTTTTTTTCACTTTCTTGCTACAGAAAAGTAAAAAAAGAATAGAAGCACTTGGGATATACACACCTCCAGAAAATAAGAGGTATCTAGCAAATCCACTAAATAATACAACATCTCTGGGTTAGATTTTTTCTTCCCCATCTCTCTATAATCTTCTTCCATGTTCCCCTTTATCAAACTGAAAGAAGCTTTTAAAAGCCCTGGGTTTAAGTTTGTTGTGTCCCCTTGGAGAAAAGAAAATGGTTTTTGTTTTGTATTTTGTAAATTGGTCTCTCAAGCTCCTGATAGCTAGCTGTTTCTAGGAGAAGATGCAAATCTTACATTCTAAAATTCCGCTTTCTTACATGTTCAGAATTCCCAGACCCTGCTGTGATCCTTCACAACAATGAGAATCCAGACAGAGAACAGAAGTCCTCTGAGACAATCAACTCATCTTTCCTTCATGTGAGAAAACAGCAATTCCACAAGACCAGACCAGACAACACCAGGGTCAAAAAATCCAAATGCCTTGCAGGGGCAGGGCAGAAATCCTAGAGCAGGCAACTCCCTGGGGCTAAGTGGAGAGGGCAGCCTGCCCGGAAGCAGTCACATCCCCCTCTAGAGGCTCAAAACCTGGGCTCTGAGATAAGAGAACAGGTCAGGGAGAGCAGACTCCAGGGTCCCTGAGGAGGAAGGTCTACGTACAACACATACATTGAGTTTTGGGAAAGAAGTTTTTTGTAAATCTGTGGAGATATCCCAATCGTTTTGTGTTCAGACAAAAAATAAATAAAAAATTTAAAAAGATCACTGTTTTCTCACAATCATTAATTTTCATGTAACTGCTATTATTATAAATAACTGAAACACCACTTCAGGCATCCACTCATGGAATCAAATCCACATTGTCACTGTAAAGACATCTTTTCAAACATTTCTAATACACTTCTTTATCTAGGTTGACTTTATGTCAGGAAACAGGATTTCAACAGATTGGAGACATGTGTATGCATTTCAAAATCTTTAACAGTTTTCTCACTTTCTGAAAGTCTCGGGGGTAAGAGAATAGGAGGAAAGTATATGGAGATTCAAATTAAGCACAGGTAGTGCTCAAAGGGGAAAGCAGCTCTACATTCAAGCCACAAAACAGGGATAGCAGGAAACAAGAGGCTAAGGGTATTTGATCTTATTTGCGGAAGGCGACTGGGCATGTTAGAAGTGGCATCCATCCGTCTGACGGTGGTTAGTGAAGCCATTTGTCAGGGTGCAACAGGGCAGATGGCCTGTGAGGAGAACCAGGGAAGAGAAGACAGAGGCAGGGGACAGTGTCCTGCCCACGGACAGCCGGGTGGGTGAGTGACAGGAAGGACGCCAGCCAGGGATGGAGAAATCAAATGCATGCGATTCTCATATTTGCCAAACTTAGAAGGACCACATTTCTTGTAAAAATGAGATTGTGATATGCACCGCAGATAAAAAATACTCTGATTATTGGTGACAGTCAGGCAAGCTTAGCCTTATGCATTTTAATAAGCTGGTTTTCCTGACACGCTCACTTTTTAAAATATAGCAACTAGGTTTCTAAAGGAAAAGAACAAAAAGAGATTGTATTTTCCTAGTGATCCTATTGCCTGTGAATTATATGATTGTCCCTGTGTCTTCTTGACTTCCATCTACTTTGCCTCTGAACCTAAAGAGTGCGTCCTTCTTAGCTTATGAGGAAAGGGTACAGATTTTGTCTCATCCATATTAAAAAGAAACAAATGTGAAAGAAAGCAGTTTGGAGTAGGTGACCTAGACCATTTAGGCTGCTGCTCCCTCTGCCCTGGGGGAGACAGCTCGCCGCAGTGTGACTCCTGGCACCGTGCCAGACTAGGAATGAAACCGGTGCTACAGGAAGAGACTGCATGAACCCACGTCGCAAGGTGTATGTAGAGACCTAGCATCCACTGACTAAACATCTTCTTAACCATCAGGCATACGTTGAGCACATAATTTGCTCTAGGATTACACTAAATTTAGAAAGGTGAAAATCTCTCTCTCTCTCTCCACAAATATTGTATCTAGCTATCTAGCTACCTATAACCTATCTATCTATGTAGATACTGATATTCATAGATATACATAGATATCATTCTATTTCTCTAGCTATCCATACACAGATAGACTGATTAATCAATAGATCTATGAATATATTTGTGTTTCAATCTATCTCTCTATGTCTGTCTATATCTCTATCCATCTCACATCTTTATGTATCAATGCATCTTTATGTATCTATGCCTCTGTATCTATCATCTATCTATATCTATGTATGTATTGTGTGTTTTTATGTACCTATATATGTATGCGCCTATCTATTATCTATCTATCTATTCAGGTATCGATGTATCCATCCATTCATCCATCATCTATCTCTCTATTTATCTATCATCTGTCTACCTATCTACATCTATGTATCCATATATCTATCAATCCATCCATCCATCCATCTAGCAACTATCCCTCAATCTATCCATCCATTCTTCTATCATCCGTCTACCTATCCACCTACCTATTGTCTACCTATCTACCGTGTATCTATCCATCTGTTCGCATATCTACTCTGCACGTATCAGGAATCTCTGGAGCCAGGCACCACGAGAGATGCTAAGGGACCGAAGAAAAATCTCCCGCCCTCAAGGCAGGCAGGGTCCTATTTGACAACTGTGCGGGAAGGTACCTCTGCTCACCAATTGCCTCCCCACCTTTCCATACAGTTGGACCCTCAGATCCCACAGAGGTGTTATCACTATTCAGAAACTACATCTAGCTCACCTCCCACCCAGAGAACTGGCAAGTGTTCCTCTTCTTGCAGCTAATGGCAGTCATCACATTTTATTAAAATTTTTGGTTTTACTGTCTGCTCTCACACATGACCACAAATGCTTTTTTTGTCAGGACCCTCATAGTGGCTGGAACAAAAGAGGGTCCCAATGCACATGAATTGTCACCATCGGTTTGGGCATTACCTCAACTGTGCATAAGTCCCATTGGGCATGTGTAAGACAAGAAAAAAATTAGTATTTAACTAAGACAATTGTCCCATCCAAGTCATATGGATCTGAATTACCCACAGTGAAGAAGACCAAGGGACATTTATATTATAGGGATTATATATACTTGGAACTTTTTTATAAGACATTAATGCCAACCATGAGGGCTCCACTCTCATGAACAAAGCACTTCCCAAAGCGCCCAATACCATCACCTGGTATCCTCATTAAGATTCCAACAAATGAATTTGGGAGGTATTCATTCAGACCATAGCAATAATAGTATCAAACACTAAAAATTAAAACTGGAAAGAAAAGATTGCCCAAGTGAGGGGCTACTCAATTACATGGTGGTAGAATTGGCCAAAGAAGTAATATGCAGCCAATTAAAATGTTTATCACATGGAGTACTGAGCTCAGCTTGCCAAGTGGAAAAGCAAGATGCACAACTTTATTCAAGCATGATAACAGCAATGCTCTACAACTATATTTAGAGAGAACGGAAAGGAATGTAATGAAGGGCTGACATTGATTGCATGGCTAAAGGGCACCTGGGAAATCGTTTTCTTCTTATACCGTATTTTTAAATTTCTACAATTAGCACATTCACATTTAAAATGAATATACAAGGTACTTATTGCTATGCTAAAAGCATGTCAGCACATGCATTTGCTTTAGAAATGTTATTTCTGTGTTGCTGTGGACAGTTACTAAACCTAGGCTAGTGAGTATCAGGAAATAAACACTGAAGGAAACATCCCTGCTGGCGGATGCAAACACGGACATAATGGAAGGGATTTCTTACAGTTGGACCCACCATAGACTAAGTCCATTTACATCTGCTCATATAAATTCTTCATTTCCTCCCGGGGGACCAATTACGGAGGAAGCCGAAGGCTGGCCTGACGTTTTCTTCTCTGTGATTGTGATCCCACGTCTTTACTGTTTGGGCTGATACTGAATGAACCCCTTATTTGCTGCTGTGTGGAGCAAGCCCTCAAGGCATCCAAGTGTTCCCAGTTTCTGTAGGGCAGAGCAGGCTCCGAGCTGCCGGGGAACATTTAAGAAATCCTTAACTGTAGCGGAATTTTTGTGTCCAATCACATCCTCTGGGTCCAGAAACCCAATGGCAAGTAATTTGTGATAATGGGATGTATTTGGAGTTTGAGTGTAGACAAACATAGAACATCTGGCAGCCAGACAACTTCTAGAAATGCCAGATTCATGGGGAGACAGAGACACCTCTTGGAGAAAATCATTGTGTATCAAAATATCTTGCTCAGAGGGCCAGATGGGGTCTCTAGGGGTCAATGAAGCTGTGCTTAGTTATGCCCTAACCCAGCCTCCCCAGGGCTATGGTTGAACAATAGGTGGAGGACACTCTTCTACTGCTAGAATTATCTTTGAGCTACTCAGAAGGAGTGGAAGGAATTCTCCTGCTGCACCCAGAGGGAGAAAAGCACTGGCATTCAGGGTTTGCAAGCTGGTGCTCGGTGGAGGTCAGCAGCTGCAAATACGATCGCCAACGTCACAGGCACTGCAACTGTCAATTACCGAGAAAGATCACAGCTGGTACAGATGGGGGCTAAGAGAGAACAAAACCTCAGAGCTGAGAGCCCGGGGAGCTGATGGCCATGGTCCCTACGTCCAGCCCCTGAAAGAGGCAAGTTTAGAGGTGTATTGCGAAGGAGCAGGGAGCATAAGTTCTTACATCAGTGCCGTTATCAGAATTTGAGATACATCAACAAACACAATTGACACAGTGCCTTCAAGGAGGTGGCATTTCACTAGAGGAGAGATAAAGCAAACAAATACACAATATGTAATATAATGTAAGGTACATGGAGAATAGACGAACGAGGAGTGCAGTTATGAATGGGGTGTTTACAGAGACATTCCTAAAGCAGAGACCTGACATTTTACAAATCTGACAAGCTGAAGCCATTTAACAGAGGTTCACATAATAAAGTTACATTGGGAGGAAATCTAGCGCAAAATTTCCCTTCATTCTGAACACATTCTGTTACAATATAAAGTATATTCACTGTGTTGGTTTAAAATACACTATTGATTCCAAATCACTTATTTCACAGCAAGGCATCATGCAGAAACTTCGAAAGGTCATTAATTACTCATAGAAAAAGTGTAAAATATTTACGGCACATTGTGTTAATACTACAATGATTGTACTATGTGCAATCTCTTTAATTTTATATTTTAGTTCCAGAAAATCTGTGGGGTTTTATTGCTTTGGGGTTGCAAAATGATTGTGTAAGCCTGTCCTCTAAAAGCCTTTTATTCAACATTTTCTTTTTGAGTCCTTGAAAAATGCCTGGGAGTTTACGAGATGCTGAGATAGAAAATGTGAGGTGAGACCTGGTAGCTGCTCCAAGCACTTCACAATAGGGTATCAGATCTGAAATCTCAGCAGTTGATTTCTTTGAGTCCGTTTGTAAGAGTGTAAGTGAGACCAAAAAACAAACAAAAAAACAGAGTCTTCTAACAACAAGCTCTCATAACAAAATTAATCTCTCTCCCTCCATGTCACTAAGAGTCGTGTTGAAGCGTCATGCTCTGTGAAATAAATTTCCTCAAAGGATTAGCGACTAGCTGTTTCCTCATGGAGACTGGCATCTGTCCTCAGCAAATGCATTTTGCTGGCTGAACACAGGTCTGGGGGACATTGCTGCTCAAGGGAGGATGATACTCAGACTCCTTGGATACAGCAGAGTTTCCTAAACTCTGTTTCCTAAACATCAGTTTGTTCTCTCCGAGCCACATGGACAATTCCTGTTGATCAGTGTCCTCATCAACTGTTAGGATTCTGAGACTTTTAATTTTTGCCAGTCTGGCGACTTTCCTCATCTTCCCCTTACTCCCCTCCCCACACCATCATGACTGGTACCCCAGGCATCTATTCTGGGCCACTTCCTTCATTCTTCTCCCTCTTAGAAGTTGTTCCCCAGGATCTCTGAGCAGGAAAGGATACGATGATCAAATCTTTAAAAAACATTCACGATTGAAAATTGCTTCATGGGCTAT
Source organism: Aethalodelphis obliquidens (assembly GCF_003676395.1). NCBI lineage: Eukaryota > Metazoa > Chordata > Mammalia > Artiodactyla > Delphinidae > Aethalodelphis > Aethalodelphis obliquidens. The sequence continues at coordinate 24,239,876 of NW_020837971.1, forward strand.
TTTCTATCTTAGGTATTGGGATGCTGCCCTACCAGTGTAGATAGTCAGACACCAGGCTGACTAATGCAGATGCAGAATATGATATGAACATTACTGCATGTATTTAAATTCTCTTTCCACATTTTCTTTTTCGTACTGTATTCATTAAGCTTCCCATTCTTTTTATTGTCCTCTTCGTAATAATTAATGATTACTTTTCTTAGTCTTTCCATTGTAGTTCTTCTAAAAATTAGTGACAAAAGGGAAAAAAAAAAGACCAATAAGAATAAAAATATTTCTATTTCCCTGCAACTAAAGAAAAGCATATATTCCACTGCACCCTAAAAGGGCCCTTGCAAACATTATTTTAGCAAAGTTGTCTTACTGCAATCGCTACATCAGAGATGGCTGTTAAGTTTTGTGCAAGTAAATGTTACCTCTAAAATCTGTAATTTTATTGAATAATTTGTGAGCCTGGTAGTACTAAATAAGTTTTAGTTTCTCTGTTCTAGTTGTAAAAAGGCATTTATTCAGTTTTTGGGTTTTTTTGCCATTTCCCTTCTCTCTCATATGGCTCTGTTGGATTTATTGTTTAAAGAAATAGTTTAGGGGTTTTACCTACTTAATTAAACACTGGTGGTTTCCTGTGATAAAGAACTATAAATAAAATCTGAAATAGAAGTCATAAAACATTAAAACAAAATTGAAAGCAAGCAGCAATTTAGAATATAACATATGCAATATGTGACAAGTGATTAAAATCATTGATTTATGAAATGCTCCTAGGGCTTAGTAACAGAAAAAGTTTTATTATACAAAAAAATGAGTAAAAGTTTGAAAAGGCAATTTAAAAAAATATATAAAGAATAGCTAACAGGAAAAACTCTCAGGCACAAAAGTAATCAAAGAAACTCAAATTAAAAAACAATGAAAATACATTTTTAAAAATCAATAATCTGAAAATATTACACCAAATAAAGAAGTATTGGCAAAAAGATGATGATCACATATTGGTAAACACTGGTGGAAAATTACAACCTTACTTGCTGATAAGGAATTACAACCTTACTTGCTGATAAGGAAGCCCAGCTTTGAACTTGCCTTCATTCCTTTTTCCCTGTGGAATTATTAGTAGAGGGCACACTCTTTGCCCTACTGTATTTTCCCATTGTACATTCTGTTACTTTGTCATTCTTTGGGAGAAAGTTTGACTCCCAGTGACCCCAGGGACCTCCTTGGCAGAAACATTCAAGGAGGTAGAGTTCAGTCAAGCTCCCCAGCTCATTTTTGTATAACAGCTTTATTGAGATAATAATTCAAATGCCATAAAATTCACCCTTTTATAGTCTGCAATTTAGTGGCTTTTAGTATAGTCACAGAGCTATACAATCACCACAGCCATCTCACTTTAGAACAATTCGTACCCCCCAAAACCTGTACTTATCAGCAGCCATCCCATTGCTTCTCAGGTGTTTGCACCACAAAAACAAATTCTGCCTAGAGGAAACCACCCTCAATGCAGGTGATACGGATTCCCAAAGATTTAGATGAGTTAATTAACTCTAAAATAAAAAGTTAACAAAACAAAACAGAAGAAAACAAGCCACTATGAGAGAATAAATAGAGCAATAAAAAATTTTAAAACATTTTTACATAGAACAGTTTATTTTTTAATTAATTTTTATTGGACTGTAGTTGATTTACAATGTTGTGTTAATTTCTGCTGTATAGCAAAGTGAATCAGTTTTATTGGGTTGGCCAAAAAGTTTATTCAGTTTTAAGTAAAAATAAAAGACGCATTTTTCGTTTTCACCAAGAACTTTATTGAACAACATATTCATTAACTGAACAAACTTTTTGGCTGGCCCAATAAATATACATATATCCACTATTTTCCAGATTATTTTCCCATATAGGTCATTACAGAGTATTGAGATTTCTGTGTGCTATATAGTAGGTTCTTATTAGTTATCTATTTTATCTATAGTAGTGTGTATATGTCAATCCCAATCTTCCAATTTATCCCTCTCTGTCCCCCCCTCAGTAACCATAAGTTTGTTTTCTACCTCTGTGACTCTATTTCTGTTTTGTAAATAAGTTCATTTGTACCAATTTTTTAAATTCCACATAGAAGCAATATCATGTGATATTTGTCTTTGTCTGATAACAGATTATCTTAAGCTGATAACAACTTAACCTCCATCACATACAAAAACTCTAACCCTTTACTCTCCCCTCATATATTGTATTTTATGCTTTTCATGTCACAATTTACACTTTTCATATTGTGTATCCATTAACAAATTATTGTAGGATAGCTATTTTTCATACTTTTGACCTTTAACCTTTATGCTATAGTTAAGTGGTTAGCACACTACCATATTACACTATTAGAGTACTCTGAACCTGACTACTTACCTATACCTGCTGTAAATTTTCATATGTTGTTATGTTAGTAATTAATGCCCTTTTGTTTCAGCTTGAAGAACTGCTTTCAGTATTTCTTGTAATGCAGGTCTAATGGTGATGAACTACCTAGGCTTTTGTTATTTTCAAAGGGTCACTTTGCTGGGTAAATTATTCTTGATTGGCAGGGTTTTTTCCCTTTCAGGACTTTGAATATACATTGCATTCTCCCCTTGATTGCAAGATTTCTGCTGAGAAATCAGCTGATAGCCTTATGAGGGCTCCCTTTCATGAGATCTTTTTTTTTTTTTTTTTTGCTGCTATAAAATTTATTTTTGTCTTTGACTTTAGACACTTTTCTTATAATGTATCTTAGAGAAGATTGTTTTGGATTGAAATTTTGGAGTGACCAATAGCTTCATGAACTTGGATGTATAAATCTCTTCCCAGGTTTGGGAAAGTTTGGGAAAATACAGCCATTATATCTTTGAAAAAGCTCTCCACCCCTTTCTCCTTTTCTTCTCCATCTTGGACTTTAATGATGTGTAGATTATTTCTTTGAATGGAATCCCTTAAATCCTGTAGACTTTCTTCATTCTTTTTCCTTCCTTTTTTTCTTTTTGCTCCTCTGACCTGATCATTTCAAATGATCTGTCTTTGAGCTCATTGATTTTTTCTTCTCTTTTGTCAAGTCTGTTGTTGAAGTCCTCTATGGAATTCTTCAGCTCATTCATTATATTCTTCAGCTCCAACATTTTTGTTTGGTTCTTTTTTATGTTTTCTATCACCTTGGAGAACATCTCCTTTTGTTCTTGTTTTTCTGATTTCATTAAGTTGTTTGTGTTCTCTTGTAGCTCTCTAAGAATCTTTAGAACAATTATTTTGCATTTGTTGTTGAACTATTCCTGTAGCTCCATTTCTCTGGGTCAGTAACTGGCATTTTACTGTGTTTCTTGGATGGAGTCATGTTTCCTTGATTCTTCATGATCCCTGTAGCCTTGCATAGGTGTCTATGCATTTGAAGAAGCAATCATCTCTTCCAAAGTTTATGGAGTGACTTCAGTAAGAAAAGACCTTGACCTACAGGTAAGGACACCCTAGAGCATGCTGTGACCCTGGCCCCAATGTGTGTGTGCATGGTGGCTCCAGGTCTGGGGGGAATGATGTCTCTTTGGCTCAGGCCACTGAGGCCCATGGCACTGACAACCACATGGTCTTTGGCGAGCACTGTGGGCTCTGCAGAGGCTGCAAAGACTTTTGAAGTCCTCAGTGGTGCCTTCAGTTCCAACCACTGGGGACCAGAGCAGTCAGCAGTGGTGGCCAGAGCCTATGGTGTGCACACACTCAACCACAGGGCCATTTGCAGTGCCTGTGTAGTGGCAGGGGTCAGCTGCAAACACACACGTCGTGGTGGAGGACAGAGCAAGCAGGAAGAGTTGGAGCCAACTGCAGGTCCACTGGCAGCTGTGGGGGCCCTGTCTGTCCATGTGCACTAACCTGGCTTCTGAGTCTCACCCCAGGCATATGGCAATAGAGGTCAGTATCAGGAAGTGGGCAGGGCAAGGGCAAGCATAGAGCCAGAGAGACCAGCTACAGGGGAGCCCAGATGTATAGACCAGTGACTGGAGACAGAGCTGCATCTGGGCCTACAAGCAGCTGGGGGACCCTGGCTGTCAGCATGTACTCCAGTGGTTGCAGGGCCTCACTGTGGGTGCACAGAAGCCAAGGCCAGTGATGAAGGCTGGGATGGGCCCATGCCATTGCTCAGCTGCAGGGGAGCCAATGACAGAAGACAGAGCTGCATCTGTGGGACCTTGGCCATCAGTGTACACTTCTGCCATGGCAATGGCAGCCCAGGACATGGGTGATTGGAGGCTGGTGATGTGTGTCAAGCCAGCAATGTGTAAGTGTACAGCTAGAGGGGCTAGCCTAAGGGTGTGCATGGTGATGGGGTCAGCAGCAGGGGTTTAGGCTGGTGTCATGACTCCTGCAGCGTGGTGGCCTTGGCTGGCTGTTGGTGTGGTCCCAGGCTCTGACAGGGGCAGGAGGTAGGAAGCATGGAGGAACTCATGTGTCTGGCGGCAGTGAACGTGAATACTTGTGGGGCTAAAGCTGGGGAAATCTGCAGGGGTCTTCAGTGTCTGTGTTGGTCATAGGTTTCTTCAGTGGTAAAAGCTGCTGGTGTTGTCTGCAGAACAGGTGACTGAGAACCATGGTCTCTCCTACTGAATCCTGAGTGTGGCAGCTCCTGCTTTTCTTCTTTGTTCCTAGTCTCTGTAGGTCTCAGCTTTACCAGTCTGGGGTAAAACCAAAGGGGAACCTTCACATGGTACCCCAAAAGCCTGGGGAAACTGGTCCTCACTCTGTTCTTCCTTTCCTGGTGAGGGGAACTCTTTCTAGCTGAGCAGTGCCCACCTGGGGCTGGGATGATGAAGAGAGAACATGAGCTTGTCTTCCTGCTCTTTTGTGCAGTTATTCCCATGATTTTCCTTTACTGTAATGCTGAAGTTTCTTAAGAACCCCAGAACTGATTTTGTTGGTGGGTACCTGTCTGATTGTTGATCTCTGTAGGAGAATGGAGACCAAGGTCTCCTACTCTGCCATCTTGGGGATTTCACCAAATTCTTAAAATCCATTTTGACTTTTTTCCAGTAAATATTTATTTTGATGGAAAAGTAGCCAAATTTTCCTGATGGCCAGTTCCCCAACACAATTCATTAAATAACTTACATTTTCACCATTGATGTAAGATGCTTGTTTATCAGTTATCAACTTTTATAGGTTCTTTTTCTGGGCTTCTCATTCTGAGCTACTGGTCTATTTATCTCTCTTTTGCAAAATGACCTCAGTTTTATAACTACCATTATGATTTAAATACATTTTGTTATCTTGTAAGTCATGTCCTCTCAACACTTTTTTATATCAAAGATTTCCTAGCTATTTTTGTTTATATACATATATATACATACATATAATGTATGTACAGATACATTCATATATATACATATATATACAGAAAGAGACATACATATACAGAAAGAGAAGAAAGACCAATTGTGAGAACAAGACAAGAATTTGTTGGAATATTAAAGAAGAAGAAGTAATATTCTATAGCACACTCTGAACTCCACCACAGCCATTTTCTGACCTACTTCCAATCACTGCTGAGCCAAGCTGGATCAATTATAATCCTGAGGCTGTCAAACCTCACTCTTCTCTTCTGACTTGTAGCTGAAGCTCAAAGCTGCCTTTCCCCTCTGCCACCTCACTCTGCATGCAAAAGAGATTGATCCAGAGAATAGGCAACTCACCCAGGGGCAAATAAATGTTTTGTGGAAGTTTCCAGCGCCCATGCAGATCTTGCAATTATAGAGCTGAACCCAAGAGAGAAGACAGATTTTTTTTCCTGTCTAAATCTTACTTGGAGATCTAGGTAATACTATGTAAATTGTTTAGGATAAAAGGCAACTTGAAAGCCAGAGGATTGGGGAAGGGCATAGCTGTAGGGACTGCTGATATTAAAGAGGAAGATTGATTGGGGCAAGGTCTCTGAAGTGTTCTGAGGACTCAAAACCATCACTTTTTCTTTTAATGCTTTCAAATATCCAATCAATGCAGATCAAATACTTTTTTTAAAAGTACTTTCAAATACTTATTATGGAAGCCTATTTTCTGTTGAAAAGGTTACTAAGAAAAAATATTCATTTTTTCACATAGCAAATGTTTATAATGCCCACGAGCAAAAAATATAGTTCCATATGAGAACCATGATGAAACAGAAACAGACTCACAGACATAGAAAACAGAATTGTGCTTGCCAATGGGAGTGGGAGGTGAGAGAGGGAAGGACTGAAAGTTTGAGATTAGCAGATGCAAACTATTATATATAGAGTGGATAAACAACGAGGTCCTACTGTATAGCACGGGGAACTATATTTAATACCCTCTGATAAACCATAAGGGAAAATAATATGAGAAAGAATATATATACATATAATTGAATCACTTTGCTGTGCAGCTATAATTAATACCACATTGTAATTCAACTATACTTCAATAAAAAATAAATTAAAAAAATCTCCCTTTAGGAGCTCAAATAGGTGTCTTTCAATTACTCTACTTCATTAGAACATGTGACTTTCTTTCTTGATGTTAAATACTCTGTGCTAAACTCACTAACTTTATCCCCTAAGTTAGGGGCTGAGGCACCCATTGTGTAGGATCAAGCAAACTTCAGGAACCGAATGGATGGCAAGTTTGGTGAGGCTGGTGAGGATGAAAAACTCCAGCCACAAAAGCAGTTCTGCTCCTTCGTTTCCCATCAGCTCTGCTGCGGAGCTGCCCTTGGGGTCCTTCCCTCTATGAGTCTGCACCTTCTCCCCACTTCCACATACTTGACTCCAGCTGTTCATAGTGACTAATTTTTTCTGTGTGTTTCTAGAGCCACACACTGTCTGATACACTGGAACATCTTAGACAATCACAAATGTTATGCGAATATGATGGCAGCATGTGAACAAGGGTGTAGGTTTGAGCATTGTCTCTGCTCCCTTCACCACAGTTTTGGAAAATTGAGATGATGTGATTGCACAAGGAAACTGTTGCTTCTTTTCCTTCCCTCAAATGAATGTTAATCTGTATTTTGGTGGGTTTTGGCTAATGTCACCCTTACCCCTGCACCTACAATCTGAGGATCTCTGGGTTACTCCTATATAACCGCTGAAGATGGGCTTTTATCCACTCAACTTGATCTCCTGCAAACAAGTCCCATATCCCTTATCGCTCTGCTGTCATGGTCTGCATTTTTTTCCAACAGTCACTCAAAGGATGACCCTGAAACTCTGGCCTCAAAAGGCTTAACAACATCCTAAACTTATTTTAGCACCTGATTCCTTCTCTAATACAACTTCTTAGATTTCTGCTTCTCCCAGGTCCTCATTCCTTTGGCCCATGCTTGTTTTCAATGCTACTGTGAGCTCGGGGGTGCAGGTATCTCTTCGGGATCCTGATTTCATTTCCTTCCAATACATACCCCGAAGTGGGATTGCGGAATCATATGGTAGTTCTATTTTTAATTTTTTGAGGGAACTCGATACTATTTTCCATAGTGGAAAATAGTGAATTATCCAATTTACATTCCCACCAACAGTGCAGGAGGGTCCCCTCTGCGTGACACTCAGCATCATATTTATCCCCAGGCTCCTGTCCCGGGCACGTCTCCAGGCCAGCAGAATCATTCTAATTTCTTGCCTTGCCTTCCAGTCCAAATACACCTTTCAAAACTCACCTGATACCTCAGTTTCCCTTTCCACCTACCCTCTGCCAAAGGCATCCTATGAGTTTCCATCTTGGTGAAATCCCTTTCTACATCCCTGCTTCCCTGTAAGGAGACTGGCCCTGCCTAGTGAAGGATCATTTTTCATCCTCTGAGAACATTGTTGACTTTGCATATCAAAGAATCATTTGATGAAATACATCGAGATTTTATGACTAGGATAGTTTCTGATTGTGTAATGTCCACACTTCATTAGCCCTGTATGAGGACAACCAGAACCATTCATTTCCAAGATGGATGGATGCCCTTACCTGGAGACCTGACACATGCATATTCATAAGGAAAACTGACAGCTCCCTAGTACTTACTTGATTTTCTTTACACTTCTGTAGTAAAAATGACCAGAAGTTCAGAGAATATGGTCAGGGCCTGGATCACTGCCATTCTTCGGTGTGAAAAACAGACCTGTGGTATCTGTGTGACCTGGAATGTGGCTTAGTTTCATTTATAAATTCAGAATATGAATATATATGTAATAGTTTTGGGGAAGACAAAATAATATCAATATTGTACACCATTCTGTATATAATTCTGTTACACTCAGCACTGTATTGGATGTATGGTAGGTGCTTAATTTCCTTTCCCCCAAAGCAGCTCATCTCTACTGGTGCTTGTTTCATAAAGTTGGAGAAATGAATTTAAGTCACTTTATTTTTCCATATATGAAGGATTTAAGCACTGTGCTCCAGACAAGTCACTGGTGAGACATGTCCTCTGTGTGAGGAACCTTGGAAAGTTCACCCGAGAGGATCTCCCTTTAGCAGGAACCTGCGCTGGACCAATGGCATTCTGGGTCCTTATATGCCCCTCCCCAGACGGAATGAAACCAGAGAAGGTCACCCTCACCCATGGTATTATTTGCTTCACATTCTGGCTTCTGAGATCATTCCTTTCTTTCTCATTTCACTTCACAAATGATCATCCACATGAAGCAATATAGTATATCCAATTTCATAATGTGTTGATATTTTGAGATTATATGCAACAGTCGTGTTTGGATCACATTTGTAAACCTCGTGCTATGAGCTTGGTTTACAAATTAAAAGGGGAGCTTGGAAACAGGAGCTCATATTTTTGTACTGAATATGTGCCATCATGCCTAATTGAGTTTGTTCATCTTCCAAATAAATTGCTTTTCAGCAGAAATCCGGACAGTCTTTCATGAGGGCCTTTAGAAGCCAATGTCCCATCCCTGCCTTTCTGTTTCATTCAACTGTCCCCACTTGAAGTCAGGATTAGGACTGTGTGTGGTACACTCTGCCCCCCTCACCCAGCTCAGAGCCTAGAGCACAAAGGGAGTTTGAGGAGCATGTGGGAGACCAGAACAAAGCTGGGTGTTAATCACAAGGCCTTGACAGCAGTGTCCACGGGCCAAAACATCCATTTGTTAACACTGCATTGTGCTGTTATTTTCTTCTTTGAATTCCCCGTGTTTCAACGAGATGCACTTCAGTTAAGTGGGCGATGAAGAGGCAATTACTGAACAGGCATTTAAAGGCCAGTCCTGGCTCTATTATTGTCTTTAAGGTCCAAGTAAAACCCCAGCATTTACAGATGGTGACAAGCTACCAGAGATAGCGTGCCAATACTGTTGTTACCTGTTCAACAGTTGTGCACTTTGCTGGTTGACTGGAGTGATACATGAAAGATTAATATAAAATACCTCTTCTTAAGGCTGACTGTCAATAAGGAAGCCACACAGCCCTGGACTGACTGATTTTGCAAAGTACCTTGTTATCCTTTGTTGTTGTTTTTTTTTTTAATATATATATATACATGGATATATACATGGATTTGTTAAGCTATTCAAACTAAACAAGTGGCCTGGGAGGGGCTTTAATATCAGGGTCTTGGGCTCACTTTCCTTAACAGCTGGGTGACTCTTCTATCAGGTCATCTATTTATCCTGATGGAAGCCCCCTGACCCTGCCCCCTGCTGTCCAGTGGGACTTGGATCACTTTCCTTGCAGCCAGTTAGAACCTGGACACTGGCCCACAGCTGTTGGTCTCCAGGCCTTGGAGGTGAGCTCTGGACAACATTTTGCCCCAAGTCGCCGCTGTCCCTGCCCCACCTCCCAGAGGGAGTTGCAAAGAGATGGACCCAGAAGCCGGACAGATGTGGCTGCAGGCCTGGCTCTTTGGAGAGAGGCAGACCCTCTCTCCCTCCTGCCCTCTTACTTTGCACTGTCGCTACCATCGGGGCTACCATTTGCTAAGAGAGACAGATGTCACTTTCAATTATATCAATTGAAATTTAAGTTTCTCAAGTATGAATTTTGTTGACTTAATAAATACGTTTGCAGAAAAGTTAGCCAGAAAAGTCTTAAGAGCAATCAAGCTATCACATTAATAAAGCATTGTTATTCTCGAATTATAAAAATTATCACACAAAGATATCATTTTTTTTCTTGTAATTTGTAAGGGCATGTTATTATTTTTGTGTCACTATTTTCTCTATTATGTTTCATGAGAATAAAATATAATTAAAAAGAAAAGACATATTTGAGTACCTTTATATGAAGATTTTCCCCCTAAATTTTATACAAGTTCCCTTTTTTAATTTTGCACTGGGCCCCAAGAATTATGTAGGCAACACTGGCAGTGCACCAAGCTCATATTAAACTGATAAGCATTTCCAGAGGCAGTAGTCATAGGCTCAGCTATTAGGAAAAAATGAAAAAAGAAAAAAAAAACAACCAAAAAACAGCAACACACTTTTATGGGTTATATATATTAACTTTGCAGTTTTTAAAGGTACAGTTTTCTAATTAGCTGAAAAATTTTAGACTCTATCAGCAATAAAAATGTTTTTAGATTCCAAGTAACTGTATTTTTATTATAATTAGACCTCACAAATGCAAACAGAAATGTGTTTAGAAGAGGTGCCTATCACAGCTGACCTTGTTAGGCTATTACATTCTGTTAGACCAGAAAATGTACCTGCGATGCTAAAGCTGGTATCAGAGAAAATAGGATGTTTTCTTGAACACTGTGAGCCTACTCAATTTTTTGTGAGTTTTCTAGCAGTTTTCACATTAAAAAAATTTTGATCTCTGATTTTCACCACCAGATAATTTGAGTTGGAGCTGGCATTACAATGTCTGTTTTCTCAGTGTCTTCTAATAGCAAAAAAGACTCAGAAAAACAGACTGAAGGGAGAAAAGAGGGTTTCAGAAAAGAAATGAGAATGGGCTCAATTCAATTTTGCACACAGCCTTGGCTCTGTAAAGTTTGGACCATCCCGGAGACATTTAACAGATTGGTCTTTTTTTTTTTTTTTTAATATCCTTATTGGAGTAGAATTGCTTCACAATGGTGTGTTAGTTTCTGCTGTATAACAAAGTGAATCAACTATACATATACATACATCCCCATATCTCTTCCCTCTTGCGTCTCCCTCCCACCCTCCCTATCCCAACCCTCTAGGTGTACACAAAGCACTGAGCTGCATATCGCTCTTTAAACCTTCTTCTGGTTGTCCCTATGTACCTGCTCCAGCAGAAATGGCAGTCAAGGTGGCAACTAGCTTTCAATGAGCAGTAAACTTCCTCCATGCCCAACACCCTCCATGCAGATTAAACAGTAAAGCTGTCAGGTGAAAAAGGGATTCAACAATGGAAAAGAGAACCTGTTTAAGAAGAGTAGAGCCCTGGGGTCCCTCATTAGAGAAGTAGCCATAAACACTCCTTGCCCAAATAAACTGTTCCCTGGTTATCAGAATAAAAAAAAAAAAAAAAAAAAGGAGGAGTCATTGTTCTACAGCACAGAACTATCCCAAACTGGCCAAACAATAAAAGGGGGATTTGGGGAGGAAGTGTTGAAAAACAAAATTCAATTGAGTAAATTTTAGAGATCTTTTTGGCTTTATTCAACAAATCATGAATCAGACAGCATCCAAACCAGCATATAGAAAGGGAATTTGAAGAGCTGTACAAGGCAAGAGATTTTATAAGCAGAAGGGAGCAGGAACAAGGAAGGTACTCTAGGAAAAAGAGAGGGTTGGTTATTGCAAGGATAATCTCCTTTAGAGCACGACAGGGTCTTTCTGGCAGGTTACCTGATTAGTGCTGACCAGGTGATTCCTGATTGACTGGTTTAAGATTTCATTTCTGTAATTAAGTCTCAGCTTGATGACATGGGGCTTAGCATAAGTGACTCCATTTTGGGTTGGTTGTCTTGTGTACAACAGAAGGAAACAAGAGTGTTTCTGGAACTTCAGGACAGGAAGACCTCTTTAGAGGCAGGTGTCAATCACTGGAAAGGAACTACCTCAAGACGGAGGATAGATGATCGTCTGCATGTTCTCTATCCAGTGCCATGGGCCCATTCATTGTCCTTTGTTCTAGGGGTTCACTTGCTTTTTTTTCTCTTCCTCAGAAGCCAGAGTTTCTCTGGCTTTCTCTGTTCACCTTACAGCTGTCTCCAGTATGACTGTCCAGATCAAATTGTACATGAGCACTCCACGCAGGGGTCCAACAGACAATTGCAGGGGACTCTGAGGCTTCATAGGGGAGAGAATCTAGTTGGCCCAAGCTGGATGTGGTGCCCAAACCATTTCCAGTTGCTGTGAGTAGGAAGGATTTCCAAGGCTCTGGAGGTTCTGGAGTGGTGACTGGGCAACCCCCCAAAGCAGAACCAACTTGTACCCTTAATAAGCAGCCCATATAGAGCAAGGAGGAAACACTCAGGGAATTGTTTCAGAATCAATTAAGAAATGATAATGAAATGCAGGGAAAATCAACCTCTCCAATGCGTACCTTCAGAAGTATTATGTTTCCTACCAGAGGTGAGTATTTCAACAGAAACCAGGAAGATAAAACACATGCACTTGCTAGAGAGACAGTGGAAGGGAAGCAGGCATTGGGACTGTGGTGGTAAAGGGAGTTTTGACGTCTCCAACCAATCTAAATATTTATGATATGCCAGAAATTTGAATTCTTTAAGGCCAAACATGAGTCTTTACCTATCTCCTTTTTCTCTTCCCTCTCTTCTCCTAATCTTATTATCGTGTATGCATTTACTTTTAACAATCCCATGAAGTCTATCTAATCTGGGAATTTTCCCTATTCTTTCCTCCATCATCCAGAACTTAAGGGCACAGCTCTCTTCATCAGAGAGGGAGCCTGTTCCATTTACAAGGAGAGCAAATTTTCACTTCAGCCTCAGGGAAACACCAAGTGGGTAGAAAGGCCACTTATTCATGTGTGACCGTCTAGGACACATTGTTTAGTTTTTCCACACCTTTTCTCTGGAAAGCCACATCGAAGGCAAAATAAAACCCTCTATTTAACTGCTATATGTTCCAATTTTATAAAGTTTTTAAGCTTGAGGTATTGGGAGAGCTCATGAAGTGGTGATATTTTAACATTGACTTACCTATCTCCAAGCAATAATGACATTCAGTACCAAATGGGCACCATCTCCAACTCCAAATGCATCCTAAATGGTGTTTCAAAAAGACTGTTATTTGGTAATGGAGTCACACCCAAAGTAGCACCTGTTCAGCTGAACTCCCCAGAAACTGAGAGGACTGCAGGATCCAGGCGCTACTATGACAACAGCATCACAACCTGTCCATCCCCCTCTGGGTGGCTGCCCATACAGTACCATCCTTCAGCACCAGCTCAGAGAAGCAAAGGCAGCAACAGCAAAGCCCTTGAAAATACTCTTGTTCATAAAATCACAACAAGGACATGTCCATCACAACTGCTTTGAAACAGCCAGCATCTCCACAACAGCTGATGTAACCCCAGAGCCTTCTTGCATTCAGACCTCTACTTACAAGGAGAAAAATGCTGCATAGATTCAGGTGCACTGATGGGACAGAGGATGGAAACATAGTTGAGGCACTAGCAGGGTTAAAAGGATGCACCTGGCACCTGGCTTGGTGGATATCTTGTGCTTAATAAACATGTGTTAGGTAAGTGAAAAACAAAAACATACCAGTATGCCCTGTTCTGTTTCTACTGGTAGATTTTGACCTGAGGATTCACAATGTTGCTGTGAAGTATTGGAAGAAAGAAACCACACGGGCTTCCAGCTCCCAAGCCCAGCACGAGAGGAAACTGTATGTGTTGAACCTGGCCTCAGTTAGGAATGCATTGGTGATAAGAAACAGAAAGAACACTTGGATAAAATGACATTTTCCTCCCATAACAAGAAACCCATGTGGAGGCAGCTGTCTGTGCTCTGGGCTGGCATTGGGGTGATATGGGGGTATTTATGTTGCCAAACCCTGCTGTGGCTTCATGCCCACAGTCACATGCAAAGTCAGGGGACCAGGACCAGGACAGGTCAGAAGCAACCTTCTTCAGCCTTCTTTTTTATTAAAGAGAAACTGCATTTAGAGAGCTTCCACCAGCAAGAATTCACCCGACATCATGCTGCCCCAGCTCTCCCCCAGCTCTGGGAGGTTGGTGTCTGGCTTTGTGAACCTTTGTGGAGGAAGACAGCAACCACACAAGGAGTGAGGACAGGTGTGTCAACAACGCTTGGTTAGTATAAACTACAGAGACACACATTTCATCTCAGTGTGGAAGTTTCTAGAACTCATGGGAAACTGCAGAACTTCTCCCTCATTGGTGTTCACAGAAACCACCTCATCTGCGGCAGGTCCTGAATTACACCCTAAGATTATGAAATAAAACTGGTGAGTGTGTGTCCTGGAGTAGAGTTTACAGTCTAACCAAAGTCCAGGGCACCAATGGCTCTGGGAACATCTCAACAAGGGTCTCAGTTGGTGGTGCTCTGCCCACCCCCCACCCCTCAGCCATGCACTCCAGGAAGGAGAGCCTTTGGGAGCTGCCCCTCGTAGGACCTTGTCATGCACAGAGGACACTTCATTCCTCCCTCTCCCACTGCCTGAATGTAACTCCTTACAATACCTCTCTGCTGCTACCAGCAGCCTTAAACGTCTCTCTGTCTGTCCCTATTCAACACTCAGTCCCTCCTCCATGGTTGGGATGAAATGACATTTCTAAAGAAGCAGAGAAGTTGCCTGCAAACCACCTGATATATATGAAGTGACCGTTTGTCCCTGACTTTGCTCTTGTTTAGGGTGAAATCAAAGTGAAGGTTTGATTGGGATGAGATGCTAGCGTCTGAAGGAAAGAGATTTTCACTGATTGAAGAAAAGATCTGAAAAAGGGAAAATAACACTTCAGTCAAGCACATCTAGATTTACATATTTTTTAAAAAAAATTAAATAGTGAGGAAAACAGGAAGAAAGTAGTTGTCTACAGTAGAGAAATGATTTTATGAAACTATACCCATGTATTCCAACACTTTACATCGAAGAGATCATCATCAGAAACAAAGTTAGACAGATAGATGGTAAATAGATGAGAGAGAGGTGGATAGATAGAGACAGAGAGATAGATATAGATAGATGATAGATAGATAGATAGATATGGACAGGAATGGTAGGTAGACAAATAGAGACAGGGATGATAAGTAGATAGATAGGTGATAGATAGAAAATAGATAGAGATAGATAGATAGAGACAGAGATAGATAGATGATAGATATAGGGAGACAAAGATAGATAAATATATTTAGATAGATCATAGAGAGGTAGAGATAGACAAATATATTTGAGGGCAATTCAGTGAAGAAGCATGGGGAGAACAGAGTAGGTAAACTAAATCCAGATCCTGTAAAAGGTAAAAATCCAAGGACACTATATTAGTGGGAAGCAAACTGTACCAGCAGAGAAGACGCCATGAAAGACTCCTCAACCATTTAGCCAAACAGAGTTTCAAAGCATGTCCACAAAGACAGAAATGGAGGGAACACATATTTAGCTCCCCTTTGATGTATTTATTGACTTGGTGACTATTACACCTTATTGCCTATTGATTAAGTTCCTACTTGGATAGTTTTGTGGTAAGAGTTTTGGCAAGAAGTTAAGCAGAAGTGCCTTACCCACATCGCAGCTGTTCCCAAAAGCATCAAGAAGACTTTGCCAACAAAGACAACCTGCACTACAGCTCTCCCTCCTGAGAAACCAGTACCTAAGCACAGCTGAGCAAATACCAACCCTGTACAAAATGGTTTAGTCATTTCCTACAATATCAAAGACGTGCCAGAATGCTTTGTCGACATTTATCTGATCTTAAAAATAGTACCTGATTTTGGTAGAATGTCTGGGAAGAAGATAGTAATATCTAAAGAGGAATATAACCACCACTCCATGCTCAAATTTGTGATAGTATATCCTTGCTTTGTCCTTGACTGTGAGATGTGAATATTTCCTATGTCATTGTATTTTTTTAAGTAACTGCAAAAATTTTCTCTGTATGGATGTACCATGTTTTAAGAAAACTATCCACAGCTTTTGAACACTTGTAATCTTTGCACTTCCTTTTTTGTGTATGTGATGTACTTTCCCACAAGAAATCCCAAGCAGTGAAATTTATGACCAAAAGTACGAATATGCCTATTATGCTTAAGGAATATTGAAGTTTACCTGTACTGAGTGTTTATCTATTTGACTATATTTTTTTTCCAAAAGTGGGTATTATCATTTTTCAAAACTAAACTGAAGGTAAAAATGAGTGCTGTAGTTATAATATTCATCATTTGAATACTAGTAAGTTTAGATTTCAGTATATTCATTAATCACTTTCCTTTTTTAATTTAATTTTTATTTTATGTTGGAGTATAGTTGATTTATTGATACAATGCTGTGTTAGTTTCAGGAGTACAGCAAAGTGATTCAGTTATACATACACGTATATCCATTACTTTTCAGATTTATTTCCCATATAGGTTATTACAAAATATTGAGTAGAGTTCCCTGAATCACTTTCAGTTTTTATCTTATGTGTTACCTTTTGATACACAAGACTTTGCCTGGGTTATATGTTTCCCTTACTAATATCGATCTGGGTATATTTACTAATCTAATATTTTAGGAAGTGGTGGGTAACTAAGGATGGCAGAGTAGAGGTCTGGCAGTCAAACTATGGATGGAGGATGCAGAACTACTGACATCATTTTGTGAAAGTCCTACTGTGAATCCCATGTTTGGAGTCGTTGAGAGTAGCTTCTTCACATCTCATGTTCCCATTACAAGAGAGCCCTGAATATGCATCTCACTATAATTTTAATGAGTCCAGGACAGGGTTCAGGACATGGTGAAGCTGTGGGTGGGCCTCCACATGTAGGGTTGTATGGAAGGTTTACAGTGGAGTAGGCAGCTCCCAGCAAGAACAAATGTCACGGGGCAGTCTCCATGGCACTGTTTTACCAGGATCGGCCTTGGTGCTTTGCTTCACGGAGAGAATGATCTTGTTCAACTAACAAGAATAATATGAACTTATAGAAAGCTAAACAAAATTTAATGAAGTACTTTCAGATACATCTGATTTCCTCTCAAACTGCATGCCAGGGGACACGGGGGCTCTTTCTCCTCTCTACTCTTTGCTCTGACATCCTTAACACTGACGTAACCATGCAGTGTGGTTCTTCTATCATAGAGAATGAACCCGCATCTGAAAATGTGAGGATTCACCACCTCAGGGCTCAATCATGAAAGCAAGAAAGTGCATCTTCCCAACCTAGTTCCAAGGGCCAGCTAGTCTCTGAGGACCATCAAAGGGCTTCCCAGGATGTGCGTGATTCTTGTGTGAACGCAGTGCACCCCAAAAGGAGAGAGATGAGCAGGGAAGAAGCTTCCAGATCTGTAGCCAATGCGTTATGGCTGGTAGGGAGCTGGCCTGGGCTGCAAGGTGTCTTGACTGATCACAAATGAGATTGCATTCTTCTTGGTTATTCACTCTGCCTGCACATGCATGCAGAATTTCAGAGCAAGGCGGCAGAGGTTACAGTGTGATGGGCATTCCTCTCCCTGACCAGTGTTCAGCCCACTGGCTCTTCCCCATCTGCTCATTTACCTGATGCTGAAGTAGACACATGACTTGCTTTGGCCAATGAAATGGGAGCAGAAATGATGTACCTCCCTTCTGTGTGGAAGCATTTAATTTCTGGTACAGGCAGCCCTCGTTTTTTTTGTGCTTTGCTATATTGTGTCTTGTAGATATTGTTTTTTTTTTTTTTTACAGGTTGATAGTTTGTGGCACGCCTGCATCATGCAAGTCTATGGGCACCATTTTTCCAAAAGCATTTGCTCACTTTGTGTGTTTGTGTCACATTTTGATAATTCTTGCAATATTTCAAACTTTTCTATTTTTATTATTTTTGTTGTGGTGATCTTTGGTGTCACTATAGTCATTGTTTTGGGGTGCCTCAAACCACTCCCATGTAAGACTTCGAACTTAATCAAAAAATGTGTGTGTTCTGACTGCTCCACTGACCAGCCATTCCCCCATCTCTCTCCCCCTCCTCAGGTCTCCTTATTCCCTAAGACACAATATTGAAACTAGGCCAATCAGTTACCCTACAGTAACCTCTAACTGTTCAAGTGAAAGGGAGTCTTCCACTTTAAATTAAAAAAACTAGAAATGACTAAGCATAGTGAGGAAGGCATGGAGAAAGCTGAGTAGGGTAAAAGCAAGGCCTCTTACACCAAACACCAAGCTGTGAATGCAAAGGAAAAGTTCTTGATGGAAACTAAACAAGTTACTTCCCTGAACACACAAGTGATGAGAAAGTGAAACAGCCTTATTGCTGATATAGAGACTGTTTTAGTGTCTGGATAGACACTGGATAAACCAGCCACAACAGTCCCTTAGCCAAAGTCTTATCCAGAGCAAGACCCTAACTCTCTTCTACTCTGTGAAGGCTGAGAGAGGTGAGGAAGCTGCATAAGAAAAGTGTGAAGCCAGCAGAGGTTGGTTCATGAGGCTTAAGGAAAGAAGTCATCTCCGTAACATAAAAGTGCAAGGTGAAGCAGCAGGTGCTGATGTAGAAGCTGTAGCAAGTTATCTAGGAGATCTGGCTCAGATCATTCATGAAGGTGGCTATACTGTAAAACAGATTGTCAGGGGAGATGAAACAACCTTAAACTGGAAGGACATGCCATGTAGCACTTTCATAGCTAGAGAAGAGAAGTCACTGCCTGGCTTCAAATCTTCAAAAGACAGGCTGACTCTTGTTAGGGGCTAATGCAGCTGGTGACTTTATGTTAAAGCCAATGCTCAGGATTACAAAAATTCTAAGGTCCTTAAGAATTATGCTAAATCTAATCTGCATGTGCTCCCTAAATGGAACAAAGCCTGGAAGACAGCACATCTGTTTATAACATGTTTTCCTGAACATTTTAAGCCCATTCTTGAGACCTACCTCTCAGGGAAAAAAAAAAATTCCTTTCAAAATATTACTGCCTCTTGACAATGAACCTAGCCACTCAAGAGCTCTGATGGAGATGAACAATGAGCTTAATGTTGATTCCGTGCCTTCAAACACAACATCCATTCTGCAGCTTATGAATCAAACAGTATTTTTTTTTTAATTCTATCGGTATGTATGTATGTATGTATTTTTGGTTGCGTTTGGTCTTTGTTGCTGCACGGGGGCTTTCTCTAGTTGTGGCAAGCAGGGGCTACTCTTCGTTGAGGTGCATGGGCTTCTCATTGCAGTGGCTTCTCTTGTTGCAGAGCACGGGCTCTAGGCGTGTGGACTTCAGTAGTTGTGACATGCGGGTTTCAGTAGTTGTGGATTGTGGGCTCTAGAGTGCAGGCTCAGTAGTTGTAGCACGTGGGCTTAGTTGCTCTGTGGCATGTAGGATCTTCCCGGACCAGGGCTCAAACCCATGTCCCCTGCATTGGCAGGTGGATTCTTAATGACTGTGCCACCAGGGAAGTCCCTCAAACAGTAATTTTGACTGTCAAGTCTTGTTATTTAAGAAATAACTTTAATAAGACCATAACTGCCATAGAGAGTGATTCCTCTGGTGGATCTGTGCAAAGTCAATTGAAAACTTTCTGGAAAGGATTCATCATTTTAGATGCCATCAAGAACATTTGTGATTCATAGAAGCAGGTCAAAATATCAACAGTAACAGAAGTTTGGAAGAAGTTGATTCCAACCTTCCTGGATGACTCTGAGGAGTTCAAGACTTCAGTGGAGGAAGTCACTGCAGATGTGGTGGAAACAGCAAGAGAGCTAGAATTAGAAGTGGGGCCTGAAGATGTGATTGAATTGCTGCAATCTCAGGATAAAACTGGAAGGATGAGGAGTTGCTTCTTATGGATGAGCAAAGAAGTGGTTTCTTGAGATGAATTCTACTCCTGGTGAAGAAGTTGTTAAGATTGATGAAATGACAACAAAACATTTAGAATATTACATAAACTTAGTGGATAAAGCAGTGGCAGGATCTGAGAGGATTAACTCTAGTTTTGAAAGAAATACTGCTGTGGGTGAAATGCTACCAAACAGCATTGCCTGCCCCAGAGAAATCATCCGTGAAAGAAAGGGTAATCGATGTGCCCATCTTCGTTATTGTCCTAGGAAATTTCCACAGCCACCCCAACCTTTAGCAACCACCACCCTGATCAGTCTTGAGCTGCCAACATCAAGGCAAAAAGATTACCCGACTCACTGGAGGCTCAGATGATGGTTAGCATTTTTTTAGCAATAAAACATACTTCAATTAACGTACGTACGCTGTTTTTCTCTAAGACGTGATGCTATTGCACACTTAATAGACTACTGTATAGTGTAAACATAACTTTTTTGTGAACTGGGAAATCAAAAATTCTTGTGACTCACCTTATTGCAATGTTTTCTTTATTGCAGTAGTCTGGAACCAAATCTGGAATACTTCTGAGTTGTGCCTGCACTCACCTCTTTATTCTGGCTTCTCCCTTCTAGAAAAAAAATATGTATATTGACTCACAGGTTGCCATGAGATGAAAATAAGCTGGATTTCCGAGCTGGCTCTTGGAATATAGCTGCCCAGTCCACTTGCCCATATCCACGGGGCTTTGACAGATACATCAATGAAACTGAGATTGGGGTTATTTGTTATTGTAACATTATACATCTGACTAGTTACCAATTCCACTCAAAGATACGGAAATATTTACATCAATTTTATAATTTTTTGTGAGCCAGAAAGTAAATTCCGCACTAAGGTAAACTCCAAATGGGCTTCAAACCCTTTTTCACACACCCTCATGGTTTATGTGACACTTTGGGCCTGCCTGTGGAATGGATGCTCCAGTGAAAGATGCTTAGAAGCACAGATGTACAAAACCCGGCATGGTTGCAGGGTCAGAATTACTACACCTAATTCACTCATGAGAAGCTAAGGCTCAAATCTTTAAGGACCTGACCCCAAAGCATCAAGCCAATACATGGTGGAGATGAGATTTCAATCAGGCTTGAGACTCCAGTACATCATGATGAAAACATTATGGAGATTGAAATTTTGTCAGCCGGTCCCTGTTCTCTTTATAGTTAAAAAATAGATCAAAAATAAAATTTCTTCAAGATTTATGTCTCTTTGTTAACCTGAAAATATTTTAAGAAAAATTAGGTTACCTTTGAACAGAAGGACACCTGTCATGCTGCACTGCCCTTGTGAATTCTTAACATTATCCTCATTAATCTTTAAAAGCCCTCAGTGGATTCCAAGCAAAGCTGACACTTTGTAGCTGAAAATCCTGCTTGACCACATGGCTTCCCATCATCTCAAGACCAGGACTAGACACTTTGTTTCCAAAGCCTTTACCCTGAGTTTCAAAACCTAAAACCTAATCCAGTATTAGGAAGCTCTGTGCATCATACAGAGAGTATCCTTGCTCAAAAGACTGGAAAGTGAAAAGAGACCCAGTTGGCTCTTTGAGAAGCAAAGTCAAGCCAGCGGGAAGGAGGCCAAGCCAGGATGGACTTTCCAGGAAACCTTTGTGAGGCTTCTCCTTACAGGGCTGTTCTCGCCATCCGTTATGCAGTAAGTGCTCAAGCTGCCCCGTGCCTTCTTCTTCCTCGAGGAGTGCACATGTCCATCCAATTTCAGATGCTTTTGCCCTATATTATAAAGAATGATTTATCATTTTGGCCTTCAGATTGGCATGGCCTCACCTATGGTGGCTCTTAGAATTTTTTTTTGAAACATACAAATAGAGGAAATCACACCATAGAATGATCTGACACTATTTTAGAAGACAGGTTATATGGCTGGGGGGCAGTTACTAACATTTTTCTCTTATACTTGCCTTTAAATAATTTTAATAATAATATAATTGATAATGAATTGTTCATTAATTTAACCCAATGCTAAGTCCACATTTCTTATTTTATTATTTTTATTCATTCATAGACATGATAGTTAACAAAATCAATAGACTTTTAAAATCCCATCTTGGCCACAATTTTATTTTTAATTACTCTTTCTCAAAACTCTCATTTTTTTTGACCTTTAAGAAAATATATACTTCTACTTTTTCTTATAACTTTTGACTATTATTTCCCAGCCTCTTTGTAGATGTCTTGCTCTTTTTCTAATACATAAATACCATTGTCCTCAGAACTACATTTCTTTTTACTATATGCACTAATACTTCTGAGTATTGAATTACTATATTTATGATAATAATTTTAAGTATTTAGCTCAAGTTTATCCTGGGAAGCTCCAGTTGGGTGTTTTATAGGCACCTCAAACCCCTATGTCTAAAGTTGAACTTATATCATTTTCTTCAGCAAAGCTTATCCACCACCATGGTGAGATAACAGAAAAAACCTGTTGGTCTCTGCCCATTGTTCCTGGCACAGAGTTCCTGAAAACCCTGTGAATTCCTGAGTGACAAGAGTACCAGGAGCATATTCTGTTCTAATGAGGTGACTCTGGGTGGCTCCTACATGTCTCCTGGGTGGGGCTGGTCACCAGAAAGACCAAGTCATGATTAGAAGCTTGGAGTGTGCAGCCCAGCCCCTCCCCACTTCTCCAGAGAGGAAAGAGAGGCTGGAAATGAAGTTAATAAGTGATCATGGATACATCAGGAAGCCTCCATAAAAATTCAGTAACACAGCTTTGCGGAGCTTTCAGGTTGGTGAACACATGCACATACCAAGCAGGTGATGAACCTCAGTTCCATGAGGACAGAAGCTCTGTCCTCGGGACCCTCAGATCTCATCCTATGTATCTCTTTTTCTGGCTGTTCTTCTGATTCCTTTACCCTACCCTTTAATAAACTGGTAAATGTGTTTCTCTGAGTTCTCTCAAGCATATTAATCAAACCTGAGGAAGAGATTGGTGGGAAGCTCCCATTTGTAGCCAAATTGGACAGAAGTTGTGGGTGACTTGGAGACCCACTAGTTGCATTTGGCATCTGAAGTGATGGTGGGGGTGGGGAGTAGTATCTGGTGGGACTGAGCCCATAAGGAACTCCAGGAAGATTGTGTTCGAATTGACTTAAGTTGTAAGACAGCTGGTGTTGCAGAGACTTGCTTGCTGTGGGGGGAAAAAACCCCAGACATTTGGTGACCAGGAGTGTCAGAAATGAAGTTTCCTGGGTGAGGAGTGAAAGAGACACATGAGAAATAAACACTGACTGAAGGCAGATGGAACTGAGCTTTCCTACTACAACCAGCCCCACAGGATCCCAAGACAGAAACTTGGAACTCACCCTATTCTCTTATTTTCCCCACCACCACCTCCAAACCAGCCACAAATTTCTACTTTTTTCGCCTGAATTTCTCTTCATTCTCTTCTCATTACAAGTGTCCATAGTATAGAATGTTATTCTAGCTACTCTGCCATCAGATTATTAACTTATCTCCACAATTATCCTGTTTCCAGAAATTCTGCACAGTAAATCCAGATGATCTTTACAAAACCAGCTCTGAAGATGTCATCGTCCTGTTTTAAATCCCCCATTAAATTCCCAGCTATTGGAAGACAACATCCAAACTTTTTAATGTGCTCTGCAGGAATCTTCATGATTTAACTCCAGATCAGCTTTCCAGCCTCATATCCATCACCTCCTTCACATCATGCCCCAGGTATATCAGAGTCTTCATCATCTTCAGATGCACCATCATCTCTCTCAAGATACTCATAAGATACTCAATGTCTGCCTGGTAATTACAACTCAATATTCAGATATCAGCTTAAATATCTCCTTTTCAGGAAAGTCTTCTTTGACTGCTAAACAGGGTTAGTCCTTGATATTTTCTTATATTTATCAAATCAAACACCCATCATGTGTTATCATAGTGACTAGTTTAATTGTTGTCTTTCCTGTTTCAGTGTAAAGTCTCTGAGGGCAGAGACCACTTCTCTTACTTCACAGAGCATGTGTATACTCAACACATTTTTGGTCGACTGAAAAAATGGATGAATTCTTAAATTTATGAGATAAGTTTAGTTGTCATGGCAAATGAATGAAGATTAACTTACTGTAGTAATTATGTATCGCTGCATAAAAAATGACCCTAAAACTTTGTCCCTTAAAACAATGAACGTTTATTATCTCACAAGTTTCTGTTGGTCAGGAAGCAAGGAGTGCACTAGCTGGGTCTCAAGGTCACAGTCAAGGCTGCAGGCAAGGTGTTGGCAGCGGCTGCGGTCTCAGCTGAACGTTCTCATGGGGAAGACCTGCTCTGCACTCGGACAGTGACCCCTGGCAGGACTCAACTCCTTGATCGTTGTGAGCCAGAGGCCAGCCCAGTTCTCTTACATGTGGCCTCCCCACATGTGGGCAACCCATACCATGGCAGCTGGCCTCCCTCAATTGAGCGTACAGGAGAGAGGCAACCCAAGACAGAAGCTGCCACTTTTTTATAACCTAACCATGAGAGTGAACTCTTATCACCTCTGCTGTATTCTGTTCATTTGATGTGAGTCAGTAAATTCAGCCCCCGCTCCAGGCATGGGCTTTTCACAAGGTGTCAACACCAGCAGGCAGGGATGCCTACAGGCCTCCTACAAGGCTACTTACTGTATGTACTGTTATGTTTGCCATTTAATTATGTAGAATTTTTGCAAGTAAATTCAAAAGGTGTGAATAATCTACTTTTTTATTTTTGTACTATATTTTCCAGTTTTTGCTATTAAATTTTTTGCTCTCATTACAAAATTATTGGCATTTCTCTATTTTCTCTCTCATTTTATTTTTTAAATTAATTTTTATTGGAGTATAGTTGTTTTACAATGTTGTGTTAGTTTTCACAGCACAGCAAAGTGAATCAGTTTTACATACACATATATCCACTCTTCTTGAGATTCTCTTCCCATATAGGTCATTACAGAGTACTGAGTAGAGGGCCCTGTGCTATACATTAGGTTCTTACTGGTTATCTATTTTATACATACTAGTGTGTATGTGTCAGTCTCAATCTCCCAATTTATCCCTTCCCCTGTTACCCCTTGGTAACCATAAGTTTGCTTTCTACATCTGTGACCCTATCTCTGTTTTGTAAATAAGTTCCTTTTGTACCATTTTTTAGATTCCAAATATAAGCAATATCATATGTTATTTGTCTTTCTCTATCTGACTTTACTTCACTTGGTATGACAATCTCTAGATCCATCCATCTCACTGCAAATGGCACTATTTTGTTCTTTTTTATGGCTGAGTAATATCCCATTGTATATATGTACCACATCTCCTTTATCCATTCATCTGTTGATGGGCATTTAGGTTGCTTCCATGTCCTGGCTATTGTAAATAGTGCTGCAATGAACATTAGGGTGCATGTATCTTTTCAAATTATGGTTTTCTTCAGATATATGTCCAGGAGTGGGATTGCTGGATCATATGGTAGTTCTTTTCTTAGTTTTCTGAGGAACCTCCATACTATTTTCCATAGTGGCTGCATCAATTTACATTCTCACCAACAGTGCATAAGTGTTCCCTTCTCTCCATACCCTCTCCAGTGTTTATTGTTTGTAGATCTCTCTCTTTTAATACCACTTTCTTTTTCAACTTTCCTATTGTTACTATTATATAGAATATTTGGTAATTTAAAAATTCAAATATAAGTGTTTTTCTTATTAATATAGCCCTTTTGGACTTTATTATATGACAGTTTTTCCAAACTTCAGAAAGGCTTAGATGTGGTGGATGAGGATTTCCTGCACAACACAGTCTAAAGTTTATTTAATACTATTACCCTAGTGTGTCTGGCAGAGTCACTTTGATCCAAAGGCATCCCTGGATTTTTCAAACAGCAAGAGGCAGGCAGAGAATGTCATTGTCCACACAAGACTGAGAGTAAGATGGTCAGGTTGGCTCAGTCCTCAGGCTAACCTAACCAGGAAGCTTCCCCATGATGTGCTTACACACAGCAGGTATCCCAGCACTGGGGCAAGTGGGACTCCCTTCCCTGGACACATTCCAGTCAGAAATAAAATATGTCTCATCAGCACACAGGCACAGAGAGACACCCATAAAATTAGAGTTCAGGATTCTCAGATTAGAAAATATACAGGTGAAAATAAACATAAAGAGAGAGTTAGTACAAATAGCAAGCACTTTGCAGAGGCTAGTTGATGTAAGCAAATGTCTCCAGATATGAACTGATAAAGATGATAAATAAAATGAGCATTGGACAAGTCCCTATGTAGTGCTTGGAGTGTAGGTTCTGAAATACACACACACACACACACACACACACACACACACACACACAAGCTTGAGCATCTTCAAGCCAAGACCCCAATGGGAAGGGCCTCTTCCCACAGCCATCCCTGGAGAGAGCTTCTCACCATATCCTAAATGAAGAGGAGCTGTATCTGATAAATGAATTGACTCCTTGTTCTCTGTAAATATTATGCTCTAGGTAGTAGTTTCATAAAATGAATGTCATTAACATCCTTGGGTGAGGTTATTCCCTCCTGAGAACCCCAGCTGTTAGTTTCTTACTCATTAAAGGGATCCTCCAAGTTCTGTTTCAGATTATTGAGCAAGTGCACCCACTCCAAGCCCTAAGGTCAGAGTTTTCTGTTTTGAAAGGGTGAAATGAACTATGCACCCTTTTTGAGAACATTTTCTCTCCCAGTTGCAACCATGCCTACATGGTCTACTCATTACACACACACACTTGCTGACTGAAACTTCAGCACATCTTAGAATTTAATTTTATGCATCACACTTTGTTAAAATTACTATCTGTAGTCTTTGAATTAATAAAGTTCCAGAAAAGAGCACTTGCATTTTAAATAAATACTAGGAAGTTGATGTGGTCACAGATAATTTCATTTTCAATTGCATCCCGGATACATAACATGACACAGCAAGAGACTGAAATGAATTGAGATGGTTAGAAACTGGTCCCATGGTTAGACAAACTGACTACAGTCTGATGGTTTCATTTCAGCTTCACAGTGTAATTCTGATTAAAATATCATGCAATGGAAAAATCTCATTTTAATGGAAAAAAACAGTTCTGTGAAAGTGTTTTTGTGGCATTGGAAGTTCCAGACATCTAGATGGATGTCTAGAACTCTATTCAAAACAAATTTGATTTGAAAGCAAGAAATACAGCTCTGTGCAAAGACAAAGGTGACACATGCTAGATTCATGCCTTCCAGGATCTGACATTAATTGAGGAGACTAAGTGTGCATGGTATCATATCATTTGTGTAAACAAATCCAGGAACATATAGATGTGTGTGTGTGTGTGTGTGTGTGTGTGTGTGTGTATATATATATATATATATATACACACACACATATATACACACATGTATCTATATACCTACATGTATCTATTGTTGTTTATATATATACACATGTATACACACATGTATCTATATACCTACATGTATCTATTGTTGTTTATATATATTTTGCTGAATATATTGTATATTTATAGATGTTTTATATATATATATATAAATATATAATCAACAAATGCTTACATATATATATGTGGATCTCTTATCATCAAAGGAATAACAAAAACCTACTATCAGGAAACCTTCAAGATGGAGGAGGAGTAAGATGTGGAGATCACCTTCCACACCAAAAATACATCAGAAATACATGTGCACATGGAACAACTCCTACAGAACAGCTACTGAATGCTGGAAGAAGACCTCAGACTTCCCAAAAGGCAAGAAACTCCCCTCATACCTGGGTAGGGCAAAAGAAAAAAGAAAAAAGAGACAAAAGAAAAGGGACAAGACCTGCACTTCTGGGAGGGAACTGTGAAGGAGGGAAAGTTTCCACACACTAGGAAGCCCCTTCCTCCTGTATGCAAGCACAGGTCACTATCAACACACCTCCCAGGAGCCTGTGCAGCCCACTGCTGCCATAGTCCCATGATCCAGGGACAAGTTCCCCAGGAGAACACACGGTGCACCTCAGACTGTTGCAACGTCACACTGGCCTCTGCAGTCTCAGGCTCAACCTCAATTCCAATTATAACTACCATACCCCTCCCACCCCTCAGCCTGAATAACAAGAGCTCCCTAATCAGCTGCTGCTTTAAACCCATCCTGTCTGGGTGGGATGCCTGAGGACAACTTACATGCAGAGGTGAGGCCAAAATCAAAGCTGAAGCCCAGGAGCTGTGCGAACAAAGAAGAGAAAGGGAAATCTCTCCCAGCAGCCTCAGGAGCAGCAGATTAAATCCCCACAGTCAACTTGCTGGACACTACATCTGTGGAATACCTGAAGAGACAATGAATCATCCCCAAATTGAGGTGGTGGATTTTGGGAGCAACTGTAGACTTGGGGTTTGCTGTCTGTGAGTGATTTGTTTATGATTTTTGTGTTTATCTTAGTATAGGTTTATAGTGCTTGTTATCATTGGTGGATTTATTTCTTGGTTTGGTTGCTCTCCTCTTTTTTTGTATTATTATTTTTTATTTTTATTTTAATATTTTTTTATTTATTATTTTTTTTATTTCTTTTTCTTCTGAGTGTGTGGCTGACAGGGTCTTGGTGCACCAGCCTGGTGTCAGGCCAGAGCCACTGAGGTGGGAGAGCTGAGTTCAAGACAGTGGACCACCAGAGACCTCCTGGCCCCACGTAATATCAATTAGCGAGAGCTTTACTAGAGATCTCCGTCTCAACACTAAGACCCAGCTCCACCCAACGGCCAGCAAGTGTCCATGCTGGATGCCCCATGCCAAGCAACTAGCAAGACAGGAACACAACCCCATTAGCAGAGACGTTTCCTAAAATCATGCTAAGCTCACAGACACCCCAAAACACACCACCAGACACAGTCCTGCCCACCAGAAACACAAGATCCAGCCCCACCCACCAGCACACAAGCACCAGTCCCCTCCACAAGGAAACCTACACAAGTCACTGAACCAACCTCACCCACTGAAGGCAGACACCAAAAACAACAGGAAATATGACCCTGCAGCATGAGAAAAGTAGACCCAAACACAGCAAGTTAAACAAAATTAGAAGACAGAGAAATGTGCAGGAGAAGAAGGAGCAATGTAAAAACCCACCAGACCAAACAAATGAAGAGGAAATAGGCAGTGTACCTGAAAAATAATTCAGAGTGATGACGGTAAAGATGATTCAAAATCTTGGAAATAGAATGGAGAAAATACAAGAAACATTTAACAAGGACCCTGAAGAACTAAAGAGCAAACAAACAATGATAAACAACAAAATGAATGATATTAAAAATTATCTAGAAGGAACAAAGAGCAGAATAACTAAGGCAGAAGAACGGATAAGTGACCTGGTAGGGAAAATAGTGGAAATAACTACTGCAGAGCAGAATAAAGAAAAAAGAATGAAAAGAATTGAGGACAGTCTCAGAGACCTCTGGGACAACACTAAATGCACCAACATTTGAATTATAGGGGTCCCAGAAGAAGAAGAGAAAAAGAAAGGGACTGAGAAAATATTTGAAGAGATTATAGTTGAAAACTTCCTTAATATGAGAAAGAAAATAGTCAATCAAGTCCAGGAGGCACAGAGAATCCCACACAGGATAAATGCAAGGAGAAACACACCAAGACAAATATTAATCAAACTATCAAAAATTAAATACAAAGAAAAAATATTAGAAGCAGCAAGGTAAAGGCAACAAATAACATACAAGGAATCCTCATAAGATTAACAGCTGATCTTTCAGCAGAAACTCTGCAAGCCAGAAGGGAGTGGCAGGGCATATTTAGAGTGATGAAAGGGAAAAACCTACAACCAAGGTTACTCTACCCAGCAAGGATCTCATTCAGATTCAACAGAGAAATTAAAACTTTTACAGACAAGCAAAAGTTAAGAGAATGCAGCACCACCAAACCTGATTTACAACAAATGCTGAAGGAACTTCTCTAAGCAGGAAACAGAAGAGAAGGACAAGAAATACAATAACAAACCCCAAACAATTAAGAAAATGGTAACAGGAGCATACATATCAATAATTGCCTTAAATGTAAATGGATTAAATGCTCCAACCAAAAGACATAAACTGGCTGAATGGATACAAAAACAAGACCCGTATATGTGCTGTCTACAAGAGACCCACTTCAGACTTAGGGACACATACAGAATGAATGTGATGTGATGGAAAAAGATATTCCATGCAAATTGAAATCAAAAGAAAGCTGGAGTAACAATTCTCATATCAGACAAAATAGACTTTAAAATAAAGACTATTACAAGAGACAAATAAGAACACTACATAATGATCAAGGAATCAATCCAAGAAGAAGATATAAGAATTGTAAATATTTATGCTCCCAAAGTAGGAGCACCTCAATACATAAGGCAAGTGCTAACAGACATCAAAGAGGAAATCAACAGTAACACAATAATAGTAGGATACTTGAACACCCTACTTTCACCAATAGACAGATCATCCAAAATGAAAATTAATGAGGAAACGCAAGCTTTAAATGATACATTAGTCAAAATTGACTAAATAGATATTTATAGGATATTCCATCCCAAAACAACAGAATACACTGTTTGCTCAAGTACTTATGGAAATTTCTGCAGGATAGAGACTACCTTGGGTTACAAATCAAGCTTTGGTAATTTTAAGAAAATTGAAATCATATCAAGTGTCTCCTCTGACCACAATGCTATGAGACTAGATATCAATTACAGGAAAATAAAAACTGTAAAAAATACAACACATCGAGGATAAACAGTACGCTACTAAATAACCAAGAGAAGACTGATGAAATCAAAAAATACCTAGAAAAACAATGACAATGAAAACATGATGGCCCAAAACCTATGGGATGTAGCAAAAGCAGTTCTAAGAGGGAAGTTTATAACAATAAAAACCTGCCTCAACAAACAAGAAAAATCTCAAATAAACAACCTGACTTTACACCTAAAGCAAGTAGAGAAAGAAGAACAAAAAAATCCCAAAGTTAGCACAAGGAAAGAAACCATAAAGATCAGTTCAGAAACAAAAGAAAAAGAAATAAACAATAGCAAAGATCAATAAAACTAAAAGATGGTTCTTTGAGAAGATAAACAAATTGATAAACCATTAGCCAGACTCATCAAGAAAAAAAGGGAGACAACAGAAGTAGAAACACAAAAGGAGAAGTAACAACTGACACTGCAGTAATACAAAAGATCATGAGAAATTACTACAAGCAACTACATGCCAATAAAATGGACCACCTGGAAGAAATGCACAAATTCCTAGAAAAGCCCAACCTTCTGACACTGAACCAGGAAGAAATAGAAAATATAAACAGACCAATCACAAGTAATGAAATTGAAACTGTGATTTAAATTCTTCCAACAAACAAAAGTCTAGGACCAGATGGCTTCACAGGTAAATTCTATCAAACATTTACAGAAGAGCCAACACCTATCATTTGCAAACTCTTCCAAAATATAGCAGAGGGAGGAACACTCCCAAACTCATTCTGTGAGACCACCATCACCATGATACCTAAACCAGACAAAGATGTCACAAAAAAAGAAACTCTTCAAGCCAGAAGGGAGTGGCAGGACATATTCAAAGTAGATAAAAAAAGAAAACAACAGGTCAGTATCACTGCTGAACAAAGAGGCAACAATCCTCAACAAAATACTTACAAACAGAATCCAACAGCACATTAAAAGGATAATACACCATGATCAAGTGGAGTTTATCCCAGGAATGCAAGGATTCTTCAATATACGCAAATCAATCAATGTGCTACACCACATTAACAAATTGAAAGGTAAAAACCATTTGAGAATCTCAATAGATGCAGAAAAAGTTTTTGACACCCATTTATGATAAAAACTTTCCAGAAGGTAGGCATGGAGGGAACCTACCTCAACATAATAAAGGCCATATATGACAAACCCACACCCAACATTGTTCTCAATGTTGAAAAACTGAAACCATTTCCACAAAGATCAGGAGCAAAACAAGGCTGCCCACTCTCACCACTATTATTCAACATAGTTTTGGAAGTTTTAGCCATAGCAATCAGAGAAGAAAAAGATATAAAAGGAATCCAAAACAGAAAAGAAGAAGTAAAACTGTCACTGTTTGAAGATGACGTGATACTATACATAGAGAATCCTAAAGATTCTACCAGGATCTAGCAGAAAAATACAAGAGGTAATCAATGAATTTGGGAAAGTAGCAGGATACAAAATTAATGCACAGAAATCTCTTGCATTCCTACACACTAATGATGAAAAATCTGAAAGAGAAATTAAGGATACACTCCCATTTACCATCGCAACAAAAAGAATAAAATACCTAGAAATAAACCTACCTAAGTAGACAAAAGACCTGTAGGCAGAAAACTATAAGACACTGATGAAAGAAATTAAGCACGATATGAACAGATGGAGAGATATACCATGTTCTTGGATTGGAAGAATCAACATTGTGAAAATGACTATACTACCCAAAGCAATCTACAGATTCAATACAATCACTTTGAAACAACCAATGGCATTTTTCACAGAACTAGAACAAAAAAATTCACAATTTGTATTGAAACACAAAAGACCCTGAATAACCAAAACAATCTTGAGAAAGAAAAATGGAGCTGGAGGAATCAGGCTCCCCGATTTCAGACTATACTACAAAGCTACAGTAATCAAGACAACATGGCATAAAAACAGAAATATAGATCAATGGAATAGGATAGAAAGCTCAGAGATAAACCTATGCACATATGGTAACTTTATCTTTGATAAAGTAGGCAAGAATATACAATGCAGGAAAGACAGCCTCTTCCATAAGTGGGGCTGGTAAAACTGGACAACTACATATAAAAGAATAAATTAGAACACTCCCTAACACTATACACAAAAATGAACTCAAAATTGATTAGAGACCTAAATGTAAGGCCAGACACTATGAAATTCTTACAGGAAAATATAGACAGAACACTCTATTACATAAATCACAGCAAGATCCTTTTCAACCCACCTCCTAGAGAAATGGAAATAAAAACAAAAATAAACAAATGGGACCTAATGAAACTTAAAATATTTTTCACAGCAAAGAAAAAATATTTTTCACAGCAAAATATTTTTCACAGCAAACCATATACAAGACAAAAAGAGAAACCTCAGAATGGGAGAAAATGTTTGCAAATGAAGCAACTGACAAAGGATTAATCTCCAAAATATACAAGCAAACTCATTTCTTTCTCTGAAGAAGATATACAGATTGCCAACAAACACATGAAAGGATGCTAAAAATCACTGATCATTAGAGAAATGAGGATCAGAACTACAATGAGACATCACCTTACACCAGATAGAATGGCCATGATCAAAAAGTCTACAAACAATAAATGTTGGAGAGGGTGTGGAGAAAAGGGAAGCCTCTTGCACTGTTGGTGGGAATGTAAATTGAAACAGCTACTATGGAGAACAGTATGGAGCTTCCTCAAAAAATTAAAAATAGAACTACCATACGACCCAGCAATCCCACTACTGGGCATATACCCTGAGAAAACCATAATTCAAAGAGACACATGCACCCCAATGTTCATTGCAGCTCTACTTACAATAACCAGGACATGGAAGCAACCTAAGTATCCATCGACAGATGAATGGATAAAGAAGATATGGCACATATATACAATGAAATATTGCTCAGCCATTAAAAGAAACGAAATTGAGTTATTTGTAGTGTGGTGGATGGACCTAGAGACTGTCATACAGATTGAAGTAAATCAGAAAGAGAAAAAAAAATACTGTATGCTAACACATATATATGTAATCTAAAAAAAAAAAAATGGTTCTAAAGAACCTAGCGGAAGGACAGGTATAAAGATGGAGACGTAGAGAATGGACTTGAGGACACTGGGAGGGGAAGGTTAAGCTGGGACGAAGTGAGAGAGTAGCACTGACATATATACACTACCAAATGTAAAATAGATAGCTAGTGGGAAGCAGTTGCATCACACGGGGTGATCAGCTTGGTGCTTTGTGACCAACTAGAAGGGTGAGAGGGAGATGCAAGAGGAGTCGATATGGGGATGTATGTATACATATAGTTGATTCACTTTGTTATACAGCAGAAACTAACACAACATTATAAAGCAAGTGTACTCCAATAAAGATGTTAAAAAATTAAATACAAAGCCATATTAAAAAAAAATCTACTGTCAGTGTTTACCTTTGAAGACAGGACTCAGTCATGAAATGTGGTCAAGAATTTCACTTACACTTTTGTATCCTTCTGTATTCTTTGCATTTTCTAATTTTAATTGTTTACTTATTTTACTTTAAATGTGTGTATCATTGATGACTGTTTTGAAGTGAGGTTAAGAGCTGTATTTTATGTTCGTGTCTGTGTGTGTCTTTTGTATTAAACAGACCTACTCAACGATATATTGAGGAAATTATGTTCCTCTGGGATCTCTCTTTTGTCTCATCTCTCACAATGTGTTGGGGAAAGTTAATTTTTCTCTCCCCTCTACAATTTCTCTCTTCCCTCTACATGAGCTATATCCCATTACATTGTATCAGGAATGGGAATATTCAAATGTGAAGAAATTATTTTTGCAGTAAAATGAGATGCTCTTTCCTGTCCATGACTAGAGAAGGAATCTAAGATTTAGGGAATGTGTTTTGCCCAAAGCCAGTCTCTGAGAAAAGGCTTTAAAAGGCAAAAAGTTGAAGGAATGAGGAATGTTTTTCAGTTTCATTAATGTGGGATTATGACTCTCACCAGTCCAGTGGGAGGTTTTCCTCAAGGCAGTAGATGTTTTTCATTTGAAATATTTGAGGAAGAATATAATCATCATGAAACATCTCACTGCCTTTCTTTTCCTTTCCATCTGCAAACCTACAGGTTGCTTCAACAGGGACAGCAGGAATAGAAGGTGGTGGACATCCATCATTCCATGGATGCTGGACCTTGAGGGATTTACAGACCCCTGAGGAGGCTAGCATTTGACAAAAATGTGGGGCGCTTTCTCGGAAAGTAAACCGTTGGACAGAATACGGGTTCAAGAGAGAATGGCGCTTGGAGCCTTGTGGGACTGGGGAGAAGCAGGGAGTAAGGAGCATCCACAGGTGCGCCCTGGGGTGACACTCAGAGAGGCTGTTAGGAGACTCATCACCTTAGCCCCTGGCTTTGGTACTGAGTACAGTTGAATATGTACGTTCCTTCATGGTAGGATTCCTGTTCACATTAGATGCTTGGGGACCGCGTGTTTGACCACCAGGTGTATCCCCTCCTGCTGCTCCAACTGCTGGCCCTCTCTGGAGAATTACCAGGGAGTTACCCGGTGGGAATGGTGCAGTCTCCACTGCCATCCTGAAGCCGGCCTTCAGCCGGTGACTAACCAATTGGGATGAAGGGTTCCCTTGCCTCCAGGCAGGCAGGGCTGCGTGACTGTGGTCCAGAGCCCTCCCCTGGATGGGTCAAGTTCAGGCTGGCCTTTATCTATGGTTACATCCTCACTAGCGTCTTCCCTCTCCTCATTCCCCCCACTGCCCTGCTCCTTATGTTTCCCGGACAACACTGTCTTAGTAATTGCCAGGCTCCCACTCTCTGCTCACCAGGAACCCATCCTCA
Source organism: Aethalodelphis obliquidens (assembly GCF_003676395.1). Taxonomy (NCBI): domain Eukaryota; kingdom Metazoa; phylum Chordata; class Mammalia; order Artiodactyla; family Delphinidae; genus Aethalodelphis; species Aethalodelphis obliquidens. The sequence goes on from NW_020837971.1 coordinate 24,275,433, forward strand.
GCAAGCTCTGTGTACACGTGTGGCTTCCCACGGATTCCACAGGCCAAGGAAAAGAGGATTGTAGGCAGCTCAATGGTCTTTTCATGTCTTTTCATGCTCTACTCTCACCCGCTTCCCGAAAGTGCCCTCTAATCCTGACTGCCAATCAGGTTACTTTACCCATTTTGAACTGTATCTAAATGGAATTAAATACGTGCAAGCCTTTGTGTGTGGCTGCTCCCACTCAATATTATGTTGTGATAGTTGTCTTTATTGTTGTACAGTTATAATATACTCATTAAATTGCATATGTAATAATCCATTTTATGAATGCTCTGATGAAATTTATTTGTCCATGTTACAGTTGATGGGCATTTGAAATTGTTAGATTTTGACCATCATTAGTAGCACTGTGATGAACATTCTTACCCATGACTTGATGCCCACATGCATACACTCCTGTCTCATGCACGTTTTTAATTGCATTTTTGTCTTTGTAAGACTTATTTAAGTATTTCCAAATACAAGCCTGTTGACAGCTGTGTTTGTTGCGGACATCTTCTACCATTCTCTTGGTCACATTTCACTCTCTCAGAGATGTCTCTTAAGGTACAGAAATTTGAAGTATAGATCAACTATCATTTCCTTTAAGGTGTGTTATGTCTTCTTAAAACTTTCCCTATCCCGAGGTTGTGAAGTTATTCTCCTACAATAACATTTAAGTTTTTTTAGGTTTCCTTTTACATTTAGATCTAGAAGCTACCTGGAATTAATGTTTATATTTGGTGTGAGGTAGGGATAAAATTTATTTGTTTTTGTTTGTTCTTTGATTTTGATAGCTAATTGACTCAGAACCATAACAAAAGAAGACATACACCCTTTTACTATTCTGAAAATCCAAGTTTATCATAAATCAACTGCTTATACCAGTACATGTCTGACTTTGGATTCTCTATTTTGCTCCACTGGTCTGATGCACATTCAGTGTACTGTTGCCAGATGAAGGAAGTTGTGTAGCTTTCTAAGAGGTTTTGATATGGGATAGAGATGTCTTCCTACTTGTTCTTCTCCTTAAATATATCTTGCCTATACTTGTCCCTTTGCAATTTCATGTAAATTATAGAACCAACTTGTTGATTCACACATTCTCTCTCTCTCTCTCTCTCACACACACAAAGGCATAAATGGATGGATTATTATTGTGAATGTGCTGAATCCATTGATTATTTTGGAGACTGACAACTTTGAAATGTTTATTCTTTTTATCTATGAATATGATTTCCCTTCCATTTAATTTAAGCCTTCTTTATTTATTATAATATTAGTTAATAGTCTGATAGAGTTCTTAAACCATTTTTGTACATTTATTCTTATATATTTACATATATTTGATGTTTTGCTGCTAATGTGAATTATATCTTTTATAAACTTTATTCTACAGCTGCTAATCAGTAGCATAAAGAAATACATTTGATTTTATTTTTTGGTCTCTTAAGGTCTCTTAAATCAAGAGACCTATTTTTTAATTTTCATAATTATCTATAGATATTTTTAAATTTCAATGTATCGTGTGATGATATAATTTATTTTTCTCTCCTATCCTTATGTATATATAAATATACACACAAGTATGCATATAAGAATATATATGAATTTTGCATTGCTGAGGTCCTGCAGTGCAAATTTGAATAGAAGTGGCAACCACACCCCTGTTAATTAAACAAGGAGGCCATTAGACCTAGGCAGCTTTAATGCCTTAGCAGTCTAGCAAGCAAACCAAAACCCAAGCCTGTAACGCCTCAAGGTTAAGAAATCAAACATAAAGCCAACCTGTCACAAATGCCAACTGTGTTTCCCAAATAAGGTAACTACTTAAGCTACAGTCAATCAAGTAATGTTCTTGCTTTGCTTCTGCTTCTTCTCTGAGTCTTTCCCCAGCTCTTGTGTGAGAAGCTCTTGTAAAACCTTGTGTTTTGGTGCTGTATGACTCAAATCGATCTTTGCTCAAAGAAACTCTTAAAACTATTAATATGCCTCAGTTTATCTGTTAGCACTCCCAATTCCACACATCAGCTTTCAGTATTTTACCATTTAGTGTGATGTTTGCAATAGATAAATTAGACATATGCATAATCAGACTAACACATTATTAGTTAGCAAAGAATATTTTTTTATTATTAATAGATGCTAAATTTTATAAAATGTTTTATCTTCATGTAGTGATATGGTCATATATTTTTCTCCTTAATTCTGTTAATGCAGTGAATTACAATGATTGATTTTTTAGTGTTAAAACAGAGATTAAATTACTGAGCTAAAACTCCCAACTTTGTTGTAATATATTTATTCTATACTTATTTTTTAAACTTATATTTAAATATAAAATAAATTAAATTTGTATTTATAGATAGCTAGATACAGTTTGTAAATTAATTCTTGAGGGCTTTTTTGTCTGTATGCATGGGTGAGATTCTTGATGTTGTTTTAATATCCTTGTCAGACTATTACATCAAAATTATGCTGACCGCATAAAATGAATCTGATAAAATTTAGTTTAGCCTTTGGAGTAGATTTTATCTTTGTTAGGTGTTTGCCTATGGGTTTAATCTCTATAGCACATATTAAACATTTCAAATTTTCCATTTCTTTTACCTCAGTTTTGGTAAACTGTGTTTTTCTAGGACTCTGTTCATGTCATCTAAACTTTCAACTTTACTGGCATAAATGTGTTCAAATGATCCTTTTATATTTTTAATATCTGTCATACCCTAGTGATGCCCTTGTTATCATGAATGGTATTGGTTATCATTTCTCTCTCTCTCTCTTCCTTGCATCTTTACTCAGCCCACATAACACAGGTATTTTTTTTTCTCTTTCATTATTTCCTTTCTATTGTATTATTTCCTTTCTGCTGTTTCCTTTGTGTTTATTAACAGTTACTTTACTCATTCTTCACATGGATCCTTAGAAAATAGATCTCCAGTCTTTGTCTTTTCTTTCTTTTTTTTTTTCTTTTCTTTTTTCTTAAACATCTTTATTGGAGTATAATTGCTTTACAATGGTGTGTGAGTTTCTGCTTTATAACAAAGTGAATCAGCTATACATATATTACCATATCTCCTCCCTCTTGCGTCTCTCTCCCACCCTGTCTATCCCACCCCTCTAGGTGGTCATAAAGCACCGAGCTGATCTCCCTGTGCTATGCGGCTACTTCCCACAAGCTATCTATTTTACATTTGGTAGTATATATTAGTCCATGCCACTCTCTCACTTCATCCCAGCTTACCCTTCCCGCACCCTGTGTCCTCAAGTCCTGCATGTGTTTATGGCTATAATTGTCCCTGAACTCATGGCCAAGCTGCATTTACATGTTTGGTATTTAGCATTGTCCTTATCACTCAAATATTTTCTAACTTCTACTGATTTCTTCTTTGACACTTGGTTATTATAAGTGAATTTCTTGATTTCTTATAATGTGGGAATTTTCCAGCGTTATTTTAGTCATGGATTGCTAGCCTAATGCCTCTGTTTTTGTACAATATTTTATGTGTTTTGAAGAGAATTAGTATCCTGAAGTTATTTAGTGCTGTATTCTATACATGTACATAATATAAAAATTGTTAATAATGTTTTTTTTTAAATCTCCTATGTTTTTGTTCTACTAGTTACTTACAATGTGTATTAAAAATCTTTCACTATAGTTGGGAATTTATCTGTTCCTTTTTTATTTCAGTCATTTTGTTTTCAGATATTTTGAAAATATGTTATTAAGTAAATAAAAACCTAGAAAACTGTCATGTTGATATTTTACTTATAACTTGAAATTAAATAAATATAAAACACATACTCATAGGTACTATATGAGAATAGTAAAATATATAATATAGTATAAAATCTACTTGTGTATAATATAAATACTAAAATATATTTCCTTATTTCTAATACTTTTTACTTAAAGCTTATGTTGTGTAATATTAAAATAGCTACAATAGTTTTCTTTTGGTTATGATTTATATGTTATAAATTTTTCACTTATTCTCTCCCTTTGATATTGCCTCTTATAGGAAATATATCATTGAATTTTGTTATAATTTTATTCTACCTGGGAATATTGGTCTTTCAATGCTAAATCCATTCATATTTAGTGCAATTTCTATCTATTTAGGTTTTAGTTTATTACCTTAATTTTTTTCAATTTGTCCTGCCTATTCAACATTCTTTTTAATCTATGCTATTTTGTTTGATTTTTTCAATTGATTGTATACATGTTCCTTTCCCATCTATTTGCTTGATAGGTATGTATTCCTTTATAATTTTTTTGTAGTTTTCCTGAAGAATACTGAATGCAACCATAACTTATTATTATAGACATGCACACACACACACACACACACACACAGACACACACACACACATACTGCAGGAACAATACAAAGATCTTAGAATATATTAGCTCCTTTTACTTTCTCTCAACTCTATACTATTATATATTAATTCTCTTTTTTAATCCTATTATATATTATACAAATATTATATATGAAAATATAAATGCTTTCATAACATGTCTTAATACATAAAATTAATTTACTGAAATATGTAATACCTCATTACTTAATTAATGTTTTAGTCTGAGATCTTTTCCTTCTGAATAAAGGGTATCTTTAGTTTCTCTATTGAAGGGCTGTTGGTGAATTCTTATTGGTATTTCTTGGAAGTTTATCTCATTTTCTATTTCTGTCTTAAGGACATACTTTTAGTCTTTACTTTTTAATTTTTAAAAATCATATTTCTAGGTGTATTTTTTGCATGTATCCTTCTTAAGCCTCATAGTGTTTCTAAAATCTGTAGCTTGATAACTTGATACATTTTTAGAAAATTCTTAACTACTATCTTTTCAACTCCTCTTTCTATCTCATTATTATTCTCTCCTGGGATCCCAATTATTTGTGGTCATTTTAACCTTATCTGATATACTGCTTTTGATTATTTTCTGAATATCTCATCCTTTGGTCTCTTAGTTCATCAGTCTGGGTACTTTCTTCTGACCCATCTTCTAGTTCACTAATTCTTTCTTTTATACCCATGATATGGCCTCCCAAGCATATGTTTCTTTGTCTATAGTTTCTCTTGTGTTTGCATCATATATTTTTGCCATTTCAAATGACTGGTTATTTTTATTTGGACTCAATATTATATGTGAAATGTTGTATAGGTGATTTGAAGCTTTATATGATGCTGTCTTCCTCCAGGGGTACATGGGATCCCAGATCAACTTAATCCAATCAGAGCTGAAAATGATTCCCAGCTGAGCTTCAGGCTTTGTGAGGAATGACTTATTCAGTGTGGACCTTTACTGTTAGTTTGTAGCTTTGTGGAGCCCAACACAAAGCCTGAGGCTAATCAGAGCCCCTCCTCCCTGTGGTCCCTGAACTCTAGACTTTGTCTGCCTGTTTTCATGACTCTTTGAGAGTGCTCCTTGGCTTCTTGACATCACTGTCAAAGTTGTGAAATCAGTAAACACCTATAAAAGAGGCCCTGAATGACATACTTAGCTCTTGGCAACCCTCTTCTCCCAGATCTTTGTTCATACACTCTGAATGCCTTGATAGCTCTTGAATGTCTGTATTTTGGGGCCAGGGTGTGGTATTTATGTGGTCTAATGTTTTTATTGGATCTCAGTGTTTGCGTTTATCTGAACATCCTTACCCAAAACTGACATTGACAGAGCTCCCCACAATAATATCTTAATCTCTAATTCAGAAATATGATGTCACATACTAGCTCTTCTAGAATACCTAGATTCACCATTGTTTAAAAGAGATCCTCATATTATTTTATAACATTGTTGTTGATTAAATGCTGACAGTAGTAGCAATTAAAATTGTAAAGCATTAAAATTCCATTTAAAATATCTTATGAAGATCAAAATTTTATTAAAATGCAATTGACACGAAACGTGGATAGTATAGGAAGTGAAAAAGTCACAATGAATGCAACTAAATGTTCTACGTCTCATCCCTCCAGGGTAAATTTTACATTTTCACATCTCTTGTAGCCAAGAGAACAGGATTAAAGTACATTTCTATATCCTTTTCTGGAATAATGTGGTAGTCATTCATCTGATAGGAGAATAATAGAACACTGTGCTTCATGTTAAATTGGATTTAATGTGAAATGTATTTAACAAGACAATGCATGAGAAAGTGTTATTAATTTTAAACGTATTCAATTTTTCATGCATCTTCACAAACGTTTTAAATGCAGGGACAGTAGCACAGCACTGTTTAAGCACAAGGTTTTGAAACAGGAGGCTGAGGACTCTAAGGTTAATTTGGAGGAAAGGGGAACTTGCTTTCTAACCTACCATAGTTCAGAGTCTGACAGGTTCCAAAATCTCTCAGTAGTCCTCTATGAAAATTAGTTTTTTCTGATTTTTTTGTTATAAGGACCCAGGACTTAGAGGTTTTGTGCAGGTCCCCAAGTACTGCAGGTAAGTACAGCAGAGATGGAAACTTAACTTCTCTGCCTCCGTGTCACCAAGCACATAGCCTTCCACAATCTCAATTCTCTTCCTAGGGCTATGGCGCCACCCTCTGTCCAGTACTTTGGGCACTACTGTAAATGCCAAAGCAGCCCATGTGCTCCTGTGATGGCTCTGTCGTGTCCCCAAACCAAACAGCAATGATCCTTCTGCACCCTCGATCTGGAAACTTACCGCAGGTGAGGACTGCCCCTGTGTTGCAGCACAGTGCTTTCAGACACCTGCACATCCCTCTAGGAATAAAAAAGTCTGATTGCTTGTAGAAGAAAGGAAATCAATGGGGAGGATTCATCCTCAATCAGATTTGGGATATATTCCTTAGAGGAAGATGTCCTTTTGCCCATGGTTCTCCTAGTTAAATGTATTCATGTTGGGAAATTCCTTTCCTTATGTCTCCATATTTTTTCTTACTGCAAAAGAGAATGCAGGCACACCTTGTTTTATTATGCTACATTTTATTTCGCTTTAAAGATTTTGCTTTTTTTTACAAATTGAAGTTTTGTGGCAACCTGGCATTGAGCAAGTCTATTGGTGCCATTTTTCCAATACCATTTGGTCACTTCATGTCTATGTGTCACAGTTCTCACAATATTTCGAATTTTTTCACTATTATATTTGTTATGGTGATCTGTGATCAGTGACCTTTGATGTTACTATTGCAAAATGATAATGACTTGTGGAAGGCTCTGATGATAGCAATTTTTAACAATAAATTATTTTAAATTAATGTATGTACATTTTTTTTAGACATAATGCTTTGCACACTTAATAGACTACAGTATAGTGTAAAAATAATTATAATTATGCACTGGTAAACCAAAACATTCATGTGACTTGCTTTATTTGATATTTGCTTTATTGTGTTGGTCTGGAGCAATATTTCTGAGGTATGTCTGTATTCCTTCAACTATATCATATTCCTGTAACTTAGATTTTGACATGTAGGTTTTGGATGATTGAAGAGGGCATTTTACAATGGGAATCGTGTTGTTTCAAAAGCTAAGGAACTACATGTATGTAGAATTTTTGCTGGCTAATTAATAACAATCATAAAATTGCAAAAACCCATCAGAAGGTAAAGTAACCAAATTGACATACCTGAATTCAAACTTTCAAAATCAAGAGCTAGAGATTATTTCCAGGCCTGCTGATAGCTCTTCTGATAACACCCAGCTCCACATTTTGGCATGTGGCTCCTAGAAAAGCTCATACCTTTGAGCTAGTTATGTAATGCACACAGCTCTCCCCGGAATCTGCAAGCCAGTGTAGCTCTGTCTTATCACGTAACAACTCTTTAACTCAGAAGGTATTTATTGAGCACCAACTGTATGCTGGAAACTTTTTCAGGCACTGGAAATAAAGTGGGGAAAAGACAGGCAAAATTCTTGACAGTATGGAGATTAAATTCTGGAGGGAGAAGAAGACAGTGACATTTAGACAAACAAAGAAAATGGTATAATTTTAGATAGATGGGTTTTAAAGAGAATAAAATAGTTCCTTATGGCTTCAATGGAGATTAGGAGTTTCCACTTAGCCAGAAAGGTCAGGGGTCCGCCCTCTGAGAAGGTGACATTGCCTATAGTATTTTGAGATTTCAAATGCTTATGGCTGCAGAAAGAGAGAGTTTCTTGTAGTAACTATGGTGCAAGGTATTTTTAGAGAGATCTCTGCTGACAGGGAAATAAAATTACAGAAGCTCATGAGTCAGTCCTCTCGGCACATCTAGGGCATTTGTATTGGGTATCCATGGTTTTCTATCCTGTTTAATATTTGTGGGTTATTGATGGGAGGATGACAAATCACAACATTTTTGCTGAGTATTTAAGACTGTCTTGGCTTATTTTGTCAAGAGCGCCGTGGGTTCCATTCTGTAGCTGTAAAGATCCTCCCAATGTTCCTGCAGTTAGAATTGCTAAGGTAGCACTAAGGCCACCAGAGCACCAATCCATCCTCTCCCCTCAAATCAGTCAGTGCCAGACTAATGAATAATATTCATTATTTGATAAATAAACTCGCAATCAGAGCTCCCTCCAGAATCGCTCTGATGTTAAATTGGTATTTGTACTGACATTCAGAAGGGTTCATTCTTCACAAAAGCATAACATAGCTGCAGAATGTATTCAGCAAACATGTAGAATCGCTCAGCTGAGGTTGGGAGGAAAGGTCAAGTTGATAAAATAAATTTGAGAGGAAGATGGATATCAAGGCATACGTGGGAAGCCTCATTGACCTTTATGTGTAAGGCAACATTGTTTCTAACATTTCAAAGCAATGCTGTTGGTTTTCTTTTTTTTTTTAATTTACTTTTATTTAAAAAAAAAAAAAAAGCAAACATGAGGCCTACTGTGCATATTGTCTGGTATGAGGTCAAGAAATTTGGAATTTAACCTGAGTCGTCAATGTTTATATCCTTCTCTGCTTCTTTTGATAGGGAGAACAATTAACAATTGTGCATCGTGTGCTGGGCACCGTTTATGACCCTTTAGTCATACACACATTCACTCCTCTTAACAGCTCTATGAAATGGGGTCTAGTTTGTATCATTCTCATTTTACAGATGAGAAAATACAGGAAAGGAAACGCAATTATAGATAAATTTGACGGAGCATCAGTAATAATTAAATTATCATAAATTCAATGGTAAATAGTGTTTGAAAAATTATGATAGAACCCTAAAGGGAAGGGCCCATGTGAGCTTGGTTCACAAGTGCTGTACCAGATGTGCATCCATGGTAAGAACTAGAATCTGCATAACAAGGAATAATGGTGCAGGAAGTTTGGTAATTATGCAAATAAATATCAAAAGGGAGAGCTGCAGAAGTTAGTTTGAGGAGGGGGACCCCAGGCTGGGATAATGGAGAATGTGAATTCACTTAATATCGACCACGATGCTTCTAGTCCTGTTTGACAGCTTATACCAGTTGGATGCATTACTTTCATAGACGTTAACCTACCAGAATACTTCCTCCCTCGGCCCCTACTCCTACACCCCCCTCTCTCCCCACTCACGCTTGCAGGCTGTCCCACTACTTGAAGGGCACAGGTGACCCTCCACCTGCCGCATCAGGAGCCACACTCGATGAATCACCTCCTTTCCCTTCGGCACCTTCAAAACGCTTCCTCCCACTGGCCCTTGTATCCTAACATATGAATCTGCATTTTTCTTCCATGGACAAAAGTCTTTCTTCAACTGTACATCCCCATCTGGCTAATGCTCTAATCCTTTCCCTTCTCAGCTGAGACTCCAGAAAGAGAGGAAACCATCTCTCTGCTTCTCCTGAACCTACAGTTAGGTGATTTCCTTTCTTTCTTCTTTCCTGCCATGCTTGTTGAACCAGCTGGTTCCACGTACTGTTTGGGCAACTGCACTCTTATATCAGAGGCCATGGGTTCGGGTCCTTTTTATTCTTCTCATGTGGGTAAGGCAGTTACACCGCCCAGGCATCCGTGGACATGTGAGTCTCTGTCCAACTTCTTTCACTCAACATAGCTTGTGAAATTCATCTGCATTCCTGCTTCTGGCGGAATTCATTTCCACTCATGTGTGGCTTTCCACAATTCATTTATCCATACTCTTGTCAACATGTCTTTGGGTGGCTTTATTATTTATTTGTTTTACAATTACAAAAGCTGCTGCTGTAACTCTCATGTACATTTATCCAGGTTTAAATATGCAAGTGTTACTGTAGGGTAATGTGCTCTGCTGGAAATGTTTCATCTTTGGCTGTTAAACTTTAATAGAGGGACTTCCGTGGTGGTCCAGTGGTTAAGACTCTACCTTCCAGTTCAGGAGGTGCAGGTTCGATCCCTGGTCAGGGAGATAAGATCCCACATGCCACGGGGTGAGGCCCAAACTAAAATAAATAAATAAATAAAATAATTGAAGGAAATCTTTTTTAAAAAAAGGGGGGGGTGGTAGTTGGTGCTGTGCTTTCTGCCCAACTCTCCTAAAACAACAACAACAACAAAACTTTAATAGATGATTTCAAAGGAACTTGTAAAGAGATTGTAACAATTTTTCCCGTGATCACTGTGTATAGTTCCTCTTGCATCACCTCTTTGTCAACACTGAAAATGCAATAATTGTTAATTTCTCCCAAACATGTGTGTGAAACAATGTCCCAAGGCTTTAATTTGTAATTCCCAAAGAATTGTAATACCTACTAAATTTATCATTAGGGGGATAAAGTGGTTTCATGTGGTATCTACTTAAACACCAACTTCGTTTCATGCTTAGACAGTTTCTGTTCGAGGAGAGCCACGAAGGAAAACTGGGAAGTGGAAATACAAGAACCGCAGACCCAAGCCATTCAGCTGCACCGTGCGTCTGTCACCTCGCAGTCAGAGAAGGCAGTGAGATGCTGTCAGAAACATCACACGCTAGGAAAAAAGATTGAGAAAGGTGAAGTCTCATTTTTCTCTCCTTGATAAAAATACTTCGAGAACGTAAATCCCAGCTGGAGGCCAAGTGGGAGCCATAACAGTATTTACTACAAATAAAGAGGGGAAAAGATAATGTGTTTCTGATTTCACTTAGCATCGAGATTGATTATTCTGTAACTTTAATGCCAGCAGCCTTCCTAATCAGTCTATTGCGGTAGGTGACAAATGACATATAAGCAATAAACAGGAAGATTAGCTGGACAGGAAAATCTTAACAGTTATTATTACATGGAAGAAAGTAGGTTACAAACAGGATGCACCAAATGACCCCAATTCTGTGTAAAGATACACATAGGAATAAAAGTTCATGAATGAAATAAACACCCAAACATTTTGGAGAGAAAGATGTCATTTCTGAAGTGTAGAATTACACATGATTTTTCTCATTTTTGCCAGGATGGACATGTACAACTCTTTAATAAGATAAATTACCAAAGAATATGAATGTCTGAGTACAACAAAAGAGCTATTTTACCCTGGCCAGAGGATACAATGCCTTTTAGCTCCAAAACTCGATTTGAGGTGTTGGGAAGAGTTCCAGGAGGGGTGAAAAAATGTTCAGGAACAGAGAAGAGCACTTGCAAATATGTAGGGCTGTGTGTGTGTGTGTGTGTGTGTGTGTGTGTGTGTGTGTGTGTACACTAAAATGGTAATGGTTACTGAAGGAGGTGAGTTATGGGAGACTGTTATTTTGTACTACTTTCTTTTTCCTGTTTTAAGAATTCCGTTCCACAAATTTGATGATCTCTTGTTGCATCCATGCTATAATGCTTTTGGTGGTGGTGGTGGTGTCCATGCAGCCTTGGAAATCACCTATACAGCACAGTCTTAGGAGCATTTCAAAAATTTTCACAACCAACCATAGCATATGCATCCATCACACAGCAACATGGGCAATCATTACAATTACCAGAATTATTTAATCAGCTATGGAAGAATCTTGTCAATTTATAGATTAAAAAGGGCAAGGAGCTTTCTGATATTCAAGATGGTAAGTTTCACAGTTGAAGCTTATAATATTGATAAATTAAAAATTTATTAGATGTATAGCAAACAAAATGAATTTACAAAGATTCTTCTCTACATAATTTATTTATTCATTTGTCACACAAATAATGAATATTTATTATGTGCCAGGCACTGTTCTATGCTTTGAGGATACAGCAAAGAACCCAATAAGCAAAACTCTGCCTTCTGAAAATTGCATTTTAGTAGAGACAGGTAAACAATAAACAAATTATATAGGTAAATTATATAGTGTGATAGAATGTGATGAATGCTGTGGAGAAAAATAAAGCCTGGAAAGAGAAACAGAAAAGGAGCAGGAGGTTGTGATTTTAAACAAAGGAACCAGGAAAGACCTTACACAGAAAGTAGAATTTGAGCAAAGACTTGAAGGACTAAAAGCAATGAGCCCTTCGAATACTTTGGAAAAGAGCATGGAGGTAGAGAGAAGAGCACATGCAAAGTCCCTGAGGCAGGAAGGAGGCTGGCCTGTTAGCAGGGGGTCAAGGGGATTGTCTGCAGGGGCTGTGGAGGATTCTATAGGTTCTTAGAGACCATTGATAAGACTGAATCTTGAATAAGATGGGAAAGACATTTGACATAGATTTTCACACAGTTGAGCAGGGGAAAAAAAGATGTACTATTATGTGCTCCATATTATGCTAAAAGTATGTACAAAGTGTTAGAAGTTTTTCCTCTTCTCTTAGGAGGAGGTAGGGGTTTCGAGACCCCACGTCTGTGCACTCCATCATGTTGACTGAGTGTGTCCACGTGACCACTTCAACCAATTTCAGTCTTCAGAGAGTCTTGTCACCCTCACGTGTAGTAACGCTCACCTCACAAGTGTTTCAACATCCCACTCTTTGGTCACAATCTGTTTCTTTGCTCTCACAACCCAGAACCACGACAGCTCTGATCATGTAACTCTCACCATCATGTTTTCACACGTAAGCCACTGGGACGTGAAGGGGAGCTGGAATGGCCAAGTCTCTGAAGCAGTGAGAAAGGTTCAAGTCATCTGAGAGTGAAGATGAATCTGTCTTCACGTTGAAGGAGGTGCTGTAATAACCCCCTTCCTTAATTTTCTCCTTTAGCCCCACCCATTCAATCATTGGTTCATTGAACAGGCATGTATTGAGCTCCATCTGTGACAGCAGACAATCTTGCATGCAAACATGGCTCTAAACTTAGAGTTTTGTAGCCTTGGCGGAAAGACACAAATATTGTGGTAGACCTGAATGGAAAACTGGTATAAAATTTAAAAGAGAGGAAAGTCCCATTCAGGCAGTAAGGATGAGAAGAGGCTTTATGGTGGGTGATGGTTCTTGAATTAAGTGTTGATGGCAAGATATTAACCTCAGAGATGGGAAGGAGCATTTCCAGCCAAGTCACAGGAGCACTAATGCAGGGTGTTTCTTTAAGAACAACCAGGGCTCTTCTTTGTTTGATTTTTCATCCCTGGTACAATACAAAGTGCAACAGGAGGTAAGGATGTACATCTAAGCTGAGAACCCAAGAAAGCACAATTGTCAGAAATCCTGGATTCCTACCTTCATGGCATATTTTTCAGGGAGAGTATAAATGCCTAAGTCCTTATTCAGAATAACTGTTCTCCGTGAGTTGCCTAATGGAAAGAACATTCAAAGACAGAGGACATTAACATTTATATGAAGAATTCTTAGCCCAGGTCACAATCCTGATGCCTATCAATGTCGGCTGAGCCATATGTACTGCTCCTCTTTTCTCTCTGCATGGCATGGGCACAGCTTGCTGGACGCAATCATACAGCAAGTGAATCTTGCACTGCCCTTGCCCTGTGTGGGACAGGGGTCTTAGGTGAAAGCTTGTGTAGGTCCCATAGGAGTCTGCTCTCTTGGGGAATACAGTTCTCTGGTCACTTCAGATGAATGGCCAGGCTTTTCTGTAACAGCCACAATTTAACTCTTGCTTGGCAGGGAGACTCCTCCCACCCCCACTGGAGGCATTCCTGGAGGAGGAGGGTGGAGGTTGGTCCATGAGGGGACACATCACATTCTTCTCTGTTTCTCGTCTAGAGCTTCTATTCCTCCTGCAAGACCATGCTGACCCTGTGTGCAGCCCTCATGGGAAGGTCTTACTTGACTGGTCCTGTTGTGCTGATGTAACATGGGGCTCTCTGGACGTGGCAAGTATTTATACCTGGCTCTTTCTCTTACAGGTACTGAGAATAGCTCCCTCTTAGCCCCCTTGCCATTGGTGACAACATCTTTCTATTTCTGCTGGTTGTGTATTCTTCCAGTGGCCTCAATCCACTCCATCTTGTTATACACAGAGGGCAGACAATCTTGTCTTCCAGGATCTTAGGCAGGGACATTCAGTCTTTCCGCGTTAAGTTTCATGCTGGCTAGCAACTTTACAGATGTCCTTTACGCTAATAGTTTCTTAAGGATAGATGTTGGATTTTGCCAAATTTTTTCTCAGCTTCTGTTGATGACTACATGGTTTTTCTTTTTAATGTGTGTATATAGTAAATGACAGTGATTGCTTTTTTATTGAGGTGACATTCGTATTACACACAGTTAACAATTTCAAAGTGCACGATTCAGTGGCACTTAGCTCACCTGCAATGTCGCGAACCACACCTCGCTGTAGTTTCATATGTTTTGTCACCCCAGAAGAATACCTCGTGTCCTTAAAGTAATTACTCCCCATTTCTCCCTTCCCTCACCCGCTGGCCAACCACTGATCTGCTTCCTGTCCTTATGGATTTGCCAATTCTGTATATTTCATATAAAATGAATCATACAATTATGTGACACGTCAGATTCTTTCACTTACCACATATCTTCGAGATTCAACCAAGTTGTAGCATTTATCAATACCTCATCCCTTTTTATGACTCAATAATATTTAATTGTATGTACACCACAATTTGTTTAACCATTATTCTGGTGATGGACATTTGGGTTGTTTCCACCTTTTGGCTATTATGAATAATGCTGCTCTAAACAAGTGCATAAACGTTTCTGTGTGGACATAGAAACTTGTCATATGTTTTTATTCCTCTTGTGTATTACATAAGAGTGGAATTTCAGTGTCGTATGGTAATTCTTTGCTTAACTTTTAAAATAAGTCAGACTGTTTTCCTCTGAACTGCATGGTTGTACACCCCATAGGAAATGTATGAGTTCCTATTTCTCCACATCCTTTCAAACACTTGTTAATTTCAGGTTTCTTTTTTGTTTTAATTCAAGGTGTCCCCGTGTGTGAGGTGGCATCTTTTTGTGTTTTCAATTTGCATTTGCATAATGACCAATGAAGTTGAGTGTTTTTCATGTGCTTGCTTGTCATTTGCGTATTTTCTTTGGAGACAATGTATTCAAGTCCATTGCCCATTTTTAAAATTGGATTGTCTGTCTTTTTGTTGTTGAGTTGTGAGAGTTCTTTTGACATTCTAGAACTAAACCCTTATTTGATAAGTGACTTGCAAATATTTTCTTCAGTTTTGTAGGTTGTCTTTTTCTCTGTCTTGAGAATGTTCTTCAATGCAGAAAAGTCCTTAATTTTTTATTTTATTTTATTTTTAATTTAATTTTATTATTATTATTTTTTTTTGTGGTACACGGGCCTCTCACTGTTGTGGCCTCTCCCGTTGCGGAGCACAGGCTCCGGATGCGCAGGCTCAGCGGCCATGGCTCATAGGCCCAGCCGCTCTGTGGCATGTGGGATCTTCCCGGACCGGGGCACGAACCCGTGCCCCCTGCATCAGCAGGCAGACTCTCAATCACTGTGCCACCAGGGAAGCCCAAAAGTTCTTAATTTTAATGAAGTCTAATTTATCTTATTTTCTCTTGTTGCTTGTGATTTTAGTGTCAATTCCCAGAATCCATGAACAGGTTAAAGATCATAAAGAATTATCCTTATGTTTTCCTCTAATAATTTTATAGTTTTATCTCTTATAGAAGCCATTTTGAGTTAGTTTAGGTTTTCCTGAGGATTAAATACAATTATCACTGTTTCCCACACATAGTAAGAGCTTTAAAAACATTCGGTTTGATGTTATCATTGGGACCCAAAGCTCCGACTTTATATTTACAAATTGAACAATTAGAAGCCCATAAATTCTTCAGGTGACCAAAAATACTATTTTCATTTTTCTTTCCTCCCACTCAAAATTAAAGGTTCTTCCAGGCTGTCACTCTGTGCCCAAAAGCTCACCCCAAATTCAGGTATCCTCTGTTTTTCCAAATATTCTCCCTGTTAGCAAACAAAAACTCTCCCTAAGATCCTGTGTTTCTCCTCAGGATGTGGTCACTGTTGCCCTGAAAATACAGATTCCAGGGAAGCCCCACTGTCCAGGGTACCTGATGTCCCCTTATCATAACAATGCCACAACCTGGTCTCTCTTCCAAATGGAACTTCTCTGGATGATCAAGCAGGCTGGACATGAAAGGTGAGGAAAGGTGGACCTATATAGATAAATTTTGGGGGTGGGGGTTAGGAGAGAAGTACTAGAAACACAGCCTTGCAAATATTATACAGTTCCATCCTCATGTAACCAGATTGCTAGAGCCACTCCAAGGCCTTCAAAAGACCTGAACAGTTGAAGCCCAAGCTCCATCAGCTTCACAGTAAATCCTACTGGGTTTAAACATATTTGCTGATTCTTTTTTTTTTTTTTTTTTGCGGTACGCGGGCTTCTCACTGTCATGGCCTCTCCCTTTGCAGAGCACAGGCTCCAGACGCGCAGGCTCAGCGGCCATGGCTCACGGGCCCAGCCGCTCCGCGGCACGTGGGATCTTCCCGGACCGGGGCCCGAACCCGTGTCCCCTGCATCGACAGGCAGAGTCTCAACCACTGTGCCACCCGGGAAGCCCCGCTGATGAATTCTTTAAATCCAACTACACAGTATAGCTTCTCAAATTTTTTTTTTCAGTTTCCAGTGAAATGGTCAAGCAGGTTCTACCAGCTCAGGGTGGTACTACCACAATATTCCAACTTTGAATCCCAGCACTTTCCTCTCTGTGTGTCTACACCAGGCACACGGCCTTGACCCAGGCAGGGTCCTGACCCCAGCAGACCTTCTCTCCTGGGGTCTAGAAGCCCTTCAGTCTCACGCACGGTCAGGGGTGTTTCCTTCTCTGATTCCTGGTTATCTACACATGGGTCTTGTCTGATTCCAGCAGGAAGTGCTGGCACTCATTCAGGCAGTCGGTTTAAAGCTGTGGCACTGCTCACAGTTTTAACAGCTGCTTAAGAATCATACTTGTGCTTATTGTTACCAGGGCTAAGGTGGGGGGAGGGATAAATATATATTCTACTCTATATAGAATAGATAACTAATAAGGACCTACTGTAGAGCACAGGGAGCTCTACTCAATTCTCCCTAATGACCTACATGGGAAAAGAATCTGAAAAAGAATGGATATATGTATAAGTATAACTGATTCACTTTGCTGTATAGCAGAAGCTAACACAACATTGTAAATCAATTATAATCCAATACAACTTAAAAAAAAAAGAATCATACTTGTGGAACTAAGATGTAAGGAAGCTTGGAGGAGAGGAAATACTGAGCATATACTAGAAATACTAACTTCGGCCAGACACCAGGCACACAGGGCGACATGAGAAAAATACGGATTTGGTCCTCTTGAAATGTAAAGTCCAATAAACAAAGAGGAGAGTAAGTCAGTAATTAATTCATCTGTTAATAAATGTTATGAAATAAATGCAAGCAGGACCTTTTATTCATAGGGTAGTCAGAGATACAGAGCTAAGGCTTGTGGAATCTCTGCTGTAATCCTAGTGAACCAAATGCTTTTATTTTTTGGCTGCATTGGGTCTTCGTTACTTCGCGTGGGCTTTCTCTAGTTGCGGTGAGCGGGGGTTACTCTTCGTTGTGGTGAGCGGGCTTCTCATTGCAGTGGTTTCTTTTGTTGTGGAACACGGGCTCTAGGCATGCAGGCTTCAGTAGTTGTGGCACAGGAGCTCAGTAGTTGTGGCTCATGGGCTCCAGAGCGCAGGCTCAGTAGTTGTGACACACGGGCTTAGTTGCTCCGCGGCATGTGGGATCTTCCCGGACCAGGGCTTGAACCCATGTCGCTGCGTTGGCAGGAGGATTCTTAACCACTGTGCTACCAGGGAAGCCCACTAAATACTTTTAAATGTCACTCCACCCTAAGTGCTAGGTATTACCATCTCTAGTTTAAATGAGGAAACAGGTTTGTATAATTCTCCTAGAGTTAAAAAAAAAAGAGTCACTGAATGTTTGAGCCCCCAAAGGAAAAAGACTTATTCCAATCAAAGCACAACCTTTAAAAGAACCAGCTCAGACTGCTGGGCTTTTGCTCTAGGGGGCTGTGCTTTTTTCTCACAGCCACAGTTAGAATGTTAGCCAGTCGCCCAATATGGCAGTCATGGGCATATGGAAATAACTGTCAGCTTAAAAATGTTACTTAATGAGAGTTGAAAGATGTAAATAATTAGATGGTGGGATTTCTATCCTCTGTCCTGGGCCATTTCTGAGAGGTGATGGAGCGTGACCTGCTTTTTATGGCTGGCCTGGTAGAAAGAGTGAAAGTGCACCAAACACACTAAGGATACACCACAGGGGCAGGATTCCTCTGGAAAAGCTAAAGGTCATTTATTCTAATAAAAATTGAAATTGAGTACATCATTTTTTACCTGAAGAAACTGATGTTACCATCTAAAATCTAACATTAAATATCAACTTACTGGTTCATAGGGTCCAGTCTGTCACCCCAACACCTGTGTCAAGTAGTACACCCTGGGTTTAAACTCTTAGGCTTTGAGTTCCAAAAATCTAATGTTAAAATTCTGAGTCCTAAACACAGGGGCCCCAAGGCTTAAATAAGGGAATGCATATCTGAATAAGAGGCTCTAGAAGAGCAAGGCTGTTTTCTGAACTGTGTTAGGGTCCAATTTTAAGACTAAAGTTCCAAGATTTCAAATAATGAAAGTTTTGGTTGAAGAGAGAAAAGCACAGCAATCAAGATGTAAACTTGTTATTGTCTGAAGTTCTCCTGTGCATTTGCCTTATAAAATGTTCCTTCTACTTCACAGATGTTTAATTTAGTAGTTCCTACTAAAAGAAGTATATTTTTAAAAACTATATGGATGTAGGAGGTGGAAGAATGCCCTCCCTAATAAATGTCCGCGTCCTAACACTTGGATCTTATAAATGTGTTATGGTACATACAGCTGTAGGAGAATAACGAGAGATGCAGCATTTCTGCCTTTGAAGGTAGAAGGATGGAACCAGGAGCCAAAGAATGCTGGCAGCCTGCAGAAAACAGGAAAGACAAGACGCTGAATCCTTCCCCAAAGCCTCCAGAAAGGAAACCAGCCTGACCCCCACCTTGATCTTAGCCCAGGGAGACTCATTTTAAACTTCTGAACTACAGAACTTCAAGCTAATAACTTTGTACTTTTTAATCACAGACTGCTGAATTTGTTAGAGCAGTAATAGAAAATGAACATTATAGTGGAAATTCTCTTTTGTGAATAACTATAACCTCATTTCTATGTGATTTCCTTGTCAATGTAAAATAAATATTATGTCTTTTTAAATAAATAAGCCCATTAATATAAAAAATTTCAATTAACAGCATTGGGTATATGTCAAAGTTTCATATCTCACTTAAATTTATGAAAGAATATACTTACTGTAAGAAGGGTTTTGGGCATGAAGCCAGGAAATTAGAAAATTGAAGGAAAAGGTAGCAGACAGTGAAATGTTTCCAATATTTTGTGTGTGTGTTTTTTTTAAAATCAAAAGATAGAGGTTGTTAGAAATTCACTATCACTGGGAAACTTGCAGCCTGGAAGTTGGAGTGAGTCATCACATGTTTTGCATGTGGTTGAGATAATTTTATTTTCCTTTTCAGTTGGATTTGTCAAAGACTTCTTAGGGATCAGTAAGAATCCCAAAGAATCCTTAGGGATCATACTGATCACTTAATGATCAGTATGAAAGGGTAAGCAGTTTATGCCAATTGGAAAAAGTTCTTATCTATTTTTCCAGAAATTCTGAGCAGTCTTTTGGAGTCAACGTAAATTAACATTGGTTTTTATGGTACCTAAAAGTGTCACTTAATAGCATAGGAAAATATGGACAGATGATATTTGAAAGAAGAAATGGGTTATAAAATTATCTGTATATATGATGCCAATTCTAAGAAAATTACACACAAAAAAACATATTGGCAGGAAAAGGTGTCCAAATGTTAACAATGACAATTCTTGGTAATGCTGTTTTGTGTTACTTTTCTTTTTCAATTTTTCCCTCTCTTGCATCTCATATACATTGCAAATTTCTACAATTAAATATAAAAGAACAAACAAATTGGAAGAAGAAAGACTAGTAGCATTTTTTTCCATAAACCCAAGGTCAGCTCAACATTAGAAAATCTACTTATGCAGAGCAAAGTGTTAAAGGAGAATAACAATATAATAATTATACTTACATAGCTCATTGTATACCAGGCACTGTCCTAACAACATATATTCTACACTTGATATTCACAGCAATACTACAATGTATGTACTGTTAATATCACCATTTATAGATAGTGGAACCGAGGCACAGTTTGTTTAAATATCTTACATATGGTCTCACAGGAAGTAAGTGGTCAAAGTTGGAATTCAGACCCAGGGATCCAGATGCCCATGTGGGACAAAACGTTTACATTTTAAAATAAAACTGTTATTGCAACATAAATAAGAAGAGGGCGTCCTTCAGATGCAAAATATCATGATCAATAAAGAAATACTCAAAATCAGATACAAAACAATGATGCTGGTAACACTGTATCCCAACTTCTATTCAGCAAAACACTACAGATATCAGAGAGCAGTGAGACAAAATTTTAAAACTAGTTAATATTTTTAGAGGCTTCCCTGGTGGCGCAGTGGTTAAGAATCCGCCTGCCACTGCAGGGGACACGGGTTCGAGCTCTGGTCCAGGAAGATCCCACATGTTGCAGAGCAGCTAAGCCCGTGCACCACAACTACTGAGCCTGCACTCTACAGCGTGCAAACCACAACAACTGAAGCCTGCACACCTACAGCGTGTGCTCCGCAACAAGATAAGACACTGCAATGAGAAGACTGCGAACCACAACAAAGAGTAGCCCCTGCTCACCACAGCTAGAGAAAGCCCGCTTGCAGCAATGAAGACCCAATGCAGCCAAAAATAAATAAACAAACTAGTTAATATTTTTAAACAAGAGAGTAAGATTGTAAATGAACAATTCTGTCACGTTTCTCACTATCAAGTATTACATTAGCTATCGGTTTTATGTAGATGTTCTTTATTAATTTGTATAAAATCCCCTCTGCTCCTAATTTGCTGAGAATTTGTGAATGTGTGTTGGATTTTGTCAAGTACTTTTTCTGCAACTATTGATGTGATTATATGATTTTATTTTCTTTAGCCTGTTGATGTGATGTATTATATTAGTTGATTTTTGAATGCTGAAGCAGCTTTGCATACCTGGAATAAATTCTAGCTGGTCATGTTACATAATTCTTTTTATACAATGCTGGATTCATTTTCCCATTCTTTAATAAGAGGAAGCAAGAATCTTTGGAAAAGCGATTGATTGATTCTAGGGCTGAGGCAGGCAAATACAGTATGAGCCTGGAGCAACTTTTAGTGCCAGAAAGTAAAGAATAGCTTTAAAAAAAGTGTGACAATGACACATGAGCCTACCTGAAAGACAGCTTACAGGGGCGAAAGCAAGAAGACACTGAGGAACAAAATAGATAACAATAATATTAAGTTGTAATCCAAAGACTGAAATAAATATTTATGACTTTTGTACTGGTTGATAAATGATTGAATATGTAAATAATGGTAAATATGGGCACACTTTTCTTAGAGAAGAACCTTAAACGA
Source organism: Aethalodelphis obliquidens (assembly GCF_003676395.1). NCBI lineage: Eukaryota > Metazoa > Chordata > Mammalia > Artiodactyla > Delphinidae > Aethalodelphis > Aethalodelphis obliquidens. The sequence goes on from NW_020837971.1 coordinate 24,297,302, forward strand.
TAAATGTGGAAGAAGTGAGGGGAATAGAAAATCACTGTTAGAACATCAGAGTAATAGTTGCTGTAGGAACAAGCTGCTGATAAATGAAAACTCAGTAGAAAAACTTTTGTACGGGCTCAAATTATCTCAAAGTATCTCCTTACAAAGTATCTCCTTACACCATAGTAATTATGTGTTAATTACTATGGTGACTGTAACTTATGTTCACAAATTATATGAAACTTTTCTTTCCAGAAGGTAGAGCTGAATTACCCTGTCCTTCAGTAGAGGCTGGGTTTAATGAGTCACATCTAACAAAAAGGAGATTAGAATGAAAAATAACAACTTTTACTGGGATAGAACTTCATCAAATGATTGAGTTAATATCGTCAGTGGTAAATCATATTGACATTGTGTGTTCTCTGATTCAACACAATGAGAAAAGCACTTTACCTCTGTGATAGTCTTCCCCCAAACCCATAACCCTGTCTAATCAGGTGAAAACATCAGACAAACCCAAACCAGGAAAATTTCACAAATTTCTAACCTAATGCTTTTCAAATGTGTCATAGGCAAGAAAAGCAATAAAAACTGAGAAACTGTCACAGAAAGGTGGAGACTAAGGAAACAAGATGACTAAATGCAACATGGTTTCCTAGATTGGGCATTAGTGTGAAACCTGGTGAAATTCAAATAAATAAATGATTAAATTCTATTTTAATTAAGAGTATTGTACAACCTAAATGTCCATCGACAGATGAATGGATAAAGAAGGTGTGGTACATATATACACTGGAATATTACTCAGCCATAAAAAAGAATGAAATAATGCCATTTGTAGCAACATGGACGGACCTAGAGATCATCATACTGAGTGAAGTAAGTGAGACAGAGAAAGACAAATATCATATGATATTGCTTATATCTGGAATCTAAAAAAGAAAAGAGATACAAATGAACTTATTTACAAAAGAGAAACAGACTCACAGACTTAGAGAACAAAATTATGGTTACCAGGGGGAAAATGTGCGGGGGAGGGATAGATTGGGAGTTTGGGATTGATATATACACACTACCATATATAAAATAGATAACTAACAAGGACCTACTGTAGAGCACAGGGAACTCTACTCAATACTCTGTAATAACCTAAATGGGAAAAGAATTGAAAAAGAATAGATATATGTATGTGTATAACTGAATCACTTTGCTGTACACCTGAAACTAACACAACATTGTAAATCAACTGTACTCCAATAAAATTAAAGTTTAAAAAAAAGAGTATTGTACTGATATTCATTTCTTAGTTTTAATAAGTGTAGCAAGCTGATATAAGCTAAAATTGAGCGAGATCATGTTAGAAGCTTTAGTATCCTCATGAAGGAACCATAGTCTTCAGCTAAGGCAGAAGGCAGGAGGCTGGGGTGGATCAGAGGTGGCCTTGGACCTGGTGAGGAAGCTGGGGGTGTGCCCACCAGGTGGTCTGCTCTGGGTAGATTGGTGGGCAAAGCTATGTGAGAAGTGCTGATAGAAAAGTGCAAGGACCACTGAAGGGATGAAAAGAATAAATTTGTGAATTTTGGAGGTTTAGGGGATTGGATGCAGAACAGTATATCAGCACTTAAATTTTCAGAGATAATGTCAAATAAAAACATACAAAGATGTTCAACCACATTAATAATATTTTAGTGAGATATTTTTATTTGGAAAATATTTTTTAATTGATAGTCAGTATTTGCAATAGTATGAGAATTCTAGATCACTATTCTTGCTGTGAGTATAAATTGATAAAATTTCTCTGGAAGCAATCAAGCCATATTTTCAAATATATCCAAACAAATAAGAAGCAAGTCTCTACACAAAGAAATATCACTTCCAGGAACATATGTCAAAGAAATAAACAGAACTTGCAGATATGTACATAAAGACATTCACTGTAGCTATTTTTAATAACTGATTTTTAAAGTGTTAGATTTATAGAAAAATGGAGAAGATAGTACAGAGAATTCCCAAATACTCCACACTGTTTCCTCTGTTATTATTCCCATCTTAAATTAGCATTATACAGTTTTACAATTATGAACTGATGTTAATATATTATTAGAGAAAGCCCATTGTTTATTTAAATTTTCATAGTTTTTACCTACTGTCCATTTTCTGTTCCTGGACCCCATCCCAGGCACCAGATTCCATTGAGCTGTCATGTCACTTTAAGCTCCTCTTGCCTGTGGCAGTTTCTCAGACTTTCCTTGTTTTTGTGTTTTATTCCTTCTTTTAATGACCTTAACCAATTTTGAGGAATAAAATTAGTTTGATAATTTTCTCATGATAAGACTGGAGGACTTCCCTGGTGGTGCAGTGGTTAAGAATCCTGCTGCCTTGCAAGGGACATGGGTTCAAGCCCTCGTCCGGGAAGATCCCACATGCCGCAGAGCAACTAAGCCTGTGCCCCACAACTACTGAGCCCACGTGCCACAACTACTGAAGCCCGTGCGCCACAATTACTGAGCCTGCACTCTAGAGCCCGCGAGCCACAACTACTGATCCCATGCACCACAATTACTGAGCCTGAGCTCTAGAGCCCATGAGCCACAACTACTGAGCACACATGCCACATCTACTGAAGCCCTCATGCCTAGACCCTGTGCTCCACAACAAGAGAAGCCACCGCAATGAGAAGCCCGCGCACCGCAACGAAGAGTAGCCCCTGCTTGCCGCAACTGGAGAAAGCCCGTGCGTAGCAACGAAGACCCAACGCAGCCAAAATTAAATAAATTAAATTTAAAAAAAGCAAGACTGAAGTTATGGGTTATTGGGAAGAAGAACACAAGATGCAGTGCCATTTTCACCACATCATATCATGTCATCATGTCGTGATTTATGACTGTTGATGTTGACCTTGCCAACGTGGTAGAGGTTCTGTTTGTCGGGCTTCTCCACTGTAAAGGGACCCTCCCCCTTCCCTTCCCCACCATACACACTGGAAGTAAATGCATCTGTGAGGTTCACACCTCAGGAGCAAGAGTGATACTCCCTTCCTCGAGGCTGGGGTTCCTATGCAAATAACTTGGAACTCTTCTGCATGAAAGGTGTGTCTTTACACCTTTATTTATTAATTTACTCAGTCACTTATTTGTATCAGTATGGACTCATGGATGTTTATTTCACACTTTGAGTTATCATTCAAAACTACTATATATATTTTGATGCTAAAATTGATCCAGTTTTAATATGGGGAGCACTGTCAGTCGGCTTCTGTGTTCCTTTGAAATACCCTCAACAACCTGTGTGCATGTGAGTGTGTGTACGTGTGAGTGCATGTGTGTATGCACATGTGGGCACACATTTGTGTGTGCACCTCTGTGTGTGTGTGTGTGTGTATTTGAGTGCTTCCTTACTTTCTAGCACTAGAGAATGCTCCAGTTTCATCTCATTTTTTTTTTTTTTCACAAATTACCAAGGAGGCCTGGTGACCCCACCCTCTGCCTTCCATTTACTTAATATACTCCCATGGGAAGTAACGCTATCGACTGGCGTAATGTGCTTATACACAGCTCCTTTTGCCTTTAGTCTCACAGACTAAATTCATTTCCAAAGTTACTTACACCCACACCTTCCCCACCCCGTTCCCTTCACTGAGACTCTTTCATACATTTGTAATACAATTAGATTCATTCTCACAGTCTGCATTCCTTCCTGGGTCCCCAAACTCCTAAATGATTTTTTTTTTATTTTAATACATTAAGGTTCAGTTTTCATGCCATAAAATTCTATGGCTTTTGTCAAATGCAAAAGGTCTTACATCCACCTTTATAGTTTCATACAAAGTGATTTTGCTTCCCTAAAATTCCCCGGTGATCCCTCTATTCATTTCTTCCCTCTCCCCTGAACTCTTGACAATCTCTGATCATTTTATTGCATCTATAGTTTTGCCTCTTCTGGAATATCATGTAATTGTAATCATACAATGTATATGCCTTCTTACTCTGGCATTTTTCACTTAACAATATGTATTATCTTTCCCCTATGTCTTTTTTGTGGTTTGATAGCTCATTTCTTTTTATAGTTGAATAACATTCCATTGTATTATTGGACCAGAGTTTGTTTATCATTCACCTACAGGAGGCCATCTTGTCTGCTTCTGGTTTGGTGATTACGGCTAAAGCTGTTACAAACATTTGTACAGGTTTTTGTGTGAATATAAATTTTCAATCAATTTGTTAAGGTTGATAAGCCAATTGCTAGATCATATAGTGAGACCATGCATAGCTTTGTATGAGATTACTAAACTGTCTTCCAAAGTGGCTGCACAACTTTGCATCCCCACCATAAACGGATGAGAGTTCCTGTTGCTCCCCATCCTCACCAGCATTTGGTGTTGTCAGTGTTTTGGATTTCAGTCATCCTGATAGCTATATAGCGGTATCTCATTTACAATTCCTTGACAACAAATAATGGTAAGCATATTTACATATGTTAATTTGCCAAATGTATATCTGCTTTGGTGAGGTACCTGGCTTGTTCCCATTAGTTTTTTTGGATTTTTTTCCTTATTGTTGAGTTCAAAAGGGTCCTAGAATAGTTGTTGATTTTCAGTTTGTTCATTTTTCTCTTATTGTAAGAAGAGAACGACAACATGTGAGCTCTTGTGGAAACTGAAACTGGAAGTTTCTGCAGTCATATTTCAATAGCAAAAGTTAAAAATAGTACTAATGTCCCAAACAGAAATCCCTGGAATGGTATCATGGTAATATGTCTACAGCATATGGTTAAATATCACGTATCACATGACTCCAGAATATGGGTGTATACAAACAAAGGAATCAGGGGTGAAACAGAAAACTGGTAGTTGATGGACTGATAATTTTAAAAGGGGTCCTATTTATCCATTCATTTATTCAACCATTATTTATGTTTGGGGGCCAAAAGAAGAAAATTTGCTGATTCCAAGAATTCTCAGATTGTGATGATATTAGCAGCGACTCATGGTGTCTTGGAGGCCTAAATATTCTCCTGAAACCCCAGAAAATTCAATGGCGATAAATAATATAATTACCCCAGTGTCTATGACTCCGTTCACTCATGTCTGAAGTCCTCAGCTCGGTCCTCAACTTCATAAAGAAAGGCCAAAGCTGGCACAACAGACAGAGCTCCCGGTAGGAAATAAAAATGTGTTCATTTAGTATGTGCCCAGTTGAATATCTCTTCTGAGATTCAATCGAGGGTATAGAATTGTTCCAAGTTAAGATAAATTCCAAAATCTCAAACAGACCCAGATACACAGTGATTTTCCACTAATATTGGTAAGTAACAAATCCTTTGTGGTACAAAGCAAGGTACAAAGGTATAAATAGACACACTTCACATCCACCTCTCTCTCTGGCAGAATGAAGGAGTACAGGTGGGATGTATTTTTCGGGAGTCCAACCTCTTCCAATACTTCTTATTGCAGATATTAAATTGCCCCCCTTCAGCTCCAAGCCCACCATTCTGTCCCCTGCTCTGTGAGTTTGGGGCTGGGGTGCTTCCAGCACATGAAGGGACAGGGGGCTAGAGGAGAAGTGGGGGGCTCCTTCCTGTTTGTCCCCTGGAGTCCCTGGTGCAGTCCACAGCAATGATGCCTCGTCTCTCCAGCAGCTGCACTCCTTTGGGAGGTCAGGGTTGCAGGCTCACAGCCTCCTCCTCTGGGCTCAGAGTGGGAGCACCTGATGACCAACCTCAGAGGACTGAGTTTCAGCCACTCCTTCCTACTCACCACAGCTTCCTGTAGATGCCTCCTCCCTGATAACTTAGAGTGCACACTCTATGGGTCCAGTAACATTTTTATAACTAGTTTACAGTTTTTAGTATTAAATTCTGACCAAATAGCTGGAAGGGTTTCTGTCTTTTGACTGATAGATCAATAAATTGATAAACATATTTGATTAAATGTCTATATGATTAGACATCCATATGATTAAAAGAAGAATATCTGTAACAGAGATAAAAGATGGTTGGAGTAGCTTCTATGTAACAATGTCAAGACCCCAAGAAACAAAGGTCATAAAGATACATGTTCCCTATATATTTTAGACTACTGTTACTACTACTAATAATAACAATAATTAAAAATACCTTAAAGAATAGAAAAAACGTTTAAACCTAAAAGGCTTACAAATTTTATGCAGCAAAATTTTTCATAATTACAGTTGACAATGGCTTAATAACACATTCTAATACATCGTTCAGATCTGAAAATTGAAATATCTCTCAGAAAAGCAATTTGGCACAGATTTCAAGAGCTGAAAAAGTGTCAAACCCAGTAATATCACTCCTGGGAATCTGTGATCAGAGTATTTTGAAAAAAAAAACCGTATAAGACTAAAAATAATTATTTCATTTAGTATTGTGTGTTAATAAAAATTGGAAATAAATCAAATCTCCAAAAATAAGATATTATTTAATTTTACAAAGTTTACTGTGTTTATTGGCCTAATAAAGTTTACTGTGTTTATTGGCCTAATAAATATGATGTAGCTGTTAATGATTTTAAACACTATGTATTAACATGAGAAAATAATTATATTAGTATAAAGTAACTAAATGAGAATACAAAATGGTAACTTTGCTACGGTTATAAATATGTAAAACATATATGAGTATAGAAAAAGAGAGATGGGAATGTGAAAACAAAAACAGAGATAAGAAGATTACGAGCGATTTTTTTTCTTAAGAGCTAAAATTATATATATTTAATACTGATGTAGTAAATAAAATATGTTAAAATTTCATTATAATTTTAAAGCTTTATTTTCCTCAAGTGACTTTACAAACGCTAACTTTAATGAGCATACAATTTGAATTTAAAAGATTGTGAAAAGCATCGTTAGCCTCAATATTATAGAAAATCATCACCAAAGATAAGAGTACTGTTTGTTGGAAATGATACCGAAAGGGGGGTCTGGCTGCTCGCCACTCAAAAGCCAATAAAGAAGCAAGGCTGGTGGAAAGGAAGGTTTGCTTTATTTCAGAGGCCAGCATCCTGGGGAGGGGGAGGGCAGGCTCCTGTCCAAAGGCTGACTCCCCGCCAGTGACAACCAGTGGGAAAGAGCTTTCATAGACAGAGGGAGGGGCTTACATGCAGAAACAGCACAGTCAGCTCTGACAGGCATCTTGAAACTGGTCATCGGTGGTCTGACCAGCATCTTCTTGATTGTTTTAAGTTACAGTTAGTCTTCAGTTCCAGGGTTGGTTTGTTCCAATTTCTTTGAGGCCACTTCTCGGAATTGTGGTGGCTTATGTCATGGCTACAGCCTGGTCATCATCTAGTTCACTTCTTCCATCTCCTGGGGGTTTCAGTATCTTGGAGACAGCTCACAGGACATGGCTCAGAATATTATCTGTAACCCGTAAGGAGGAACTAAATGTCCTTGACTTTGCCTGATGACTAAACTATTATTGTTTAGTCTTGTTGGACTGTTTTCCTTTGTTTCTGCATTTTCTCACTTCTCTAATTAAACTTATTCTTTGACTAAAGTTTTTCCCCAGACAAAAGGCAGGTGGAGGACATGGGGGGCAGGGACCATAGGGTCCTGCTCCATTTCAGAAAGAGGAAAGGAAATGTTTTCTAAGGGTTAGGAAATAAATGGTGGTTTTTAGCACACATAGCTACTGAAAAATTTAGCCCTGACTCTTCATCAAATATATAAAATTTTGAAAAGTGCCAATGCAGCCCTGAGAATATTAGTTCGCTATCAATTGTATGCAATTTCTTGTGTATCATTTGTTCCAGTGTCTAAAGATGAATTTTAAAATGATATATTTTTTAAAGATTTGCTGAACAAAAGAATTAAGTCATCAAATAATGAACTCTGCGTTTTGCTGGTGAGTGGGAAAGCAAGGGCTGAATATTAAAAAAGACATGTGGCATAAACACATAAAAGACCCACAGAAATTCTAGTTTCTGGATCCTACTTATACCCTGACTCCTCCATGTTTTGGAAATGGTTTGACTTGTGTCTGTAAATATCTTTAGCTGTAAAATTAATAAATCTCTAATACAGTCCTCAAAACAACAGATTTTTTCCTGAGTTGTGCCTACTGCTAGGGCAGTTTGCATGCTGTTAACTAAGTGACAAGTCTGACACGATTCACTAGAGACTTTTGATATTAAAGATTAAGCGATGACATCATTTATCCAAATTTGTAGCTAAGGGTGCTGAGGAGTAGGGAAGGAAAGAAAACGGATTATAAACGTTATACGACAAAAGGTCATAGAGCACTGACTGCTACATTAAAATGCAGTAGGTTGTGTCTCAGAGCAGCAGCAGAGCATAATGGTTGTACCAGACGCTGCTATTCAAGCAGCTTGTGGCTTCTCCGTGGGATGGATTTTCTTGGCTGCCTTAGTGACTGCAGGCTTGGCCACCTGCTTTGCTTGGCCCACTGAGAGCACAGGTACTTAGTTACCTGAGCCCCTGGGAGCAGAGCCTCTGAGAGGCATTGAACGGTTCAGCCACATCTTTTATCTCCTCTTCTCTGAGACAAGCAAGGTCTCAGGTCAGAGCTGCAAGTTCAGGGAGGATCCCGGAGCAGAAATTGATGTGAGCAGTGCAGCAGCTGCCCACAGCTTTATGTTCAGCATCAAAATGAAAATGGGAGACAATCCTAACACTCGTAAACAAGTTATAATATGTTGAACCATTAAAATAATTTTAGGAAGGACACATGAAAACATATTTATAGAGTATGATGCAACAAACATACAACAAATCACATAATCTAAAACTACTCATGTAAAATGATTATGTTTAAATATGGCTTGAAAAGAAATCTGAAAAGAGGGGAACTATGGCACATTTTATTTTTTTGCAAATTATTTTTTTAAATGAATACAGAAAAGGTACTGCTAAGATTATAGCATAAGCAATGTGGCACTTTCTGGTGATAGAGAGCTGATTCTAGTTATTTATACACACACTTACAGTTTATTTTATATTTTTGATGATTTAGCTAGTTAAGAATACATTTATGTTGTCTTCCATACCTACCTTGTTAAAAAGAGCACATGGGCAGGGATTGTACAAAATTCCTTTGATCAGTGTTAGAAAAGCAGCAGTGAAAAAATGGACCACTATAACTATAAATCAAAGTGATGCATTGTCTCCGCTTCCCACCCTGGTGCCCTAGAAAAATGAAACCACCCTGAGTATTAGAACAAGAGGAGAAGGTGCCCATGCGTTCCTTTGCAGGCCGTGGCAGCGGCCGGAGAAAAAGCCCTCGGCGCCACTGCTTGGTAAATTCTCTTTCGATAGAGCCCCCATTTCTGTTTCACCACCTCCACATTGTGGATCCCATGGGAATGTTTTAAGAAGATCTTTGTCTTGGAATCATAATATTTTATTTCTGTGAAAGAGACTCTATTATAACCATTTGGAATAAAGCCAGAGTTAATCAAAGAGTCTGTCTAAAGGATTTGCATTTCTAAACACCATGTATGCATTTTAATGCCCTTAAATAAGAAAATAATCCTGCACTACATTCTTAGTTTGACATAATGCATGGCGAACAGTGACTGCATTTAAAGGAATGCCTGGCACGATAAAGCATGCAGCTAAATGACATTTTTATGCACTGTGACAGCAATTCACTTGAAAACAGCTTTTTATTTAATATTTAGAAGAACAGAAAACAAACCATCTCTATATCACTCACTCCATATGCTCTTTGTGAGGCCACACGGAATAAAATCCTTATGTCTCCAATTCTGGAAAGCAGTGTTTCTATGAAACTAGTTAGTTTGCTCGTGTAGCTACGGGACTCTAATAACTACCCATGCTTTTCCTCTGATGTGGGATATTGAAAATGTAGAAACAGACCCAAAGCTGACTTCTAGAAATGTATGTGTCTCTACACCTTGCATTTTATGTGCCCTGTGACCCTGCCACTGTCTTCATTTTTATCTTCATATGGATTTCTTCCACTTTTTTCTTAATTCCAATATTGTCTATATGTTTCTTTTAATTGCCTCCAGTCAAAGTAAAGAAAATAATCATTCCTGAACCTTTCTTTCCTTAAAAAACATAAACAGTGCATTTGACAAGGTTTCTAGACTCAGCAACCAGACCTGGCATCCTGAGCTTGATGCGGACCAGATCCAAACACTTCCCAAGTGTGATCCCTGGAGAGAAGAGCCTGCAACACACTGGGACTCGGCTCCTGACCCCTCAGAGGCAACAGGAAACTGTCTGCTTGTCAGCTTCCTACCCAGAGTGCCAGGGGCTAAGTCAAACTTTCCTGGTCCTACACTCCCAGGAAAACCAGCTTGCTACCTACTTTTCTTCTCAAAGCTCTTACTGTTCTAAGGGCTCAAACATCTTTTTCCTTTCTTAGCAAGCAAAATCCTCTTTCAGAGAAAGTGATATTATTTGTTGGCATCTTACAGGGGCAATTCCTATCATTAATTTAATTGGTCTACAGTGGGGTTCCCTGAAACAGGCAAAGTCAACCAAAGAAATAGAGGTTGTACACTGTCTGCCCCCAGAGCTGCCTTCATCACTCTTGACCTCCTGACCCTGTGCTGACTCCCAGGGCGGGGCTGTGGGCAGGACACAGAGGTCACCTGCCTCCACCGGACCTCCATGTCTGCCTGGGGTGGGGACGCTTAGCTCTTCACAGCATAGAGCTGGGTCTCCAACGTGTAGCTCTAATTGCCCTTTGGCACATCCTTAAAGAGAGAGCAAAGCTGAATAGCTCTGCCAGGTTGGCCTGTGGGCAGTACATCCCCTGGTTTCCTCCCATACTTGGCTGGGCTCCCAGACAAAGCAGCATCCCATGCTAGCAGAGGTGGGGTGTAGCCACCGAATGCTTGCCTCCCCCGTGCCCAGCTCCACTTCTCAGGCAAAGACCTAGATTACAGAGCAAGATTAAGAGGACCTGAGCTCCCTGGACCTCATCGCCCCAGGCCACAAAAACAGGGTCACCTATAAGTCCCAAATTAAAACCCTGAGCCCTCATCTAATAAATTACCATAAATTCGATCTGTTCCCTGTGGTCTCCAGCTCAAGTGTTTCTGAGAATTATTTCCCAGGTGATGCTGCTCCAGGGATGTCCCAGAGCTCACAGTGGGTGAAGTCCTTGCCTAGACAAATGCAAAACTGGAGACGAAGCATTTGGTAATTCTTATAGTAATTTCACAGATTGACGTTATGCGTTGAATATAACTATAAGTAATTAGGGCTGGTATTATGCTTTTTTGTTTTTAAAATTGTGTTTCTAGCATTTTATTTTTATTCTATTGTTTTAAAAGTGTTGATCCCTCACCGATTAAGGAATAAAACAATGGAAAAGGGTCCTTTCCCACGGATGGTTTGAGAAGCCCTGTGCCCAGCGGTGGCTGCCGTGAGGTCAGCTCTCACCCACCTGTTCTCTGCAGGGAAACTGGGATCCCGCCCAGGCCTTGAAGCCGGTCTTCAAGCAGGTCCTCCTAACAGTCCCGCTCTAGTTTAAATAAATGAATGGAACCTGCAGCTTCTAATGCATGATGGATAACACAGCCAGCAGCCATGTCCATGCCCTCACCTTCACCAAGACAAATGTTCTTGTGTTCGCAGAGCTGGCATTTCCATGACATTCGTAGCTTTGATATTAATGTATACATTTTTGCAATGTCCTCTGAAAAATAGTGTGTGATATCAATGTTATTTTTATCTCAAGATTATAAAAAGGAATAAGGATAAACAGGCCTAACTTATCTGTTCAGATTCTGTAAATGGAAGAGCCGAGATTTGAACCCTGATATTGGATGTCAGATTTCATGCTCTCACCAAAGCCCCAAGATGCGTTTTGATATAAGTAAGTGACACGTGGTATCTCCCTGTGGAGTGACTGGCATTTCAAACTCCACACGTCCAGGACAATATTTTAATAATCTTCTCACCCCCGTCGACCCCCACTGACTTTCACTGAACCCCAATGATCCCCACTAACCCCACTGACCTCCACTAAGCCCCTGTCACTGACCCCAACTAACCCCACTGACTCCCATGAGCCCCGCTGACATAACTACCATCCCCCCATCACAGGAAATGGCGTCACTGATTTCTCATCCGCTCACACCCAAACGTAGGAGCCAAGCTTGCTTTGTCTCTTTCTCTGATCACCCCCAAAAAATCTCAGCAGAGATGTATGATTCTAATTCCCAAATCTCTGGAATGTATCTCTTTTCTCTTTGTCTCTGTTACTATTTGTATCAGTCAGGGTTCTCCAAAGAAACATAAGCAATTGTGTGTGTGTGTGTGTCTTTGTGTGTGTGTGTCTGTGTCTATGTGTGTGTGTCTGTGTGTGTGAGTCTGTGTGTCTGTGTTTGTGTGTGTGTGTGTGTGTGTGTGTGTGTGTGTGTATGTGTGTGGAGAGAGAGACAGGGATTGAGAGAAAACGGTCGATTCATTTTGAGGAATTGGCTTGTGCAATCGTGGGGTCTGATGAGCCCCGGATCTACAGGGCAGACCAGCAGGTAGGGACTCAGGGCAGAACTGATGTTATAGCTTGAGTCCAAAGGCATCTGGATGCAGAGTTCTTTCCTCCTCCAGGAGCCTCAACCTCTTAAGTCTTTTAATTTATTGGATGAACACCCCCCCCATCAGAGAGGAGAATCTGCTTTACTCAAAGTCCATGATTTAAATGTTCATCTCAAATAAAAAACACCTTTACAGAAACATCTGGAATAATGTCTGACTAAATACCTGGGTCCAGCTGTTGTGTAAAATTAGCCATCACGACATTCTAGCCAAGCCTCCAGGACGCTCACCTGGGTCCCTGTTACATCCCCTACTCGTGTCCTCCCACAAAACCTTCTCCTTACAGTGGAGAGACCTTTTCAAAATGTAATCAAGGCCCCAGGTATTAAAACTTCCTGGGCTCCCCTCACTCTTAGAATAAAATCTGAACTTCTTTTCCCAGGGCTACCCGGCTGCCTGACTCAGCCCCACATGCCTCACTGGCCTCCTCTCTCCCCCTTTCCTCACAGTATTTCCCTTTCTTTTCATCCAATGGCCTCACTGCTGAAACCCAGTCTTCCTTTCCATCTCCCAGACCTTCCCAAGTCTCCCTCTAATTTATTGTTTAGGTCTGAGTTCAATTGTCAGCACAGAGAGTTTTTATCATTTCTGCGGTCAGAGAAGACACACAACACACGCTTGAATGAATGAGTGAATGAATGAATGTGTATGCATGTGTGCACAGGATCCCCATTTGTCACGGCATTATTTGGTACCCGTTGGGATTCTCCCTGGGTAATCGTGGTAGGAAACAGTTAAATTCTTCTATCCTCTGCCTATAACTCTCCGAGGAGTAGTTTTTCACGTACACCTGGCAGAGTTATGGCAATAGAGTCTGATGGCCAGGAGTGAGTTAGGGACCAAATGGGTACTTGAGATGGAGAAGCCTATCAGGCAAAGGGTGCTGCAGGCTCCTCTTGATTCCAGAAAATGAAAAGTTTATGAGCTTCATGTCTTAGGATCTTAAAGACCTCAGGGTGTTTTTTGAATGATGGTTTTAAAAGAGCAGAACCATTTTAACTCACTGATTAAGTCCGGAGTCTCGCAACCATAACCCTGTTACCTGGCCCCTCCATACCTATTAAAACACGAACTCAAACCTTATTTCATCAACACACACTGTAGACTTTTAATGGCTGCTGCTTATCAAGTGAGCTTTCTTTTGCCACGGGGTGTTTCGAACACTCTTGGGTTTTGAAGGGGAAATGACACCACAAAATAGAACACATAAATCAAAAAGGACATATTCGGAGAAAGAATTTAACAGCTGCTAAACAAATAACAGGAAAACTATGGTACTTTAGTGGGAAAAGCAGTCAGTTACCTTTTCTTTTCACCTATGAAGTAACATTTATTTAAGGGCATCTAGCGAATTTCTACACCTGTAACACAAAGCAAGATCATTTTGTCAATGATTTTGACATGATTTAGTCTATTCTTAAGGGCTTATGAAAATATTGTTAACATCTTCCAAGCACCAAATTATGTGGAAATGGAAGGTCATTTCACATTTTAGACATGCACTTTCTTTACGGAATTAATTACAGATCTGAAATAATTCTCATACCTTAGGCCCTTCATTGACACCTAAGGAAGCTGTAAGATCACAGAAGCTTTTCAAGATGGACACATAGGTAGTGACAGGTTTGCATCTACAAGGCAAGGAAGAGTCTTCTTCAGAACTACCTTCACTTTGAGTTATTATGGCAACGATTTCCTGTGAGCCTCTTGGAAAAGCCTGAAGACTTTTGTCTCCCTTTTCACTTGTTTCCAACACCCTTGTAGACACACGTGGAGTGAGTGCCCAAAGTTCCCTGAATTGCACTCGATACTGAAAGTAAGCCTGGACAGGACCTGGTGTCTGCATGGCAGAGGGTGAGCTCTGACGGGCTGGTGGATGGATAAAGGCATAATGTATACTTGCATGTGCTTCAGGTAATGAGAAACCGAGTGACTCGGATCAGCCGTTCTGACGAGGACTTTCAAAAATATTATGCGATATCACTTTTATGTGGAATCTAAAAACTGATACAGGGAATTCCCTGGCAGTCCAGTGGTTAGGACTCCACACTACCACTGCCAGCGACTTGGCTCCAGGAACTAAGATCCAACAAGCCGTGAGGTGCAGCCAAAAAATAAATAAATAAAAAATCATTAAAAAGTTAAAAAAAGAATTAAAAAGTGATACAAATGAGGCTATTTACAAAACAGAAACAGACTCACAGACGTAGAAAACAAACTTAGGGTTACCAAAGGGGAAAGGGGTAGGGGGATGAAGTAGTTTGGGATTAACAAATGCACACTACTATATGTAAAATAGCTGAACAACAAGGACCTACTGTATAGCACAGAGAACTATGCTCAGGATCTTTTAATAACCTACAATGAAAAATAATCTGAAAAAATTATATATATACAAACTGATTCACCTTGCTGTACGCCCCAAACTGACACAATATTGTAAATCAAATGCACTTCAATAAAAGATATCTCAGACGTCTTATTGAAGGCTCTGAAGTAATAATAAGTTATTTAAGACTAAGCCACACTGGATGCAGTAGCGGGAGGAGCCCAGGGTTTAAAGCCTCACCTTTGGAGGTGGCTTTGCCTGTATCACTGGGAATCTGAGCAGAAAAGAGGCTGCATGGTGACGTCAGAGCTCTGAACGCCCAGGAGGGAAACTGGCGTGGCTCAAGGTCCCCAGTGGAGTTTCTTGCCTTTTGGGAAGTCTGAGGTCTTCTGCCAACATTCAGTAGGTGTTCTGTAGGATTTGTTCCACGTGTAGATGTATTTCTGATGTATCTGTGGGGAGCAAGGGGATCTCAGCGTCTTACTCTTCCACCATCTTCTCCTTTCTCTCAGAGTAACTCTTAAAGAATAATAACAAGAGTATAGAATAACCAACCTAATGCAGAGAAAAATACAAAAATAAAGCAATCAGTCCAAAAGTAAAAGGGAGATAGAAAAGGTAGGGCACACAGAAAGTTAAATATTTAAACCCCCCAATGTCAGTGATTCTAATTAATAAATACACTGAGTACTCTAATTAAAAGACAATGATTTTAAAATTGGATTTTAAAACATCAAACTATACTGATTTAAGAGATACATGTAAAACATAAGAATATGAAAACAGTGAAAGAAACAGTGTAGAAACAATGTATGTATCACCTAAACATGGGTTGATGGGGAGCTGGTATGACTCCCAGATAAAGTAGAATTTAAGAGAAAAATATTACTAGATTTAAAGAGTGAAATTATGAGAAATTTAAAATAATAGTAAATTTGTAGCTACTTCAAACATAGCCTAAAAAATATAAAAGGCCAAATTGACAGAACTAATCTAGAAATAGACAAATCCACAATAATATTGGAACATTTTAACACACTTTTCTCAGTAACTTAAAAGAAAAAACTATTAACATCATACTTTATGATAAAACACTAAAATTTTTCTTTAATGTGGACGATAAGAAGGGATACCAGCATACGTAGCTCTATCCAGCGATGCCCAGGGTATCTCAGCCAGAGAAAAAGGCAAGAAAATAAAATGGTATCAGGGTTGTAGCAGGTGAAACAGAAGTGTGTGATTCACAGATAATATAATGGCTTAAGTAGAAAGAGTCAAAAGAAACTACTGTTAATGAACAGACGTGAGCTCAGCGAGATTGCCATATTTGATCCAGGGTACAGCAATCTTTGACTTTTACAACATATATAAGCCAAAGGGGATTTGTAGTAAATGAGACTGTGTGAAGAAATCCTAGAAATCCACAAGAAAAAGATGGAAACACAAGAAAAAACTGGGAGAGAATGTTCTATTCAGGAAGTCCCCAGAAGGTGACACCCAAATAATAGACAATGTGCTCTACCTCTTTAGCAATTCGATGAGTGCAGACTGAAGCCACAGTGACCTCATATGAGGAGGAGGTGGAACAGTACGCATTGTGACACGTGGCTGGAAAGTCTGTCATCACTACAACACTCTGTAAAGCTGTTTAACAGCAGCATCACCTGAATTTGACAATATGCATGTCCTGTAACCTACGGTGACCCCTTTCCTAGCTGTTTGTCCAGCAAAGCTGTGTGTGCACCCAGGAGCGTGGGCAGGATGCTCACAGTGGCTTTATTCCAAATCTAATAGCCAAGAGCTGGAAACAAGCTAAATGCCCATTCACAACAGAGTGGACGGCCTGTGGTTTATTCAGACCCTGGAGTGTCAGACACCAATGCGACCAGGAGAGCCTCAGCCCTATGTGGTCAACAACAGGATGAATGCCATGAACGTGACGCTGGAAAGACCGGCAGCATCACGAAGCTGTTACACCCCCTACGATTGGAACAGAAGGCGTAGAGGAAAGGGTTTCCTGGATCCTGGTAACTGAGCTGCAGAAGGAGCTGCCTGGAGGGAGGAGAGCAGCCACTGCCAGAAGCATCCACGGGGCTGAGGGGAGTCAGTGCCTTTCCCTGGCTGTACCCCCAGACGGCAGGGGCAAGGAGCGTGTGGGGAGCCCCCAGGTCAGGAGGCAGGCTGAGCAGGGGCAGCATCACCCCACAGCTGCCTCTCAGCCTCTATTCCCACTGCCCCTCAAGGGGAGAAATCCTCACATCCAGCACAGCAGACACGAATCCCCATGTGCATTTCTCAGGATGGAAAGAGGGAGAAGAGAAACATAAGACATGGCAGCTCTTCCTCTGAATTTGCAGAGGATCACAGGCCGTCTCCCTTTTGTTATGCTAGCACCATGGCTGTTTTTCCCTGGAAAGACTTCTAAGCCTCCCTTTACCCAGAATCCCTCCCTTCAGAGGGAATGACTTTATTGCTTTGCCTAAATTTCCTGTTGAACATTATTGATGGTTTGGAAGGACCACAAAGCATGACAGTGAATCCCTTGAGTTCCAGACTCAGTCTTTTTTGAGCAACTACTCAACTTCTCCCTTGACATTTGGAACTGATGATCCTAGAATAGTAATCCCTGTGCATTGAGTGGAATGAGAGTCCCCACGGAAAGGTCAGGGCAGTCTCAGGCTTCCTGATAATGGAACTGACTGTGATCCCTGGTAGAAGGATTATTTTCTAAGAACTATGACTTCCCAAGCCCAGGAGGTCAAGGATACGGGAACAGAAAATAAAAGCTGAACTCGTGGGTGAGTAGGGGTAACACTGGATGAGGCCAATGCTGCTGTCACCACATGGTTCCCAGGCCATGCATCCTGGTTATAAGGGAAGAAATTCTCCTGCCTGTCATTCTCCCACTGAAACTGGGTAGAAATACAGAAGAGGGCAATGTAGTCCATGGGGATCAGCATCCTGGGGCAAAAGTGAAGAGAGCAGAGTCATGGTGGAGTGAGGTGGGCGTAAACAGAGCCCCCACCAGCCTGGAAAGTCAGGGGAGGCTTCCTGGAAGAGGAGGCACCTGAGCTGGCAGGTGAATGGCATGAGCCACTGTCATTTCTGCAATTCTGCCTGCCCTGGGCCTCTCAGCAAAGTCTACCCAGCACAGCCATCCACCCAAGGCTTCCTGTGCCGCCTGTCTGAACCTTACCAGCCCAGCCGGGATGGTCCGAGTCCGGCGTCAGGGCCTCACACAGAATCAATGAGCCGGACGACCCTGTGCTGAGTCCACCCTCTTCCTCGGCCTCCGTCTGCACATCGGTTCCACTGCATCTGCCCCAGCTCTGTGCTGTGAAGTCAACAAAAAGAATGAAAGTAGTTTCGGGGGCAAACTTCCGGGCAGAACTGTCAGCATCTCTAACTGCTCTACCTTCCCCTTCTGATCACAGCTAGAGATTTGATCTTTGTATAACTGCTAACTATGGAGGTAGCCCATGAAATGCCCTTTGACTCAGAATAAAAGGAAGAGGGACAATACATGTGAGGAGCGTGAGGAACCTGTTTTCCTCGCTCAAACAGAAAATAGTGGCTGGATCCCTGTGATATGAATGAAGCAGATTAAATTAAGTTATATTAATCAGGATTGAAATAACACATAAAAGGTAAGACATGAAATGTTTCCTGAAAAGTGAGTTTTATGCTCTTCACTGTGAAGAACAAGCAGAGTGTCAGTCATCATTTTACTGTCCATCCTCTGAAGACATATCATTCTCTACAATAATCCTTTCTGGCTTAGAACAAGAGGTCTCAGCATCAGAACTAAGCCAAAGAGTCAAGAACGTGTAAACGCATTATTTCCTTCTAACACATGCAATTGTTTTTACTGATGCATAATTTTAAAATACTGCAACTTCCTTGTCAGCATTAAGACAACAATACGGAACAAGTATGGCTTTGCCCCTTCCTTTCCTCTTTCCTTTGGTGTCTCGTTCCCCACGAGAAGCCCTCACCCTGGCCCACTCCTCCAGGTCAGACATTTTTCAGAGCCAGTCTGCACCTGGTAACTGGATCATCATTAGGAAGCCATCCGTTCAGCTACCTCTTCCAGGGACAGCTTGATCAAACATAAAGCTCATACGTGGCTGGTCACTGGGCAACTGCATTATGAGCTCCCCAAGACCCCACACATCTGTGGGATGCATCGGCCTTTCTCCTTAGGTCAGGAATGAGCAAGGATTTCTCCTATAGACATGCAAATTCAGTTTTCTGAATACCATCAGTGGAAAACTAATCAATCAAACTTAACTTATTAAAGGTGGGCCCAACAAAAAGCACAGGAAAAGATGCTCAACATCACTAATTATCAGAGAAATGCAAATCAAAACTATAATGAGGTATCACCTCATACCAGTCAGAATGGCCATCATCAAAAACTCTGCAGACAATAAATGTTAGAGAGAGTGTGGGGAAGAGGGAACCCTCCTACACTCTTGGTGGGGATGTAAGTTGGTGCAGCCACTATGGAGAACAGCATGGAAGTTCCTTAAAAATCGAAAAATAGGGCTACCATATGATCCAGCAATCCCACGCCTGGGCATATATCTGGAGAAAACCATAATTTAAAAAGATACGTGCATCCCAATATTCATAGTAGCACTATTTACAATAGCCAGGACATGGAAGTGTTACAGCAGGCAGGTAGCTAGGTATGAGAAGAAACAAGGGGGCAGGAGCCAGGTGGCAGGCAATCACGCATCTTGCAAACAGTGTGGGTCCATGGGCAGACCAAGAGAAGCAGGAACCTCCAGACTGACAGGAAACCACACGTTTTGGGTGATAAGAGTCCTGGAAGCAGACAAAGAAAGGTGGGGAAAGGTGGGAATCTCCTACATCTGAATGTAACCTGTCGCTCATTATGTTCTCATTACAATAAAATTAACCTGACCAATAAGAAGTGCTCATCGTGCACTGATGCCATGACACTTCTGATCTAAGCTAAATAAGGACAAAAATCCCTCCTCCCCTCGGGAAGATGGAGCTGAGATGAAAATCAGGGAATACGACCCCCAAACTCCTCCTTCCCCAGTGAATATTCTGTCCATTCATTTGTACGTCCCTCATAACCGGCTTGCCAGAGAAACCCAGGGCAGCAGCTCCTCACCTGTCTGCCTGTTCTCCCTCTGAGAGAGTATCCCTGCTTAGATAAACTCTCACTTGACTTTCTTAACCTCCTTGCTTCATCTCCGAATTCTTTCGTGACAAAGGAAGAACCTTAAATTCACTGGAAACTGAAGCAACCTAAACGTTCATCGACAGAGGAGTAGATAAAGAAAATGTGGTACATACATAAAATGGAATATTACTCCACCATGAAAAGAGTGAAATAATGTCATTTGCAGCAACATGGATGGACCTAGAGATTGTCATGCTAAGTGAAGTCAGACAGAGAAAGACAAATATCCTACGATATTGATCTTGGAGAGGAAGCAGTGAGTGGTGGCGTGAAGCGAGATCTTAATTCCCTGCCCCGGAACTGAACCTGGGTAGCCTGGAGGAAAACCAAGAATCCCAGCCACCACACTCCCTGGCTCTTGCCCCCAGTGAAAAACGCATTTCTCACAGAGGCAAAACTGTAAAAACAGGTACAAAGCTTATTATTAGAGACATAGCACAACAACAAGTGGGAGAGCACACAGAGAAACAGTTTATTTAGTTAAGATGGAAGCAAGGCAGAGATGCACAGCTGGAGAGAAAGGGTGTGAGCGCCCTCCCTAATGAGAAGGAGCCCAGTAAAGAGATGGTTGAGTCATTCATATAGGGCAGTTCTTCCGGGTCTCTGTTTACCTCTGGACAATTACCTGGTTTCTTTTTCCACACCTGACCTGCCCTAGGACCCTCCCCAGCATGCATGAGCAACTCTTTTCCAAAATGGATTATAGCCCAGAGGCCTATGGGACGACCTTAGCATCACCTATTATGGGGTGGTGTCCTTCCTTTTTGACCCCCAAAGAGCATTTCTGCATATGTGCAATGTTTCCTTTGCCCCAAGGATGGGAAATGTATGACCTCTTGATCTTTTCACAGGGTTTAACCTCTCTCTGCCCCTGCCGTAAGTGTCCAATATCCAGTTATCTACCCTATTCCTGTTGTTTCTTATATTGAAGTGCAGATCTTGAAATATAGACAGGAGTCTGATCATAAATATGGAGTCCTGGAGCCCATTTGTCTTTTGCCTCAGGAAATATAAACAGGGGGCTGGTAATGAATGTTTGGCCTGGAGCCCATCTTCTTCTCACCGCAGGAGGTGTGAACAGGAGGCCAGTTGTAAATGCCTACGCTGGAGCCCATCTATCTTCTGCCTCAATATCACCCATATGAGGAATCTAGTTTTTAAAAAATTATACAAATGAACTTATTTACAAAACAGAAACAGACTTACAGACATAGAAAACAATTTATGCTTACCAAAGGAGAAATATGGGGGGGGGGGGGGCAGGGATAAATCAGGAGCTTGAGATGAACATACACACCCTACTATATCTAAGATAGATAACCAACAAGGACCTACTCTATAGCACAGGGAACTCTACTCGATATCCTGGAATGACCTATATGAGAAAAAAATCTGAAAAAGAGTGGATATATGTATGTGTATAACTGGATCACTTTGCTGTACACCTGAAACCAACACAACATTGTAACTCAGCTATATTCCAATAAAATTAAAATTTTTTAAAAAAGGTGGCTAAGTGGGTGGGCCATGGAGATAAAGAATGAGATCAGTGCTGTGAAGGAGTCAGAAGCTGAGACCAAGATGACCCCAGGGAAGCAGCTTTTACTGTAGTCTTACCAAAATTTCCATAATATATTTTTAATTTTAGGAAATCCTAGTATGCTCCTAAGTCAGCCCCCAGCAAAACTTCTCTAGGAGGGCATTAATGGAGAAAACATAGCTAACTAACATAATTAACTACAGCCTGGTGCCTGCTCTGATGCCCCTCTCAGTTCTCTGATCGAAATATCACCCGCTGTTTCCTAGGACATAGCTTGTATAAGACAAGATTAAAACTCAACATTCCCGCTTTTCATAATCAGTTTCCCTGGCAACTGCTCAGCTTCATTTTGAGCCCAGTTTTTGGTTCCAATGTCTCCGTTTGTCCCAACTTATTGTAAACAACCTACAATATCCAATTGCTACGAGTCAGGGTGAGGCTCAGGTCAGCTTCAAAACTCAGGTGTCTAAAAAAACTTAGTATTTAAAGTCCTCTTGCCCAGGGGTATAAGGCTGTCTCTGCAAAGCCATCTCTTGACCCTCCCAGTGTTGACACAGGGTTGAGAGTGATGGGTTTTTTGTTTGTTTGTTTGCTTGTTTTTTAATCTGGCAAACCCATGGAAAGTAAAATGTTGGTTCTAACAAGGCCAAGCCTCTCTAAATAAATAAATAGCACTGAGCCTTTGTCCGACAAGTTTCTGTAAATTCTACCTGTTCCACCTCCAATATTTCTGAGTTTGTTTCCTAGACACTGCAGCTCGATTATAGTCCAGAGTTCGTAATCCATGAATTACTTGTCATGGGTTCCATTTTACTCCTAAACAAATGCAAAAACTGACACAAATTCTACTCATATTGAATTCTTTAGAAACAATCGCCTCTTTGCTAAGCCACCCATGTCTGGTTACAAAAAAAAATCTATTTAGGGACTTCCCTGGTGGAGCAGTGATTGGGAATCCGCCTGCCAGTGCAGGCAGGGGACACAGATTTGAGTCCTGATCCGGGAAGATCTCACATGCCGCAGATCTACGTGTGCCATGACTGCTGAGCCTGTGCTCTAGAGGCCATGAGCCACAACTACTGAGTCCATGTGCTACAACTACTGAAGCCCACATGCCTAGGGCCCGTGCTCCGCAGCAAGAGAAGCCACCGCAATGAGAAGCCAGCGCACCACAACGAAGAGTGGCGCCCGCTCGCCACCACTAGAGAAAGCCTGTGCGCAGCAACGAAGACACAATGCAGCCAAAAATTAATTTTAAAAAAAGTTTTATTTTAAAAAATCTATTCAAAATCAAAGCTAAAATGGTACTTTGCCCTTGGAACACAATCCAGATTCCCAAAGGTCATCTTTGGGAAATAACCTGCAACTCAGTAGGTGAAGATAGCTCTTCATCATCCTTTTTATATCAGCACTGACAGAAATATCACTGGTTCAGCAGAAATCTCTAGATTGCATTTGTTCATTAAGAATGTTACTTGGGCTTCCGTGGTGGCACAGTGGTTGAGAGTCCGCCTGCTGATGCAGGGGACGCAGGTTCGAGTCCCGGTCCGGGAGGATACCACATGCCGCGGAGTGGCTGGACCCGTGAGCCATGGCCGCTGAGCCTGCACGTCCGGAGCCTGTGCTCCACGACGGGAGAGGCCACGACAGTGAAAGGCCCGTGTACCGCAAAAAAAAACAAAAAACAAAGAATGTGTTACTCACATACCTGTAGAATGTGAGAGCTGGGAAAGTGATTACTCAGGCCAGCAATTACCTTTTACAGAGCGAAACTGAGATGCAGTCAGTGCCGTGACTGCACCCAAAGCAAGAGGAATGAAGCTTGTAGTGAACTCATTGTCTGGGACAGTGGTTCTCCATGTGTGGTCCCTGGACCAGCAGCATTGTCACCCCCTGGGAACTCGCAGAAGTGTAAGTTCCTGAGCCTCATACCAGAACTGCTAAACCAGAAACGCTGGTGTTTTTAACCAGCCTTCCAGGTGGTCTTGACACAAACCAACATTTGAGAACCACTCACCTGAAGACTTGGATTCTCTCCAGCACAGGGAGTAAAACCCATGATTCATTTTCAGTCATCATTTATTAAGTAAAGGAATGAATTCCACATTCACAAAGCAAATGCAATGTGTTGGCTTTTGTTTTCTGAATTCTAAAGTCAGTAATTCAATGAAATAATCATCGGTGGAAAGATGAACGTATCCTGGTACTGAGGAAGGCTAAAAATTTTCTAAACATTGACATCTCTCTTTAAGGAATGAATGCAAAGACACGTTTCCTAATGCCTGTGATGAAGCCCTTGTAACAGCAGCTGCAGAGCAGAGGGAGAAGAGAGGAAGATGCACTGGTTCCTCTCTGGATAATTTCTGGGAAGAGGGGCCTGTTTGTTTAGGACATGACAGATTTCTGAGGACAGAGATGGGGTGAGGTTGGAAGGACAGCATTTGAGGGATTGACAACTGAATTGAGGTCAGGGGTTGTTCAGGGCATGGAAATCAGCCTCTTGGGGCAAAGACCAGGGATGGTGTCAGGTGGAACATTTTGAAATTAAAACCTGGGACATTCAGTTCCTATCGAGTAATGGGATATTGGAGTCTTGACTTTATTTGTGGCTGAGGGGCAGTTTCCATAGTTATCACATGAGGAGCAATATGATGAAAGCTACAACCAGGAAGACAATCCAACTGAACAAGTGAAAGGGAAGCAGAGGCTGAAAATGGGGAGAATAATTTAGGCACAATTATTAGAGACAAAACAAGAGAGTATAAGACATTGAGCTAGAAAATGATAGTAAAAAGAAGTAAGACTATAAAAATATTGCAGAAGGTGAAGCCAAAGAAGGAACTTGGGTTCCATGAGGACCAAAGGCTGTTGAGTAATGGTTTACCCCTGGCATCCAGAGGACACAGAACAGTCTGGAAAGTGGGTGGTGAGTCAGACTTGTTTGTGGTGAATTTGAAGGGATCTCAAGGTGAATCCTTGGGAGAACATTTTGAAATAGGAATCGGTATTCCCATTGTATAGATGAGGAAAACTGAGGTTTAAAAAGCCTCAATAACCCACCTAAGCTCACTCAGCTGGAAAGTAGTGGAGCCCAGGTGCCAGACGCAGACTCGAGAGATGATGCTTTAACCACTACTCAAAATGATATTTCAGGAGAAACACCTTCTTTCCTGCTCAGCGGTCCAGAGAGGGGGGATTGAGAAACCGCCCATCAAATGGGCAGCCACCGTGTTCTTGGTGGCCTTTAAGTGTATGGTTTCAGGAGACAGGAAGCTGATCACTATGGAACAAGGCATGAGTATGTGATCAGGATGTGACACCAGGAATACGGGCTGCTTTTTAAGTGATTTTGGAGAGTGGGAGCCTAAGGAGGACAGTAAGGTGGCTGGGGGACTCACAGCCACTTGGATGTGAAGCCCTGAGTGTGTCATAGGCTGCGAGAAAGAACTTATGAAGAGAGAGTAAGGGAAAGAAATTCTGATAATGTTCATGATTGAGGCAGAGGTTGAAAGTCTTGCCTTTTAAAAGAAGATGAGCATCTGAAATTCGGTGACAGGAGGAACAGGATGGGCATGCTATTTCTGCCAGTCTCCCTTCCCTACAAAGGCAAATCAGTGATGCTCATACAAGCAAAATGCTTGGTTGTGGGCAGGTGTCTGTATCCACTCTTCTGTTGAGGTCAGCCTGATGCCCTCAAGAGCCACAGGCAAGAAAGCCTAAGGCCAAGTCACTGAGTCAACAGAAGCAGGCCAGAGACACCCACAGGGTGCCGGCTGGTGTGGCCTGTGATTGTCCTGTCCAGTAGCACCCAGTAGGCCAGCCTTGACAGGGTCACCTTACAATGCCTGACTGACGGGCTGTCGGATTGGAATTGTCTCACTGTTTTGATTTGAGGCGAATAAAACTGAGGAGAGCGAAGTCACAGGTCTCAGCCTCGCCTGCAGAATCGAGGGTGGGAGGGTCGGAGGCGATGCAAGCTTCAGGCTCAGAAAAGATTTGCTGAAACGAGCCCTGTGATGCTCTCCACCCCACCCCCTCCTCAACTGCTATCCTGTTAGCAAGTTACCATATTTCAGGAACTTTAGTGAAACTTGACAAGCTCTCTGTGACATTTGCTGTAACCACAGCAGTGTTTCTAATATAACCTTTGAGAAAATTCAATCTGATACCAGAGACGTGAAGGCTTTCATTTTGTCAAATTGCTCCACATTCTGGCTCACGAACAGGGAAATAGGGCAGGAGATGCATACAGAGGGACGGTGGCAGTGTCCCTGGAAGCAGGCACACTCCAGGAGAATTTATTTCATTCCCCACATGGCTTTGCAATCCTCACTCTCAACCTTCCCCACTTCTTCACCCGTTGTTCCAAACCCTTCTGTCCCCAGGATCCCCGCAGCTGACACGAGAAAAACATCAGGAACTCCTGGGCATCAGGTTCTACTTGGAAACGTTCTCTGCTCTTTAAAATATGTTCTGTACTCAGCCAGTGTTTCCCCTGCCACTTTCAATTTTTGTTTCGCATCTTCTAAATTAAAACCATTCTGTTTAGGAAAAGCCAACAGACAGAATGCAGAAAATGAAATTTAGACATATTATATTATATTTTTATATTATACTATGTTTTGTTATATTATATTATACTGTTTTATATTAAATTGCATATTAATAGATTTACTGTTTTAATTTTTATTGGAGTATTGTTGATTTACAATGTTGTGTTAGTTTCAGATGTACAGCAAAGTGAATCAGTTATACATATATGTATATCCACTCTTTTTTAGATTCTTTTCCCATATAGGTCATTACAGAGTATTGAGTAGAGTTCCCTGTGCTATACAGTAGGTAACAGATTTACTTTTAATGATCGTAAATTTGGGCAAAGTGCTTCACTCCCCTGAGCCCCAGTTACCTGGTCAATCAAGTAGTGGAATAACATCCCTGCACACGGATGTCGTGAGGATGCTGTGACATGTACATCCCTGTTGGGTGACAGGGGACAGCACTGAGTGGTGTCTGCCTTCATTTCCTCTCACCTATGTGCTCCCAACACAAGAGAAGATAGTTTTATGCCATCATATCCAGCAAATGTAGCAAACTCGGGGGGATCGAGAGTCTAGAAGACAAAGAGCTCAGGAGCCACAGTTGGGTCCAAATTCCAGGCCTCCTTTACGCAGCTTATGTGCCTTCACCCCGAATTGTGTGTCTGTGTCACAGCACCAGGGCAACACCTAAAACACCTGTGCTCGCTCAGTGTCTATTGAATGAGGAAACGAATGAATGAATGAAGAAATGGACACACGGGCAAAAATCAGAAAATCTATATGACCAATGTGCTGCGGCATTTTTCCATCTTCTGACCCACGAAGAAACAACAGACCCCACACCCACCCGTGCTGCCGATTCCACACCAAAGTGTCTCTCCACCCAACTGAAGTCTTTGTGGGTGTCGAGTTCTAAACTGTAGCCCAAGGCTTCGGACTCTACCTAAACAGCACTTCTAGGACGCCTGGTCCCTTGTTCGCTGCGTGATGCTGGGGAAAGCCCACGTACTCTGCAGCTTCAGCTTCTTCACAGATCAAATATATTTCTCTCAGCAGGACTGGAAAGAACAAACGAGAGAGCAGTTATGAAAGTGTTTTCCTGAAAGTACTTTTACACACGCATACAGTCACCTCTGGGATTTCTTCCTCAGAGCACCCCCGACAGGGTATGTTTGAATCTAAGCTCATGACCATCTTCTTCTCCGGAGTGTCCCCACAGTGATGAGAAGCCATGCCTGTAGGGTCTCCCAGGCCTCAGTGATGACAGACGCCCCCTTTCCCCGGCCTTAGGGCCATCAGCAAAGCCTGTTTTACCTCCTTGAACCCCAATCTTATATACTTCCCGCTTTTCTTTTCTTCAATGTCTGTGTCTCCATGCTCAAGCACAGGGCTTGTCACCTGACCGCATGGAGGGTGTATTTAATATCTATGATTTGTTTGTTTGCTTATGCCTGCACTTTGTTTAGAAAAAAAGATCTGAGGCATTTGCATACAGTAGAATAGATTGAATAGCTGAGAACTTTGCATCAAAGAGAGAAAGGTAAACCACAGGTGAGGCGTGAAGGAAATTTAATACATACTTGTCAGTACCTGCCATTCTTCTTTGCTAACAGAACTCTGTTTCATTTACCTGCTCTACCAAGTCATGTGTGAAGGGAACAGACTTCCAGCTCTAGGGGGAGCCATCCCATAAGCGTAGCCCAGTGTTGGTCACCCCATCCCCTTCTGCTTGTTATTAGATTATGAAAAAGCGTGTGATACAATTTGCCCAGAGTCATGGGCAGAAGTCTGTGGACAGACTCCTTTTGCAGGCTTCAGCGTGGTCATGTCTTCATGTGATGGGTACACCGGCCCGAGCTGTCCTGCACCTTGAAGAGAAACCAACCGCAAAAGCCAACATGCTGAGGCAGAAACACGCAGATGGAAAGGAGGTGGTCTCATTGAGCCATCGAATTAACCAGCACCAGAACCACCACTGCTCCGGACTTCTTGAGTAAGTCAACACTTTTCCTATATTTCCTTTAATACCAGTACAGTAGGAGCTCCCCGGGGCCCATATCCTAAATGTTGCTAAAAGTTAATACATAAAAGTGCATATGACAGTGTGTTGAAATACTGTTCAATATGAATTACAACCCCGGCTAAAGCAAAGTGGTAAATAAAATTGTGATTCAATGTCCTAAATATCAAAAACCAACCATTTGTACAGAAAAAAGGAGACACTTTCTGTGCCGAGACAAGAAACCAACAATCAAAAAGAGAAGCTCCTTCCGTGGGCTGTTACACAGGGAACACAAGTTGATGTGTTTGTGTCTCTGAAAAATCCTACACGTAAGCCAGGGATGCTGTTCAGGAAAACCACTCCCAGAAGTGAACAGAATGGTTACACGAGGGCAATGTTAGCTGCGTGGTGACTTAGGATGGCTCCAGGAATAATATTTCAGATACTCAGATTCTAGCAGATGGAACGGGGTGTATATTCCATAGTCCACAAATAAGTGTTTTATAGAGACCTGTATCTGATAACAAAGCTAAACGTTCTGGGCAGAATGTATGTATCACTCGGTTATTCTGTGCTGCCCTCAGGGTCTGGCACATAGGAGATGCTCAATGTATAAGCCAAAATTTTAGTGGTAAACAGTCCTTTAATGTATTAGGCACTCATTTGAATAATTATCGCTCTGTCATTTTTTGGATTGCTATACAAATTTACTTCCTTTCCTTTAATCCTCTAAATAGGCCAGTTGAAGACAGCCTTCCCATAGTTGAAGGCCTCTGAGGATATTTCTAGAATCCATCTTCATTGGACTTTCTCAGTCGGCAGTTGTTAATTGAATAATATCTGTCTGTCCGTCTCCCGAAGGTGGACATGCCAACCAGGGTCTTCCCAGGGCCTCCAGATCCAGCCCAATGCCCAGAACGGATCACCAATAAATATTTTTCATGACAATTAATAAAACATAAGACAGAACTTGTATTTTTCTACGAAACAAAACAGACTCACAGACATAGAGAACAGACCGGTGGTTGCCAAGGGGGACGGGTAGGGGAGCGATGGAGTGGGAGTTTGGGATTAGCAGGTGCAAACCATTATATACAGAATGGATAAACAACAAGGTCCTACTGTAGAGCACAGGGAACTATATTCAATATGTTGAGATAAACCATAATGGAAAAGAATATTAAAAAAGAATGCATATACATGTATAACTGAGTCACTTTGCTGTACAGCAGAAACTAACACAACATTGTAAATCAGCTATACTTCAAAACTTTTTTAAATATAAAAAAAAATAAAGGCATGCAAAGGGGAAAAAACTTGTATTTTTAGGTTTTTTTAAAGAATGAGAGTAGATAATAAGGGCACTAAATGAGTACGAGTGGAGGTGAGGGCGGAGACAGAGATACTGAGAGAAGCTGAACACAGAATTGACCAGTTTTCCACCTTTCCCTGGCAGGAAGTACGGCTTGGCTCAGAGATCCACAGAGATTTTAGTTAGGCCTGCCCTGGGCTCTTGTAGATCTATTTGCTTCCGTACAATAGAAAACAACCTCAACTTACCTCAAAGTCAATATTCAGGTTGTTAGTTTAATTTCCAGTTGGAAGGCCTGATTGGAGATGAAGGCTCATTATAATTTCAGCTTTTCCCACCCATGTTCGTGCTACCATCAGGGACAGTAGTAACAGCACCTTGGTTTGCACACGTGCCCCATAGGGCACTGCACGAGCCTGTGCCCTGCCTGCCACCTGCACTGTGAGTCAAGGTCATGACTGTCCTCAGATGTGAAACATGGGTCCAGGTCCCACAGGGCATCCAGGATGGCAGTCCAAGTGGGTCTGACTCCAAAGCAATGTTCACCGATTATCATTTCATTTTTGGTAACTTCCCTATCCAGTTTTCATCTACACAGTTTTAAGTGCGTACCTTTTAAGGTAAATTATTGTTACTTTTTGCTGCTATTCCCACTGCTTCCTGCCGTTACATTCAAGGCTGTTCCATTAGCAGCATTATGTCAAGTTTTGCCCATCTTAGCCGCTTCTCCAGTATTTGCACCTCTCCTTTCTGCTGCATGGCTGACTCCAATGCTGCCACGTACTCACACGAGCAGCCTCACTTGGGAGCATCTGATCCCCCAAATTCAGATCTACATCCGGGCTGCAGCATCTCTCAAAAATGAGCTAAAACCACAAAGAGCAAATCTTTTTGTTCCTCCTAGGAGAAGATTGCCAATTGTTTTAAGGGGATTAATCACCAGGTCAAAAATTTCATAGTTTCTATTTAAAAAAAGAAAGAAAAAAAGTTTAAAAATACAGAAAATGAGTCCTGCTGAAATCTATAATCAACACCCCAAGCGTCACAGTTTATTAGGTGATTGTGGCCATGTGGCGTCTGCAATTTGAAGTGGAGAAAGATAATAGCTGCAATTAGGTGAACACTCTCAAACTAATTTTAGCAAAAACATCTCAGAGATAGCTATAAATTTTCTGTTTAATATATGTAACTCTTCCGGTGAAATCACCTCTGTTCTTTGGGGAAAAATTGATGCACAGACAATGCTCATTAGATGGATTTAACACTCCCCTTAATTGGGAAATCTGGTATTTTATTAATTCCAAAGTAGCACTAATTTTCCAATATGGATAATTAGGATACACAAATATTGCTATCTTACCATCATCACGGAATAACATTTGTGAACCTCAGATGCTTAGAAATTTCTCTAAAAATAAGGAACTAAACTGATCCTAATAATACCTTAAATTATCATTATAATGAGATAAATATATAAAGTATCTTATAAAACAGTTCTACATAATTTTTCTCAATTAAATGTCACAACATCCTTGTGTGAAATTTAGAGAGCAATTATATTGTCACCATTTATGATAAGGAAACAGAATGACAATCTAAGGTTAAAAAAAGCCAGTCAGGTGAATGACCCTGGCTTGAATTTTTTTTTTTTTCACTTGTTAGTTTTGTGTCACACCATGCTTTTTTTCTAGTTGAGAAATCTCTTTTTTTAATATAACACAGTAAAATGTTCAAATTCTTCTTTTGCAACATAGCAATGCATTGTGAGACTCCTAGTGCAAGAAAATAACTCTGTCAGGTTGTTTCCTACACCTCTGGTCAAGCATGATGTGTGGAGTGCCACAGAGGAGAAGCCCTGGGCAAAGAGCGGGGAACCGGGCTGTGGTCCACCTGGCCTCCTAACGCACAGTGGTTCACGGGCTTTTCTGAAACTTAGCTTAATAGAATTAAAATTGGCATAGTTATTATGGCTTATAGGTTTGTTGTGAAAATTAAATGAAGGAATCTTATTAAAGTGCCTGACGGAGAGCTGACTGATGCATGATAAGATCTCCCAGACAGCGGAGAGCACGCGAGGAACCTATCCCAACACAATCAAACCACGGTGCAATGAACCTTTTCTAAATGTAATGGAGTAGTTTCATGTTGCTGTTGTAACAAATGCTCACAAACCTAATGGCTTAAAGCAACACAAAAATTTATTCTCTTTCAGACTGGGAAGTCAAAAGTCCAACATATATTTCACTGGGCTAAAATGAAGGTGTTGGCAGTTCTTTCTAGGGGTTTTAGGGGAGAATCCGTACTCTTGTCTTTTCCCACGTCGAGGTGTCATCTGCATCCCTTAGCTCCTGGCATCTTCTTCCAGCTACAAAGAAAGGGAGGTCGCCTCTTCATCCCTTTCTCTCCTTAATTCTCACCTCCCTTTCTCTCCCTAATTCTCACCTCAAAGAATCCTTGACCCACCCAGATATTCTAAGATAATCTCCCCATCCCGTGATCCTAAACTCAATCAGATCTGCAATGTTACTCTTACCCTATAAGGACAGATAGTCACAGGTTCCAGAGACTAGGAAATGGACATCTTTGAGGGGCCATTATTCTTTATAGCTACTAAGAACTGGCACGAAATTTACTGGTATGTAACCACCATTTATCATTAAAAAGAGATATATTTGTGAAGATTACAAATTGCTTGCATCGGATTGATATATGTGTAAATCAGAATACAAATTAATGACAGCAAGCTTTGAGCTGAGTGAGGATGGACAAGGCTTTGTCACAGAAGTCCTGGGGCCAACCTATATCTTTTATTTTTTTATTTTTATTTTTTTGCTGTACGTGGGCCTCTCACTGTTGCGGCCTCTCCCGTTGCGGAGCACAGGCTCCGGACGCATAGGCTCAGCGGCCATGGCTCACGGGCCCAGCAGCTCCGCGGCACGTGGGATCCTCCCAGACCAGGGCACAAACCCGCGTCCCCTGCATTGGCAGGAGGACTCTCAACCACTGAGCCACCAGGGAAGCCCCCAAGCTATATCTTTGACCTTGTTCAATTTTCTTTTCTTGAGCATCCAATTTTTTTCCAGATTTATTGAGAGATAATTGACATGATGTTGTGTAGGTTTAAGGTGTACAATGTGTTGATTTGATGCATCTATATATGTGTGTGTGTGTGTATATATATATATATATATATATAGCAATATGGTTGCCACTGTAGCATTAGCCAATACCTCCATCACGTCACATAATTACCATTTCTCTTTTGTTGTGAGGTCATTTAAGATCTAGTCTGTTAGCAACTTTGAGGAATAAAACAGCACTGTTGACTTATCATCACAATGCCGTGCATTAGATCTCCAGAACTTATTCATCTTCTAATGGGAAGTTTGTACCCTTTGACCAATATCTCCCTAATTCTTCCTTCCCTGGTAACCATCATTCTACTCTCTGCTTCTATGAGTTTGAGCTTTTTCAACTTTCACATCATCATTTTTGACATCATAACAGAAGACCATCATCAAATTGTTGGCTATTGTGAAGTCTGGAAAGAATATAAGTTTCTGCTCATATGTCAGTTTGGAAACTTCCTCAAAGGCTTCATTGATAAGCTTAGCTTTGTGGGATAAATTTCCATATGTGTATTCATGTAAAACAGCACGCCTGAATCCAAAATGGAAATGGTGTAACCACAGGACGATGCACACACACCTTGCAGCAGGGATATCTAAATATTCGCACGCTAAGGGTGTTTGCTGCATCACTGAAGAGGATGTGCACTCCTTTCACTGGAATTATAGTCGTGGTGAGGCCCCACAAACGAAGAAACTGATACTGATTAAGACCAACGTGAAGAAAAGCAGAAATATAGAGAAGAGACGTTTCTAGCCACCTTGATCCATGTGTACCTGAAGCCGTTAGCCCTGCACTTTTCAGCATTGTCAGCCAATATGGCCTCTCTTTTTTAAACTCATTTGGGTGTGTTTCTCTCACTTTCCACGGAGCACGCTGCCTGTTCCAAACCTACGACACCAAGACACTTTGCCTGCTGTAGTCACATACTTGGATAATGTCTTTCTTTCTTGTTACAGTTGAAGATATGCCTATGGGTTTAGTCCAACGGGAGTTTGATCACAGGTAGAGGTTTGCGGGTGAGCACGCTAATCTCTTTCCATTTACAATTTCATTTCATCCTCCCTGCAGCCCTTTGAGTTAGCGTCTGCATTTTGCAAGTGACAGAATCATAGCTTGTATGATTTTCCAATATTGTACACTTACTTAGTAACTCTCAATTCCTCAGTCCCAATGTTTCTGTTTGCTTGCTTCATACTTGTTCATTATGACCTCACATGCTGGTCATTGTAAAAAGCTGAAACATATTACTCATCCTTGAATTCTGTGCTTGAGTTGTCTGCTAAGGATGTGCTTCACCAGAAGCACATAAAGAACCAAGAATGTGCGTGTAAGTCATCCCAGTAAACAAATGCAAGGCTGGGGGAAAGTGAGTGAACAAAATGAACACTTGAGCTGTGAGCCACCAGGGGACTCTGGAAAACGCTGTGCAGTACGTGGAGAGTCATTGCAACCAGGGGGGGATGCTGGCACATCTCTGGTCCAAGTTCACTCTCAATCTCAGCACCACAACCCTGGGAAGAATTCCTCGGAGACTTTCTCCTTGACATTGATCAGCACGGACCCTAAGGGCTGTCAGCAGACCGCTTGTCAGGGACCCTGCAGAAGGAAAGGGCTGGTCTGAAGTGGCCAGGGCTGTACGGCTGCTCAGCAGCAGGTGGGCAAGGACATCCAGCCCTGGCTACGCATGCAGAACGTGGTCCTTCAGTGACCTTGTAGCTCCAGCCCAGCCAGGTGATCACCTTCCATGCCCCCCTCACTGTGGAGGCACACCTGTCCACTTGGGTGTCCCGCACCCTCCCACATATCCCCACATCCGCCAGGGCCCTGCGTCATTGCTTCCTGGTTGCTCTGCAACAGGGGATCAACTCTGACCCCAGGAAACCGTCCTGCAGGCTGCACCTGTATCTGCTCCAGGGAGGTGGGAAGCTCAGCCATGGGGTGGGGGTCCCTGACAAGTCTGTGCCCGTCAGGTCTTCTCCCTCCACCCAGGGTGCCTTGTGGAGTGTCCTTATACCTTCTAGTTACTCTTTGGTCACACGTTAATAATTACCCTCCAACTGTTTAAACCGCAGTGTGCTTTCTGTCTCTTGATCGGAACCGGATGGACATGGGGGTGCGGAGGAATCTGGAGCCAGCCCATCAGGTGAGGGCTGCTCCCTGGGGGATGCCAGGCCGGCACTCATGCTGAGTGTTCAGGTGTTTCCTGTCAGGAATCTTTGCCTAGGATGGTGACCGCCAGGGGTATTGGGGAGGGTCAGGGACAGAGGTCTGCTCAATCCAGCCCCCATCCTGGGGACATGGTAGAAGGACGTCTGGGGTGCTGCTGGAGAGGCAGGGGTGGCAGTCAGCAGGCAGGATGGTCAGGCGTCACGGGAGCCATGCTAACACCGTGGTCCTTGCTCTCCTGCTCTCGGGGACAGATGAGAACATACAGGAGGACATGAGGCGATACAATGCAATCTTCTGGAGCCCAGGGCCCCACCTTCCTGTCTACCTCTGAGCGGATCTGGATTTGAACTGTGGTCTCACTGTTTTTGTTTGTTTGTTTGTTTGTTTGTCTTTTTATGGAAGTATAGTTGATTTACAATGTTGCATGAATTTCTACTGTACAGCAGGTTGTGGTTGATCCATCCTGTATACCAGCTTACATCACCATTCACGAGCTCTGTGAGGTAAAGCAGCCGTCCTGACATCTCCCTCCTCTTTTCCGTCACCTGCACAACAAGGTCAATAGTCCTCCCTCACAAATTTAAACTAAATTGCTCTCCATGCCCAGGGGTGTTTCGATGCCCCTATTGCATCCACGGCTGATGAAGAAAACTCTGACACAGAGGATGCTGCAGTCACGGTGCTAAGTTGGCCGGAGTGTGGAGACATAGGCCACCCTCGGGTTGAGATGCTGGAGGCTTCTAAGGCTGAGTCTGGGATGAGGGAGGCTGCGGGAGAGGGCGGGGGGTATGGGGTTAACCCTGGAAACACCCACAACCAAGCACAGACTGCCTAACATATATAAACACAGCCTGGAAACCATGCAGTTAGCTATATAGCCTCGTGAGATGGAAGTGGACATCCCAGAGCCTGGAGTCAGGTAGTACGTGAGAGGCCAGGGGCAGAATCAGGAGAATAGGGACAGGTGAGTACAGACCCCTCTGTGCCACCATGGTCCTGGTAGACTCCTTGGTGGGAGGGCTGGAGTGCACAGAGATGCAGCTGGTCTGGAGCCCAGCCTAGGTCACTGACAAGTAAAGCACAAAGAATTCTATTTGGGAGTTTGATGTCTGTCATGGATGAAAATCCCTTTGCCCTTTTTATAAAGATGCACTTTAGAGAAGTCCTTGTCCAGCCGTGTTATTCACAGACAGGATCTGAATTGGGCAGATCATTCCAGACACTTCATCAAGCTCTTAATTCCAGAAAGGAAAAGAGAAGAAAACAGCCTTTTCTTCCAGAATGCTCTATGAAACAGGACTATTTCAATTCAGTAGCTCTACTTAATTATTACTGGGATGCATTGTGTGCTGCACCAAGGCTGTGCTGGTTTGCATTCCGCTGGCAATGGTTGCATGCCTGTCCCAGGCCATGCACACGGAGGCCCCGGGATGCACAAGGAGACGAGACTCATTGTCTGGCCTAGAATCATTGAGTCTCACTGGAGAAGACTGTGTTGACAGCATTCCAAAGTACAGGCAAGAGCAGGCAGTGGATACAGGGAAGGCATCAGGGAGGTGGCACCGGGCTGAACTAGAGCTGTAGATGGGCAAAAGATGAGAATTTCAAGTAAGCATTTCAAAACCTGAATTTCTGCCCTTGCACATTGTGATGGTTAATTTTATGTGTCAACTTGGAGGGTGTCTTTGGACAAGACTGACATTTGAATTGGTGAACTTTGAGTAGGCAGATCACTCTCCAGAAGGTGGGTGGGCCTCGTCTGATCAGTTGAAGGCCCGAATAGAACAAAGACTGGCCTCCGCACCACGGCACAGCGGCCAGCCGGCCTTGATCTTCACCTGCACCATCGGTTCTCCTGCGTCTTGAGGCCATGGGCACACTGCAGACTTGGACATGGCAGCCTCCAAAATCACGTGAGCCAACCCCTTATAATAAATGTCTTTATAGTATATATAAATGCACACACACGAATATTCACTCTCCATCACTCTCTTCTGTTTCCCTGGAGAACCCTAACACACGTGTGTTCGCATCAAGAAGGCAGCCCGAGGGTCCAACTTCACCTGCCAGCGTGGGGTGTCAGGAGCCTGGATCATGCACAGCACAGACAGGTGAGGTGGGACCTCCAGTGGCTGAAGCCCTTGGATAGAACTTTAAACACACAAGACTGAAGCTTCCAGAAATCCAGGCCCCCTGTGCCCTGAGCACTGTTAAAAGCTGTTATTCAACCAGGTATAATGGGAGCTTTTATCCCATTTGGTAATTTTCCCTGCAACATGGATTGTCCATTTAGTTGGAAGTGGGTGATTCCACTACCAATCAATTTTTAAATTGTTCCTTTCTAAGACAAATTGTGTGTCTGACACATGTGAAAAAGGATCTCCAAAACAGATTTGGTAAAAAAAAAAGTAGTTTCAGAATAATGCACACAGTATGATTCCTTTGGATGAAGCCCAAACCCTGCTAAAACTAAACAATATATTGCTTAGAGATGCACGTATTGCTGGTGGGGTAAGGAGAACAAAGAAAAGCAGGGGGATACTTAAGATAAAATGTAGGACAGTGTTTCTCTCTGTGGGGGGACAGGGAGATATGAACAAAGAGGACAGGCAGGAGTTTCAGCAGCAAGGTCATTTCCTGCTTGTGTTTGAGGCTCATTTTAATATAATCCCTAAAGCGTGTGTGTGTGTGTGTGTGTGTGTGTGTGTGTCCATTCAAATTTTGTGCATTCAAACTAAAAGAAAAAAAATTACATGATAAAAATGTACTTTGTGATTTCCTGGTCTAAAACAACTTAAAGTCTGATACAGGAACCCAGAAAATAATCCCCAATAGGTACCCTTGTTCTCACAATGCATTCCAACGGTGGCTGCTGCCATGCTATAGTGTAATATTTAATTTGCTAAAGGCAATATCCAGCCTTTGTCTGAAAATATAAATTACTAAAACCGTCCTTTGCCAACATATCATGAATAAAAGGTGAGCAAAGGGTAGAAAGCAGGTGAGATAAAAAGGCACATTTTAAAATGCAGTTCATTCTCATGTAATGCATCTTGAAAAGACTAAGAGG